>NC_045428.1:218249272-218559606 GCF_902635505.1 Sarcophilus harrisii | reverse complement strand
TTTGGACTCGGGAGAGGGTAAGCTCGTTCGTTTGACTAAAAGTTTTAAAATCCTGTTTGTAAGCGTGCAGTTGGGCATGGGCATGGGAGTGGGGGTGGGGACCAAAACTATTCTCCTTCAGAATATGAAACTCCATTAACTGCTTATTCTTTGCCCTGCAAATAAGGAAAACCGTCAATTACAATGCCCATTCATAAGTATTTCTCTGATTCAGCAAAAGGAAAACTTTTCCTGTTTAGTGAAACGTTTAATGCTCCTGAAGATAGAGAAAGAATAGCATCTGATTATTGATATTATCCTAAATAATTGTTCCCTGAGAGTTCTCTCTCTCTCTCTTTCTCCCCGCCTCTCTCTCTCTGCCGTTAGAGAACACTGGAGAGAGCTTTATGCACAAATAAAATAGTTTATTGATACCTGCTGTGACAATGACGTACAATGTTCCCCGAGTGAGTTATGTGGCACACAGTGCTCATCTAAATGAATCTACTGGATGCATAGCCAAAATCAAGAGGCGAATTAGAGCATCCGCTAAGTTTAAGTACTTTCAATACACAATTGACCTGAGTCAAGGAGCCAATAGCCATAGTAAGGAAGTTTTATGGACAGAGAAGTGGCGTGTTTCACATCTGTATATAGGTGAAGGTGAGTATGTGGGAAGGTCGAGGAATAGGGCAAAAATGTTCCCATTTCCAGTCCTTAAACTGAAAAATACCTCCTTTCTAGGCACTCTATGGTTGTGGACCAAACAAATTTTCTCTGTAAAACCCTATCCTGGGTAAGGTTAGCAGCATGTTGGCATACCTGGACTGGACAAAACAACAACAACAAAACTTGGCGCTTTACTTTAGGGTTTCATTTTAAGGAGAGTGAGGGAGCTTGGGATCTCTAGAAGGGACTGAATTTTTTTTTTTTTTTCCATTCTATGACCTGATCCCATAGTGGAGATGATCTTAGGCCTGAACGTATGAAAAACGTAGAGTTACGAGGAAGGGGATCCAGGGGCGGTTAACCTTTGATTGAAAAAACTACATGGGCTTTCAACTTCCTTCGGTCTCTGAAGTTTGTTTGTTTTTGTGAGCGTGCAGGCGTGCAGAACAGAGCAGGGAGAAGATTAGAAAATCCATAGCCTTTTCACCCGGTTCTAGAAAGCAGGAACAGGAATCTTAATTCTTCAACAGTTTCACACTTCCAGGGACTTCTTTAACAGCCCAGCTTCTCTCAAACAAAGATTTACTTTTTTTTTTTATGACCAAATTGTCACTCACTATTTCTTAATGTTTTCTATTTATTCCTCCATAATGTGGAGTTTAGATGATTTTCATTTTTTCTTTTAAACAAAAGATTCCTTGTTTTTTTCTCATTCTGAAAATAAGTAAGACTCGTCTAGACTTCCATTACTTTTTCAAATTTAAAACAAACAAATAAAATAAAGACTTCTTCAAGCAACCGTCGGCTTTGATAAATGTTTGTGGAGATTGAAGAGGAGAGGGAAAGAGAGAAGGAGGGGAGATGGGAGAGAGAAAAAAACAGAGAAATAGATGGAGACAGAAAGACAGAGGGAGATAGAGACAGAGACCGGACAATTCAGAGACAAAAAAGATTAGAGAATTCTCAACCGAGACAGAGAGACACAGACACAGAGACAGAGAGAAAGAGACACACACAGAGAAAGAAGGACTGCAGAGGAGGAGGAGGGAGGAGCAGAGAGAAGGCGAGAGAACAGCAAGAATATATAAATATGAAAACACCTACATACGTACGTACATATATTAGTATAGGGAGTTGTAGGCTTCCTTTCTGAATTTTGTTGTGCTCCAAGTGCCTGGATAAACCAAGTTTTGAGAAATTGGCATATTAAATTCTTTTCTTTCTTTCTTTTTTTTTTTCTTCTTTTGCTCCAAGAGGCTATTTCATCAGTTTTTTAAGGGACCCTCCTCCCCAAAAAAACTAAAACCCAAAACAAAACTTGAATATTTGGTTTTTATTTCCATCCACAAACTTTGCTGAAACATATACTGCTTTTTCAGTAGGTGGAAAACATTAATTTAAGATATTAAAACAACTACTCTATTACTCTGAATCTTGAGATCTTTCCTTTTAATGTCATTCACACCCCCTCCTCCTTTCCTCCCTCCTATTTCTCTCTCCTTGCCTTTTCAACAAGGCATCTATAAAACTAGAACAATCGTCCATTCTGCAGCAAACCTTTCGACCAGCTTGAGAGTAGTATATAATCCCAAACCCATAAAGCCTACGTATGGCAAAATGTAAATACAGAATTCCATAATGTACATATTTCAGTAATGCTTTAAACACAGAAAATGTGTGTGGGAGGGAGGTCCCTGTTCCTGGCTAAAATATAAAACATTTCCTGTGTTCCTATTTAAATAATAAGAGTGGATATGTGAACATAAAGAGAGGAAAGAGGCCACTGTAGTTGATACCCACACTTGGGAAAGAAAAAAAGAAAGAAAGAAAGAAAGAAAAAAAGAAAGAAAGAAGAAAGAGAAGGAAGGAAGGAAGAAGGGAAGGAAGGAAAGAAGGAAGGAAGGAAGAGCGAAAAGGGAGAAAGGGGAAGGAAGGAAAGAAAGAAGAGGAAAGAAAGGAGGAAACTTTCATCTTTTTGACAACTGATAAAGTTTAATTTTAGAGTTATTTGGCTCTCAAGGAAGAAAGTTCGAAGTCCCTGAACAATCTAGGGAGACTTAAACGAGTTAATGGTTTAATGAAAAGGGTTAGAACTGCACATCGATCTGTCAGAAATAATAACTGACTCCTTAAACAAAGAATTAGGGGTGTTTTCTTTTCCCCAGGTATCTAGCACATACCTGTCACAATTAGGTCATTGTTTTTCTTTTTAAAAAATGATTTTTTGAAGGAACTTAGTTTGATTTCTGAAAGACTTTCTTCCTTCCATAACTGAACTAAAAAAAAAAAAAATCCTGAATGGGGCGGGACTCCCAGAGGAGTTGAGCTCTTGGGCGTCCGTGTAGGATCAAGACACATCTCTTTCAGGCCTTGCAACCAGATGTGGGGCTAAAGGGTAGGGAAAGACCACCTTCGGTCTCTGTGGGTTGTGACTTGTGATTCCACAGCTAGCCCTGATAGTCTTTCTTCCACTTTGTAGCATGGGCAAGAAAAACAGCTAATCAAGTGCAGGTTAGATTGGTAGAAGATGGAATGAGTCGAGGAATTGAGACGAAGATTTAATTTGGGGAAGCTGGAGCGAATATTGTGAACAGAAAGTTTGGGGAATTACCCGGGTAGTCCTCTGGGAAACATTTTCCTCTTGACCTTAACTGAAAGAAAAGGAGGAACTGAGAGAGACTTTTCGGTCAAGGAGGTTCATGAGAGGAAAGGGTCGATCGATACTGGATAATGAGGAAAATGTTTTTCAAAACTTTTTTCCCCTAGAGAGATCCTGCTAGAGAAAGTTGGTATGGAACCTGAACTGTCTGAACTTTTGGGGGATTCTTTCCTTCCCTCCGTCCTCCTCCTCCTCCTCTTCCTCCTCCTCCTTCTTCTTTTCTCTCTCATTCTCTCTCTCTCTCATCTTTTTTTCTTTATTTTTTTCTCCTTTCCTTTCTCTCTGCCGTTTTCTCCCTTTCCCCTTTCTCTCTTTCTTTCTTTCCTCTTCCCTGTACCTGAGCTCAATCGTTGCTCTAGAAACTAGGAGAGAATTCAATTTCAGATTCCCAAGAGTAGATCTGTGTGAATGGTAGTAGGTGAGGGCTGGAGAGAGGCTGAAGGTAGGGGACGGGGAAGGAATGGGAGGAAGAGGGGAGAATAGACCAGGAAGAGGAGAGAATACAAATCTCCATCCCGGATCTCCGAGTTAAGCGGAGCAGTTTCATATCCTAGACGTACATGTTCCACACCCTCCCTCCGATCCCGCCCCACCTCCCCTGCTTGCGCGTGTGCCCTCCACCCTATTGGGGATGCGTTTTTATTTATACCCGCGGACCTACAATAAGGCACTGGTATGCATTATGGATGAGGGTGATATTTGTAATTCTGTGTGATATCTAAGCGCCTTCGCTTTGATTAGAGGACTAGGATGACAAAGACCTGTTTGTTAAGTTGTGAGGGGCTTCCTCGCCTCTAGCTTTTGAAGTTGAGGGGAACGAAGCAGAGCCGAAAAATCTTTCAGCTTAGCGGCGCCCCGGTGATTCGCAGCCCAAGGTCCCGATGATAGTTCTATAGCACCTTGGGAAAACTTTAAGAATTCCACGCTGGAGCTTTACTCCTTAGGGGGTGGGGGATGGGAACAGGGGAAGCCTTATTAATTGTTTCCTCGAATTCCCCTTCTTCTCCTGTGCAGGTGTATTACACTCAGGAGGAGCCAACACCTCCGAGTGAATCAGACATCCCTGGTCTGATGATTGTAGAGCTCCGCGAATTCCCGGAGTGATCGCACACTTTCCTGGTAAGGAAATAATAGTCCCTAGCTCCGGCAGGGAGACCTCATTTGGATAAAATTCACAGAGCGGAGGGTGGGCATGATTATGTGGTCTGATTAACTAATGCTGTAGACGAGGAATTGACACAAGAAAATGCAAAATGAGCTCCCATCGATAACCGCAAAATTCCCTCCAATGTGAAAAGCCTTTGTCTCAACTCCAAAGGGGGAGGGGAAGAGAAAGAGAAAAAGAGGGAGGGAGAGAGAATTCAACTTTATTTGCAGATGGAATTTTGCAGTAAGGAATGACATACTTGGTTTCCAGGATTTGAAAATTAATTTCACGTTTCAGTTTAGACAAGCGGTTATCCCAAAGCACATGGTGAAAAAATCACAAGCAGAAAGAAAATCGTGGCAAAGCCAAAATACTGCTACCCCATAATAAACTACACAGACGAATTAGTGACAATCTCGTCCTAGAGATGACAGCATCTGTTCAACTTACTTAAAATCTATACATATAAAACCATTCCGATCTTTGCCAATAGGGCGCATGTTTACAAAACAGTTTTCAGTAAGACTCAGCGGACTTGGTTTGCAATACAATGTCATTAAAACACACTTTAAAAAATTTAAATTTCCCAGGCATCATCTCTGGGTGAGAACACAGTAGCCACAAACCAGATTCTGTAATACTTGCAATGCTTCCTAGATGACTGCTTAGAGGTACGGCAATCCTGACCTCAGAGTCTCAGAAACTTTCTAACCGATAATCAAGGTTCATTTAGAAATTGGTGCTCCCTTTCCACCACATTTTGGTCATCGACCAATCTAACAATTAAACCTCCTCTTCCCCCACAACACCCTCCCCCTCAAAAACAACGCCGGATCGCCAGAATCGCAATAAAATCCTCATCTCCAACTTTTTATTAATTATCTCTTTTATTGCGCATCCCTTTCCTTACTCCCTCGGCATCTATAAATTACATCGAAAGAAGACATTCTGAAAGACGTATTCTATTAACTAGATACGTTTTACTCACAGTGCTGGCTAGCAAGGACTTCCTTACAATCAATAAAGTCTTCCAATGACTTTCATTTCTGCAACCCATTTATAGAATGCAGATACCTGTTTGGTTCGCTCTCGCTCTCCCCTTTAAAAATTTTGATCTTTACCCCCCTTTACCAACGTGCAAAGATGCCAAACAGTGATGAAATGAAAAGAAAGCCAATTGCTGGACTGGAGGTGGGGGAGAGATAGCTGCTAGGAGTCCGCCTGCGACTGTGGAGTAGTCAGTAATTGCTGGAGACAGGGAGAGCTGGGGGTTGGGCTGAGGTAGCCATGTATAAATAGTGTGATCTCAAATTGAAAGGCATAAATAACAGCAGGAGTGATCTAACCCTATACAGCACATCTTCTACGTGCAAAAAAAGCGTGCAGAGGACAGCCAGATCTCCTACTGAAAACAAGTGGATCTCTGTGGATAAGATCACCGGGCAGCCATGGAAGAACTTACAGCTTTTGTATCGAAATCTTTTGACCAGAAAAGCAAAGAGGGCAGCAGCAGCGGAGGCAGCAGCGGCAACAAGAAGGAGACTATCACATATAGGGAAGTTTTGGAGAGTGGGTTGGCTCGATCTCGGGAGCTAGGAAACTCTGATTCTAACCTTCAGGACATTACCGAGAGCAGCAACCATTGCCCAGTGCATCTTTTCAAAGACCATGTAGAGAGTGACAAGGACAAACTGAAGGAGTTCAGCACGGGCAGGGCTGCGGAAGGTAAGCGAGCGAGCCAGAGCCCGCGCCACCGGACCCCCTGCCGCCCGCGCCTCTTCGGGAAGCCTGCTTCTTGTGCTCTCCTTCCCTTCTTTCCACGGGCGGGGAGGCCCCGGAGCTCCACAGATTGCTTTAAATTAGATGTTAAACTCTATTAATTTAAATCCTCGGCTCCCGCTGAAAGAACAAGCCAATCAATTGCACGTCTTTTTTGAAAGGAAGAAATGAAAAAGGGAGAGGGGTACTGTGAGACAGGACCAACGGAGATACAGGGAAAGAGGGGAGAGAAACAGAGGGGAAATAGGGAGGACAAGGCGAGTGAGGATAGAAAACGTGGATTTGATTTTTTTAAAAAGGGTTTTAAATTTGATATTTAAAATCAAAACTTTGTAGTTGCGGAATGAAGAGCAAGTGTTTATCTGACATAAAAATGAAATTTAATGTGGGGTGGTGAATTTGTGGACGTGTCTGGGGTCTATGTCTGCTTGTATGCGTGTATATGTCCTGAGCGTACATCCCTATGCGTTTAGCCTAACATATATATGCATAAGGTACACTCACATTTCTTATATGTGATTATGCCCGTAGTCACAATAACGATGTTTCTTTAACTCTCTGTGTACATTTTAGACAGATAAGAGATGTAGGATACCTTGTTTAGTTTGAGAAGATTAAAAATAAAGACTCGTAAGATCGAGTCTTCCGCTTTGCTGGACGTCAGAATGCTTTTTCTTCTAGTTGAAAACTTTCTACCTTGGACCCGGAGGCTTTTACGTTGGAAATTTAGATCTTTTAGACTCCTCGGGAAATGCATTCTAATGCATTAAGTGCAGGTGGCTGATTTAAGGGGATTACAAGAGTTGGGATGAGTTCTCTCTGCATGTTTGCGTGAACTCCATGGGCCTGAGGAAGCAAAAATCTTGGAATCAGATAATCTTGTCAAACCTCATATTTATTAAATTCAAGGCATCCCAGTCCGGTCTGTCATTCTCATCTTGCAAGATTTTGGTCAAACTAGTTTCATCTTTACCTTTGGTAAAGGGGGAGGTTTCGAACCTGAAAAAAAAGTTTGAGAAAGTGTCTTTTGAAATAAACAGGTGTGTTCTCAAAGAATGGATCACTACTTCTTCCCCCTCCCCCCCATTGTGATCTTTTTTTTTTTTAAATTACAAAGATAATTTCTGAGCAATTTTTGAACAATAGCAAGTTTTAAACGGATATTTACAGATTGGTTTTAAAATTTAAAAAAGAATCAGTGGATAAGAAATCCATTTACTTGTATTTCCCAACTTAAAGAAAAAAAAGGGTAAGGTTCACAGTCCTGTTTTCTATGAGCTATTATCACTAAGTTTTGTTTCCATTTATTTAAACTTTAAACCAAATCCCCAAGGTTTAGAACCCGTTTAAAAGATCACCTTCCTTTCTAAAGCCTTTATTTTTATTGCTTTCTATGTCTTGGATTATAGAAAATAGGCATGCCGACTATTGACAAGGGGAGCGTGTCTGAATCTTTATTTCCCTATATAGACACAGATCAATTTTAATTAATATACAGAAGAGTTTTCTTTAATGGAGACATGATTGGCCATTTAAATTCATCAAGGAGTTAATTCTAATTTCAAATCTTTATATTGGTCTTCCTTTCCAATCATTCCCCAGTGATTCTGCAGAAGGAATTGGCCAATTGATTCTCCCCTACCTTCCAAAGACAGCAACAGCAAAGCAAGATTCAGAATTAACTGGGTAGACTCGACTAACAATTTTAAAAGGGGGAAAAAAAAGGAAGGAAATGAACAAGGGAGAGAATGAAGCAAGGTAGGAAGGAAGCAAGCAGGGAAGGAAGAAAGGAAGGAATTTTTTTTCATAATTAATTTCAAAGGTGGTGTGGGAAGAACTTCCTTTTATTTGCATAATTCAATTGAGTGAGATGGTCTTGGGATTCAGGGCTGGGATGTCCTGGGTCTTTAAGGCTTGGTAGAAAATTCATTGATTTTCTGAAAAGCTCATGTTAGGGTCAGTTGATGACCTCTGGAGTTGAATTTTCCTGCTGGGCCTCATATTTTAGGGTTCTGAAATTATTGAAATCAAAACTGAAACAAGAATGACTCTCTAGGAGCTCTCGCATTCTACCCTTGCGTCTCTAAGAACACTGTTTCCATTATTATTGATAATAAAGGTTATATTGTTTAAAAATGTAATTCTTTAAAGACGCTCCTTTGAGGTTTTTCATTGATCACTGAAGATCAATTCCCATGAAAAACAATCTAGAGAAATTCCAAGGAAAGGCATGTGTGAGTGTGTGTGTGTGTGTGTGTGTGTGCACGCGCATGCCTATGTTCCCACATTTCTCTTTTCCTTGGAGAGACTGGATACTGGAGTCCCTTGAGGACTCCTCTAGTCCAATTTGCCCCAAATTTTTTATGCTTTCTAGAAAACAGTTGAATTTAGGGATGAAAATTAGAGAGTTGACCTTCTGAAGCTGTGGGGGGAATTATCCTCCTCTCAAATCAAAAGCAATCATGAGGATACTTAATTGGAAGCAAAAGGATGAATCGTCTTTGCTCCTAGCTTCTAACTTAGTGTTTTAGTGGGTATTTCCTTAATGAAATGTGGCACCCTGTCATCAGACTTTACACTTAAGAGAGAAAAGCTATTACACACCTGTATATGTAGCTGGCATCCTTCTTACATGGTGTTTTTTCCTTGTATTTTAAATGTGTCTGGTGTGTTTTTGAGACCTATGCAATAGATTTTGCAGGAGATGGGAAAATAAATCCCAAACAAAAATGCATAACTATGGAAAAATTACTCAGTTGTTGGTTCTCTACTAATAGATAAGCATATACAGTATTATTATTATTTTTTGAATACAGGGAAGTGTATTTCTTACTACACTGACCACACTGACATGTGGAAGAAATATATGAGAGAGGAGAGAAAATAAAATAAAGCCCAAATTTATATCGCCAAGTCAAAGATCAATAGAGGGGGGATGATGCTACTTTTAGAGATTTTTTAAAAATAAGAATTCTTTAAAATGGTTTAGAACTCTATAGAAAGGTAAATTCAATGAAAACAGTGAATAAATAGCTCTCAGCATCCCCCAGAGGTACAGCTCCTAGTGTCTGAAAGTCTGTGCATGAGTCTATGTTTTTTTAAGCTGCAATTGGTTGCAGATGCTGTTTGCAAATTGTTTTTCTTCATTGGTATAGGCTTTTAGGTCTCTAGCTCTTGACTGCCACCTCCTTTTCTCTAAGTTAGGAATAATCTAAGACTGCTTTTGGAAATTATGTCTAATGCTCTATCCCTCTTTAAAATTATATATGTTTATTTTATCTTATTTATTTTATTACTGAATTGTGATTTTATGGGTTAGAGAGTTGCTTGGGAGGAAATTTCTGTACCAGTGCAAAGAGATACCTTCTCTGCAACTTGGAGTCAAGAGTTTGCTGGGAGCATTGAGAGGTTAAATGATTTGCCCAGTGGATGTGTGAGGCGAGATTTGAATGTAGGGTTTTCTGACTCAGAACTCAACTCTATCCTCCATGTCACAATGACTGCTGAAAATTCTATGCAAAACACATATATGTATATAAACATATCTTAAGTGATGTTCACAATTGCAAAATGGAAAATAAGGAAAATTATAAAAATATTCAAGTCAAAGACTTTTGTCTGTAACATATAGATCGCTGCAAAAGTGCCAATCCCCCTTTTTTCTTGCATGACATATCAGTTGTGTGCAAGTCATTTCATCTTTCTGAGCTTCTATTTCCTCATCTATAAAATGAGGGAATTTGACTAGATGAACTACATGAGTCTTTCCAGTTCTTAATATGTTTTAACTAATTGCCTGAGTAACCCACTTTTATAGCCTACCTTCTCCCCACTCTTGCTTTTTCAGGGAAAAAAAACCTTCCAATTTCCAAACGCCTCCAAAAAACAATTACGAATTTGGAGAATAAATAGAGGAGTTGTAATAATAAGCAAGAGAGTGGTGCAGTGGGGGTGGTGGTAGTAATGGGGGTTGTACCTAGAGAAAAGAACTTTTTGAAACATTGAGGGGAAAAAAAAGTGCTTTATATTCCCCCTCCTCCACCTCCCTTCTGGCAGGGATCTACGAGTGCAAAGAGAAAAGAGAGGAAGTGAAATCTGAAGATGAGGATGGACAGACCAAGCTGAAGCAGAGAAGAAGCCGAACCAATTTCACCTTAGAGCAGCTGAATGAGTTGGAAAGACTTTTTGATGAGACTCACTATCCAGATGCCTTTATGAGGGAGGAGCTGAGCCAGAGGCTGGGACTCTCTGAAGCTAGGGTGCAGGTAAGTCATGTGGGTTTCAGAGAAGGCTTTCTTACCTGTGCTACTTTCCAAGAGCTTGGATGGAGAGTTTTCCCCTTATTAGTCCCGTCTGTTCATCTTTCCTGGCTGCAGAAGAGTCAGGATTTTGAAAGTTATGATCTGGAGGGTGTGTGTGTGTGTGTGTGTGTGTGTGTGTGTGTGTCTATACATCTATCTATTATTTTATCCCTTCTGGTTTGCTTTGTGAGGTGTTAATAGTTGGCCTGAATTCTGGAGAAGATAACATGAAGAGGTGGACTGAGATGAGAAATAATGTGCTAATGGATACTTATCTACCCTAATACAGTGTCTGCCATTCATACTCCTTTCCCTCTTTTGACTGCCAAGGATTTAGCTATTCACTTTCTTTTACACCACAACTACCTTATTTCTCTGTCTCCTTGTCTCTGTTTCTGTCTCTCTAGCTCTCTCTCCTTCCCCTGCCTTCCCCCTTTCTCCTCTTCTGTCTTCTGTCTTCTTTCTTCGCTTATCCACTACACTGGGCTATGCTGGGGTAGAAGAAAATACTTGGCATATTGAAAAGCTAGTCTCTCTGGTCTCTCTGGGACCGGATTATCCAGAGTCGGGATGGGGACTAGAAGGGTACCCATCTGACTCCCAGAGCAGGCGCATGAATTCATACCATCCCATCTGGTGTGTGGAAATATATGTGTGTTTGTGTACACATACTCATCACAGTATTGAATATGTCACATTTTCTCCAGAATTTGAAAAGGCAAAGTCGTTATTTTTTGTATTGTTTAATTTAGGAAAAACCTGTTCTGGTTTTGAATGCACTTTATTTGAATTGTTGCTCCTGAAGGTTAAAATCTGCCTTTCGTTTTGTCTCTCATTTTCCTTGGAGAAAAATTGAAGGGTGGGGAAGGAAGAGGGGCAAAGAAAGCATGAAAAATCCGGGGACAAGTTTCAAATAAAAGGAAATTAAATCAGATCAGTCAGTGTTGTAGGACCCAGAAGGGGCAAGGCAACTTTCCAAGAATGACGATTCAGCCTATAGCTAGTTATTTGTCCCATACATTCAAATAATGCCTTCTACCTCACTTTTTTGAAAGAAAGTAACTTGTGTTTTTAAGTAGCTGTTTTAAAATATTAAATAACCCCGCAAAGAAGTCATGTGTTCCTTCCCAATCTCATTCTAGCCCATCCTCCCTCCCATCTTTTCAAGAGTTATCTGCATAAGTGGCATATCCAGCTTAAATAAATCGTTCCTTCAGGCACTTTTCTGAGCTATTGCTGCTAGCTTTTCTCAGCGGTGGTTAAAATAATCCTTCTGTATAAAAACAAGTAGAGAAAAGATCTCTTATAAACTATATGTCCTAGCAAGGGACCTTTTCAGAGGAATAGTGCAGGAGGTGGGAGGGAAGTAAGAGGCTGAAGGATGGGACATCCGTGTTGGGCCTATATTCTCAGGAAAGATTGATCTAACAGCACCATATAAATTAATGAAAAGATTAAACTTTTGCTGAAGGGGACATCAACTTTTATGTCATCTCCCAGTATCTTCTGCTTGGGATCTGTAATATCTTTCAGGCCTTGATGTACTGTTTCTATAAAAATAAATTACTTGTAATTTAATTCTGCACTCTTTCTTTCAGTAGTTTATTACTGAGTAGCACCTTAACAGGATGTTCATAGTTACAGAAAATTGGTTCCTCAAGTGCTTACAGGTCTTGGAAAACCCTAAAATAAAAATAAAAAGTGGGGGTGGGGAACATGTAGTTATTGATTCAGATATGAATTAAAATTTAACTGCTGTAAATAAAAACACATAGAAATATAAAAGAATAATTGTATGATCACCATAGAAGAAGCACATAATAAAAAAAAAAAGAGGAAAAGGTAGAAAGTGCTCATAACATTCATTAATTGAAATATATATTGAATGCTGAAATAGTTGGGGGGGGGGCTTAGGGGAGGGCAGAAAGCAATGATGGGAAGAAAAAAAAGAGCTATATTTTAATACCATCTGAATTGTTTTATAATCCTTTTCTGTACAGCCTGTCCCTTGTTGTTAAAGGATATAGTTTCAATTTAGTGTGGAAATTTGCTGTAAATAAATTGAGGCTCCTATGGTAGCTGGTCCTTATTAACCTTTTATTTTTAGTGTTGTACTGGAAACTCATATCACCCAGCTGTCAGGGTTATAATTGAAAGTTATGAGACCATAGTGAGGAGCAGGCGGTAATTCAATTACAACAAATATCTTTGGGTTTATGGTGCAGGGCTAAATTAAATGTCATTATTCACTGTCTCTAATGGAAATCAAAAGGAAATCAGATTAGAGCATTTGTGAAAGAAATCACTGAGTGGTCCTTAATGAAGAAATAACTGTCTAAACCAGTGTACTGTGCTTTACTTAGCATATTCATGACTAATTGGAATTGATCGTGAATCACACCAAGCCTGATTTATTATCGCTTAACGCAGTGGCTAATTCATCACTTTTATTTCCTATAATCTTATTTTTTTTTTCCTTTGACTGATGAGAAAGTGAGCTTTGCCTTCTAGATTTAAACATGGCTCTATTTTTGAAAATTGCTGTTGTTCAATGTTGCTTCTCTCTTCTCCTCCAACCTATTCTAAAACTATTTAAAAAAATTAGCTGAGGACGAATTTCATATAACAATCATCTAGAAAAGGGAAAGTAAAAAAACAAAATCAAATATAGATACTTCATAAAGATAAATAATGTGCGATGGGCTAAAAAATTTGGGGTGTCGTTCTCAAGGCATCAGGATAAAACTTTCCTCGTAGTTTATAAAACCCTAGGGAGAGAAAGTCTCTACTGTATTCAGACTAGCCGGTAGGTCATTCCGAGGCACGCTTCCCTTGGTTGATTGAGATATCTGTATAAAAGTCCCACAAATGAAAAGTTCAGATTACTTTTTAAAGTCAGACTCCAAAATCTTCTAAATAGTTCAAGATTTGCAGAGTTTTAACTGAGACAGAGACGGCTTAATATTCGGGAGATCAGTTAGTATTCTGGCAGTTCAGAAAAGGAGGGCAGAAAGCACTTTCAACCCAGCAAAGGCACTGAAGTATCCTGGGTAATTAATGCTTTCGGAAGCCTTTCTTTGCACTAATTACTCCGTTGTAAATGACCATCATTAAGGCAATTGAAGCAAGCTTGGAGGGGAAAGCTGCTGTAGGAAGTGCAGTTAGTATTAATTAACCGTGTGATCGCTTGGCAAGTGTAAGAACATCAAAGGTTGGAGGTGTTTATTTAACTTCAGATTTTATCAGCTATGGAAGTTAATGTTTGTCCACAACCATGAGCTCTGTAAGAGCAGGGGTGGAACAGTGGAGGATGGGGTCGGAGGGAAAGGGGAAGGGAATAAAAAGAAAGCGCTTTGAGAAATCATTCCAAAATCTTTAGACCCGATTTGCGAAATTAACCATCTTCCCCAAACCTCTTGCCTTTTTTTTTTTTTAAATCAGAACTGCTATTATATGGGGAAATTTTTTTTTTTAAGGGCGACAATTTAATATAGACTAAGATGAAGCGAAACATTAAACAAAAAGGCAATCGAAAAATTTTTTTTTTTTTTAAGCAGTTTTGGTTATTGGATCACTTTCCCCCCTCCCCTCTCCCCCGCTTGCATAATGACTCCCAAACTTAGATGGAGTTCGTTATGTTTTTTAAAGGAATGTATTAAAAAGTCATCGAGAGAATTTTGGGTCATTGTTGAGGACTGAAGGGGAATTCTTGTCTCTCCCCACCCTCCAGCCCCTTATTTATTTGGCTCTCAGGTTGCTGCACTGCTGTTTACACTCCCGTTCAAATCCCTACCTGAACTTAAATGGGATCCTTAAAGCTTCAATTGGACAATAAGAGGTGACAGTCAATCTCTAAGTAAAGTTAGGCATTGAAGTTTGTTAGATAAGGTGTTGTAAAGGCTGTTTTATTTTCTCCTCATTCCTTGATTACCACAAGACCTTAATTTCTTTGCTCGGGAAATAATCATAACCAAATAAATCTTTCTGAAGATTCCCCCCCCCCCCTTTTTCTTTTTATTTTTCTGTTTTTTTCTTTTGTAATTCTCAAAGCCAATGTCTCTTTGTAATAAAGAAAAAAGAAAGCAGTCAATGGCATGTAGTAATTTGGGGGGAAATTCCATGGACCGATCTGAGAACGGATCTGAAATTGACTGGAGCCAGAGATTACAACTCTTTGTACACCTTCAGAGTTGAACCATTCATTCACTCCGTGTGTGTGTGTGTGTGTGTGTGTGTGTGTGTGTGTGTCTGTGTTAATTTCTCCTATTTTCTGTTCTGGTCCCTTGCCCTCAGGAAAACTGTCTATTTCTCCTCTGCAGGTCTGGTTCCAAAATCGAAGAGCTAAATGTCGAAAGCAAGAAAATCAGATGCACAAAGGTGGGTGATTGAGTGTGGTTCAGGAGTTCTAGGACTCACCTTCAGCAGTGAGGACTTTGGGCTTCAGGGCAGGGAGGGCAAGAAGTGGTGATGAGATCGACCTGTTCTGAGAAAAGGGGGTAGAGAAGATGGAAGCTGCTGACTTGGAATCTTTCTTTTTCCCCCCCAGGCGTTATTTTGGGAACTGCAAGCCACTTAGACGCCTGCAGGGTAGCCCCTTACGTTAATATGGGAGCCCTGAGGATGCCTTTCCAACAGGTAGTTCGTTTTTCTTCCTTTTAAACCTTTGCCTCATTGCTTTCTCTCTCTTTCCTTTTCCTGTTTCTTTCTCTTTCCCCCCTATCACCTCCTTCTCTCTCAATTTGCTGTCAAGAAAAAGGAAGTGAAACACTTTTTATAAGCGACATTTATATATGAGTTGGCACATATTAAAATCACACTGTAAAACTTCAAAAATTACTTCTGGAGGGGATAGAAACACCACAAGCCAGATTAAAAACAACAACAACAACAAAATCCCACCCATCCACGAACCACTTCCCCCACGTTGCCTTTGCAGGCACAAACAGGAGAAATCAGAAAAGTATGTAGGGTGACGATGTTTGGAGACCAATAAGAGGACTTGAAGAAGTAATGTCTTTGCTACTACTCCTCCAAGACGAGAACCGCATGGGTCTTGGAAGATTCTTTACCTTCAATTTACCTAGAATGCGTTGCTTTAGCACCACGTAGACTTCGCTCGGAAACGAAAAAACCTAGGAGAGGTGAGGTCCTCTAGTCTAGTGAAATCATGCAAGTGCCTAGGTCCCCTGGATTGCGAAGTGATCCTACCAGACCAAGATGCGCTCTTCTTGAATAATAACGGCTCTTTAACTCGAGTTAAATCCAGTGGAAGTATGATTTAAGTAGCCCAGAGGAAAAGCAACCCAGGAGACAAAGGAACTGGAAAACAAGTCATCTGATCAGGGAGACGCAAGACATGTGATTTAATAAGGTTGGAAATATCTATTTAACACTAACACAAATCCCAGAATCACCCGTAACCTCCCCCTCCGCTTCCTCTAATAAATTGGTAAGAGAGCAGTAAGGGAAACATCTTTGTCCCCTAGGATTTTGGGCAGGGAGCTAGGCTCAAATCTGAGGTCTTCGCTTTCTTTGAAGCAGATAGCTGAAAAGCAAAAGAAAAGGTTTTGCACCTAAACTACGCCACAACGAGTCTTTTAGGGCTGAGGGAAAAATTCGACACTGAATAATTGGTAGTCCTCTTTTCACAGCGAGGTGGTTGGTCTGAGACCTCCTTTCAGGAGCTGAAGAATGAGGGAACTGTATAGATCATGTAGCTCTGTACCCCCCCTCTTACTCTTCACATTTGGGATGTGGGGAATAGGTCTGCAGGAGGCGTGAGTGGGAGTAAAATTATTATTATTTTTTTAAAGAATTCAGTCTTTGTTTTTAGTATCCCAATATGGAGGAGGGGGCGTGAGCTCCCTTTTTATTTTCTCCCATCCCAGTTTGGAGAAAAATAGAATTGGTGGAAGGAAAGTGAAATATTTAAGGTGGTAGAAATTATGCCTAGTTTTTTTTTTTCTCCCCAGAGGGCAGGGATTGAGATTTATATTTGGATCCTAAAGAAGGAGACTAAAATCAGTTTGTCCAATCCCATGTGTTTGTGGAGGTGAAAGAAGCTCCAAAGTAAACAGTAACTATTGGTCCCTTATAAAAGCTTAAAGAGTTTTTAGAAAGGTATAAATAAACAGCCCTAAAAAAAAAATACTATTTAGCACTTGCTGGCTCCAAGTCCAATAGGCAGCTCATTTTTGAAATATTAGTTGACTGCTGTATCTTCATTCCCCCTTTTCCTCCCCACATTGGGTTCCATATATGTTTTTCTTCTTTACCCCCAAGTCAGTTTAGGCATATAGTTATCGTTTTAACTTTGTATCTTCAGTACCTGTGTACTTTGAGATTGTTCACCTCATTCACCTCCTAGTTTATGCAGTCCGACCTTGGCCCTGGCCCTGGCCCTGGAGTTCGAATTTCCAGCTTTCTTAAGAACACTGTTTATGGTGTTCAGCTAGGTAGCATCTAGTTCCGTGGCCCAGGAACTAATCTATGTGGTGGAGAGCAGTACACAAGGGTTCTATTCCCCTAATTGTTCTTGGATGTGGTGTGTTGCAGCCCTAGTGATTTAGTAAAACTTTAATTTGAAGATCAGACTCCTGCTGACTCAGACCTATCTCCTCACAATCTGTCTGCTGAGGACAGTAACCCAGCAGAGTGGTGCAGTGAATTCTGCCTTGGGGCCAATCTCCAGTTACTGATGAGGTTGAAATGTCGAAGGGTCAAATAAAGTGAAATTTTGGTTTTTACCAGACAGCATCTCTCTGGGGCTCAGCGATTGGTTCCTCACCTCCCGCTCTCCCCACTTTCCTCCCCTCCTCCCCCCATCAGAAGACTGCAGAAGGAATATGAAAATACACCCTTGGAAGTCAGGTGGCAAAGCAGGGATTCGGTGTACTTTACCTTTTAGTGCACCAGCAGAATCACTCATTGCCTACCTCGTCGTTTCTTTTTACCGGTCTTTGCCTGAGGTCTCGAGGTTGACTAGGGTCTGCCACAGATTTATAAGAGTGCAGCGACCCCTTCTTTTCCTGCCAGGGGACTTGGCAAACTCCGGTCTCCAGGGAGAGAAAAGGCTGTTTCTTTTTGCTCTTCTTATACAGGGCAGGGACTCCAATTGGGCAGTTTCATCTCCACTGCCAAAGCTAAACAGACTGGAGACATTTCTTGAAAAAAAACTTTTTTTTTTTTTTTTTTTTTTTTTTTTTTTTTTTTTTTTTGGTGGTGAAAAAAATAGATAACACTCCGGTAATCCGAACAAACCTTTCCCCATCTTCCACTTCATCTTCGGCTATAGTCAAGCAACTGGGCTCTCTGAAAGGAGGTGGGAAGAACGCTGGCCAGGGATCTGGAGGCATGAGAGCTCGTCTCTGGGTCTCAGTTTCCTCAACAGTAAAATGAGGTAGAGAGAAATAGATGGCCATTTCTAGTTGCAAAATTTAATTAATTCTCTCTTCCGTCCCTTTCTTGGGTTCCTATTGGGTGAAAGAGATGGGAAACAGATCGAGGTAGGAAGTAGGGCATTTAGTTCCTCTCCATGTAACCTTATCTGTTTGTCCATTATTTCTTCTTCTCGAATCCCTCTGCACCACCCCCTCCTTCTCGCAGGTCCAGGCACAGCTGCAGCTGGAAGGAGTGGCTCACGCACATCCTCACCTACATCCGCACCTGGCTGCCCACGCCCCCTATCTGATGTTCCCACCGCCTCCCTTCGGCCTTCCCATTGCCTCTTTGGCGGAGTCAGCCTCCGCCGCCGCCGTGGTAGCCGCCGCTGCCAAGAGCAATAGCAAAAATTCGAGCATCGCTGACCTGCGGCTCAAGGCCCGGAAACACGCCGAGGCCCTGGGGCTCTGACCCCCCCGCGCCACGTGTGACACGGAACGGACTGGAACTCCCTCCTCCCTTTCTCTCTCTTGCTTTCCTCTCCCCGTTCTCCGCCAAGCGCCAGCAGCACAGACCAGGACTCGACCCCTCGCGTTCTCTTGCCCCCCCATTTGGTTCTCCCTCCATTCCTAATATCCTGATCTGGGCCCTCCTGAAACCATCGGCTCTTTGTTCTTGAAAAGACTCCATTGAATGCTTTGACGGACTCACGGTCCCAGGAGTGCACGCTCTGAGCCCAAAGGCTCCTCACTCACGTTGGACCCCAGTTGGTTCTAAAGAGTTTAAGGCTCCAGCACCTCTCCTCTCTGGCGCTTGGTGCTCCTAGTACAATTAAAAACTGGAGGCCGTGATGGGCCTGAAATCAGCCTCAGTCCTGATTAAGAGTCATCTTATTTAAAAAAAAAACACACACTAAAACAAACAACAAAACCCTCACAAAGACTTTCGGGAAGAGAAATAAGTGATGGGCGGGAAGAAAACAAGAAAAATCCTAAATGATACTAATCTGTGAACATTGGAACTTTGGGATTTTGACCCTGGCAAAATTGATCACATCAGCATTACTCATCTTCTGCTGTCAGTTTTGCTACCCTGTGCATGTGTCTAACTAAACACATTTTGAAGATCATAAAATATATTAGACAAAAGATCCTTGGGGCTGGTCTCCATTAAAGATGACATTTCTTTGTTGCCAACAGTATTATTTCACTGCCATGAATATCTTCCATCACTGAAGAGCTGCAGCGGAACTGGTTTGAATTTAAATGTGGAATTTCAGATCTGAGGCAAGAGGCAGTACTTTCCTTTCCAAGAAAAAAAAAAAAAGGAAAGGAAAAAAAAGCAGCAATAACAAAATGTGTCTCTCAAATGGCTACATCCTTTGAAGAAGGGTAGGGGTTGGGGGGGGGGCGGAGAAAGACCTGAATTGCTAAAGCTGTAACCATTAGTGCTGACGAATTATGGGAACAATATTAATGCACAGTTTGACCCCATATTAACGGAACTAGATGAGATGCATTGTGCCATAGGAACAGGTTGATTTTATAATTTTGCAAATATTTGAATCTTGAATTGACATTTTGCTGTTTTACAGAATTCAGAAACAAATGACTTACATAAACAGATGGACATATGGTTTTAAGGCATAATACTGATGCAGCATTAATTTTAGTGAAATGCAATTATGTGCAGTAAAGTGCAATACTGTAAATATTATAGATTTTAAAAATAGCCGTATGTTCTTACTCTGTCAATATCCAACTTTGCAAGAAAGATCACCTAGTTCTTGATGCTCAGACATAAAGGACTGGGGCATTTGCAGTTCTTTGCCAAAATGACAGTTAGATTCTCTAGAAGTGGTTAAAATGATATGTATTACATATGGAAAAAGATGGATGCCATGATCCCTAGTCCAATTAATGTGCCATATTTCTGGGAAGAAAGCTGAAAAGCTATTTACGACATTTATTTCAATAATTTTAAAGTAAGAGAGTAATGTTTTGTAGTGGTAGGCAATTCCAGTATTTTTTATTTTATTTTATTCTTTTGGCCAATACTGTAGACACCAAATAGTAACTTGTTTTAGCAGATAGTATGAAATGGAGGGAAAAAAATCTCTTGAAATGATGTAACCAAAGTGTCTGAGTTTCCAAATCATGCACTTGATTTTGTATAATTTTATTTCAATCAATTTATTCTGTTCTGTTTATTGAGAGAGCAGTACTGGACTTGTCTACCTCTAACAAGATGTCTATTTTTTGCCTTAGTCATCAAGGCCTGCATTGATGGAAGCTTATCCTCTAAATAGTACTGCCTTTAGGTCTCTTTTAAATATATATACACATACATATATACATATGTGTATATACATATATGCCATTTAATAATCTGGTAATATCATTGGCATATAATGAAGTATGATTTCAACTGTTTTCATAAGGTAGGACTTGATGCATTTAATCTTTCCAATTGAGTCAGTTGTAAGTCCCTGGTGAATTTTGGTATTTCCTACCAATCAAATATTCTGAAACATAAAATTTGATTTTACACCTACTCATTCTGGTAAAAAGTAGATGCTTTCTGAAAATCTTAAAATTTATGTCTCATTTGTCATTTTTATCCCTTTGTCAAAAACATATATCCCTTTGGATAATTTTTTTTATTTAAATAAAACTCTACTAAACATGGCAGAGAGAGAAATAATAAAAAAAACCCAACAAAAAACTGCTTTAAACTCATGTAGTTTGAAAAGAAGCAGGATTATTTGTATTACTATAGAGCTTACATTATACAACTATTTCTCTCTCTCTTTTTAAAAACAAGCATCTCCACCCTAGCACTTTTTATTTAAACATGAAACAAAAAAGGAATTTGCTTAAGTTGAAACTTTTTTAAAATTCAGAAACACATCTTGAAATTCTTTAATGCTTTTAGCTGCAGTAATAATACTGTTTCACACTCTGTAAATGTTGGAAAGAGGATTCAAAAATGCCTATTTTACCCCAAACTGAATTTTTTTTTACTACATTAATCTAACCATATTTCTTCATTCCTTCTCCAAAGAGAAAACCCATATTCCCCCCCCCCCCCCGAAAGAGGATTCAAAAATGCCACACACACACATATTCCAGCTAGAGTCTGGAAGTCTAAAATGGAGTTGTCCAGTAGTTCTGATTCTTTGAGTCCTGAAGCTTAAGGCCAGCTTGTCAATGATGTCCAGCTGGGTTTATAATTCTGATAACTAAATTAATTTTCTCTTGTTGCTGAATTTCAAATTAATATCTAAATAATAATCTTAACAAGTCAATAAGATTCTCCCTCCCCCCCATTATTGATTCATGTAATATTGCCAAAGTTGATTGAATGGAAAGATTTACTGGGGGAAAAATGAGTCCACATCCTATGAAAACAAAGTTGACTGTAGCCTCTGACTTCCCATTAGTCTCTTATAGAATTTTTTTTGGTGGCACAATTAATTTGATGGAGATAAGAGCAGCTTTACATTGTCACATGTTTTGAAGCAGGCACACTAATGACTTAGGAGGATAGAATGCCAGCAAATGTTCATAAGAATGATGCACTTCACTTACATTTTCTTTCTTCTGGTTTGACATTCATGCTTGAAAGAGTGAAATGCCACATTGCTGCTGAGTTTGGCACTTGCTCTCCTTTTGGTGCAGCATAGCCATGTGGGTTCTTGGACAGAAAGCTCACTAAGAGTGGCATTGCATATGGTGTTTATATAGCGGTTTCTTCTTTCTCTGTGAAATCCTTGAGTAGAAGCCATTGAGAATTTCACTCAGTTATGGTCAGGTCATATCATCCCAGCTTTCATCTTTATTTTCTTTATTTTACTTGTGTTAAGAAGTGTAATGAATACTAAAAGGTTTTGTTAATACATGTGATGTACTAATTTTCAAGGGAGTGCCTCATTGAGTGATGATGTTCACATTATTAACCTTTGCATGAATTTTTGCTGTGAGAATGACAAAGAACCCCTGGCCTTTCAGAACTGGGGACTTTGGGCAGATGTCTACTGGACTGAGTTGATGTTTCTGGTTTAAAAGATCATAGCAGCTAATATTTTAAAAAGAGCAAAACCAAACCAAAACAGAAACACCAAACATTTCAGCAAGCTTCTTAGAGAGATATATAGGGAAAAAAATCATGACTGCCAATTTAGCTGAGTCAAATTTTTCTGCAATAAAATCATATGGGTCTTCAGAAATAACAAAACTGTTTAAAACATTGAGTAGTTCATATTTTCAAAAATCTGTAAATCTGAGGGAAGAGGGAAATAGAGGATGAAAAACAACTAATTTATGCAGGATTTATGAATATTTAGATTATATGCTGTTGTTGAATCCCTCTATCATGCACTAACTTTTTTCTTCCTTCATCCATGATCCTCACTATATGAGTTCTAACTCAAACAATTTTTTTAAACAAAAATTTGTATTTGTCTTACCCAGGGTATCTGACT
Source organism: Sarcophilus harrisii (assembly GCF_902635505.1). Classification (NCBI taxonomy): domain Eukaryota; kingdom Metazoa; phylum Chordata; class Mammalia; order Dasyuromorphia; family Dasyuridae; genus Sarcophilus; species Sarcophilus harrisii. Next base: position 218,537,209 of record NC_045428.1, on the reverse strand, counting down.
GGTAAATATGATTATTAGGTGCATGCTTTTGCAGAACTATGACACATGTAAATGTCATTATTTGGGAAAAATGCATTTTTCAAGGAAAAGGGTATGTGCCCTTATAATCCCTTAAATCCCTCAATTATGCTAGCTCTACTCCATCTACCCTCAGATTACTTCCTTATTATTGTTAATCCTGAACACAAGGAGGTGACAGATTCTATTTTTATACAATTCTGAGAAACAACAACAATACATCATCTTTCCCCATGCCTTCAAAAAAGATAACAACTAAAACAACTTCAACAGCTTTGTCAATATAAAAATCATTCATCCATTTATGTCTGTTGTCATTAAATAGATATGAATAGGGGTAGAGCATCTTGTTTGATGGGTAGATTTTAAACATAATCCCTGCTTAATGCAGACTTTAGAACAATACCTTGCTTCTCTCACTTAAGAACCTAATGTCTTGTAACAGGTGTATTTTCTTGCTCATTTTTTATCGTTAATCCAAATGGATGAGTGTCATGAACTTGTCAGAACTTCTGACTTGGTTATCTCTATCTTTTTGTGGCTGTGGGGGAATCTAAGAAATCATGGAGTATTTGAAATTATCAAATTTGTGTTATAGTTCATGGTTCAATGACTGGCTGTTATTAAGGGGGAGTTATAATACTCAGGCTTAGGGGAAGGTACCATTTTTTTTTTTTTTTATTTTGCTCTGACCCATCATGTTCATTTCTGTCCTTTAATCATTACACTAGCCTCTGAGTCCTACCCTAAGGGTACAAAGAAGATCACAGCTCTTTCCTTCTCCTCAGCATCTTCTCTGAGGATCAAGAAAGACTCCAAGTTTTTGATTTGTGAGGCACGGTTCTAAAGTTTCACTTCCCTCTGATTTGGGGGTATCTCTGTTGACAAGTTTGATATTTTTATCTGGTGCCTAATTTATTAAAAATCAGTCTAAGAGTAGGCTGATTTTTTTTCAGTACACATTGAAACTTGATGCAATTTATAAACATTGAATTGAAATTTGATATTTAATGAAAAAAATCAGTTGAGGAATGTAGAAAATATCAAATTTCAAAGCTATTAACACACTATTTATTGAAAGATGATACTTTCATTAATCCAGGCCCATAGTATATAGAAATTACATCAGAGATAGGCAGATCTCTCTGTTTTTTGGTATTGATGTATGTGGATGTTTTATTTATTTTTTGTTTGAAAGTTTCTAAATGTGTGATATTTTAATTATGTTGAGTGTAAATTTGACATTGCTTTGCATTTATTTTTATATTTTTAAACCTGTTGCTTTTGCAAATTTATGAGCAGCCAGTATGATTTACAGCACCATTGCAATGTTGGGTTATGTATACATAGTCTGTCTGAGTTTACAGACATTTCAGGGATTGCAAAAAAAAGAAAAGAAAAAAACTATCTAAAGCCAACTGGTCTTAAAGTTTGTATCCCTTTGTTATTGTGGAAAAAAAATTATTTTGAGTTTTTTGGTCATGCCAGCATGCTCTTACACAAATTCATCAACATGTTCAGTTCTAGTTTAAAAAGTGTATTTTGTTGAATCATATGGTATGAATGTACATCTTGTAAAAGTGACATATGAATAAACTTATAAATATTTGTATCTAAGTGTTACCCACCTCCCAATACCCTAAACTCTTCTCCAAGGAAACTGATTAGAAAACACTCAATTATGATAGTTGAGTATTTTGCTACCAAATCTATTCAGAGCTTGACATACATTTATATACAAAGCATTTTCCAGGCTACTCTGTCATGGAACTTTTGTTGTGTGTATTTTCTAGACCTTTTGCTGCTCCTTTTTTTTTGCCCCTCCCCCTCCATTCTTGGTAGATATATTTGTGTAGGAAGGGAGGAGAGGGGAACCAAATCATTGTTATATTTAATTAGCAATACCTTTAAAAAATGAATAGAGAACACTAAAAACATTTAAATATGAAAGCTTCATATATTAGTTGAATCAAAATTTTTTTATGTTAATCTACTTCTCTATTATTCACCAAAATTGCATTTTGATATCCATTTAATTTTATATTTTTAAATTAAAGAAATAGACTAGTTGGCATTTAAAGATGATTGATTACTTTTGGAGGGATGGTGGTGTTTTTCTTTCACAAAGACTGGTTAATGATGTATTAGATTCCTTTCTATTTTTATTCATTTTAAGTAAAAAATAATACCAACAGTGGTAATAATAGTAGCATGGTAGCCCTATATGTGAAACTCCCATTATGATCTTCATTGAGTTTGAGTCCATTTTAGTCATTGCTAATAGCTACCTAGATACAGGCAGTTGAATTTCATCAAGCTCTTCCTTGTTCATATGAACAGAGTTCATGTTTTCCAAAAGGAAATGATTCCCCTTTATCTCTTAGCAATCTAAGCATTCACATGCTAACAAAACTATTTTTTATATAATTCTGTCACTTAATTTCATTTGAGATTGAGTGATTTCTAATCTCAAACTGGTGGCTTTCCATGTTGATAGTCTGAACATTGAACTAATTCTTGGTGAAATGTGACTGCTTCATCTTTCTGAAGCAATACTATGTCTATATAAAACAAATACATTAAAATGAAATTGTATAATTATAGATCTAGCATGATCAATGGAAAAAGTTAAATGGAATAATTCTGAGCAAAACAAATCCATTTAAAGGGCCTGAATTATTTATTTGACAATCCACATTTGATCAAAACACCTATGATGGCTAAATCTTCATAGGATAGATAGGCAAAGTCATAGGCAAAATGTATAGCTCTCCTCAATAAACATAACCAAGAAACTTCTCTTTCATAATGGTGCTTAATGAATGATAAGACTGGCATTTGAATTCTACTGCCCTTGGGAGATAATATGGTGTTTAGCTGTTTTTTTTTTTTTTTTTTTTTTTTTTTAAAGTTTCTTGGATGGAAGGATTTGGTGAAAATCCAAAAATATTTTTTCAAGGCACTTGTGTTTCTGTTTTCAAACTTAATACATTGCATTTATATAAAACTAATTAGATGTTGTTTGGTAACTTATTTGATATCTTTCTTGTTATTTTTGGTAAACTTTTTTCCTTCAAAAGTAAATGATTAGGGGCAGCTAGGTGGTGTAGTGGATAGAGCACCAACCCTGAAGTCAGGAGGACCCTAGTTCAAATCTAGTTTCAGACACTTAATACTTCCTAGCTGTGTGACCCTGGGCAAGTCACTTAACCCCAATTGCCTCAGCAAAAAAAAAAAAAAGTAAATGATTAGTTTTTGTGCAATGTAAGTCATTATCCTTTAAAAAAATGTAATTTCCACTTGAAGTTCAGAAGCTTCTTAATAAGCATTAGCTAGTCAACTTTCTCTTCATAGTCTTCATCTGGCTTTTCTAAAGGTTATTACAGAGCTTTTCTTGGTCTGATCCATTAAATTTTTTTTATCATTTTATGTTACATATATGTCCACAATATAAATGATAATGACAGTTCCTATGACCATTCTAAATCTGAATACTTGGAAAAATTCTAAGTAAATACTTTCCTTCATGAAATACAAATATTGTTTCCATATCTAGGCTAGCAAATTTGACAGCCATTGGGGTCCTGACATTTATGGTTTGTGGCTCCTGCAAAGGCAGTGATGATTTTAAAATGTAGGACTTTAAAAGAGAAATGTAGAAAAACAAATACCCAATTAGCCAATCATTATATTAAGCACAAACTTAGATGAGCTCTTTTAGATTGTCATTTACAAAGCAATTAAAAGAAAAATGTTTTAAATTTAATTACTGTATATAATTATAGTAAAATATAAGAAAATTAACTAAAGAACATGAATAATGTATAATATTGGTCATTTATGCTACTGTCACTACTTCCTGTTTCAATAGATTTTCCTGAATAATTTTAGGTTTTTTTCCTCCTAGTTTGGGCTTTTAGAAATGAAGAAAGATGTATAATGTTTATTGCTAAGTGCTACTAGTTTTCACAGAGGTTTTATAGTTTAAAAGAATTGTGAGGATTTTTTCCTCTTCTATCTTTGTACTTGTATTTTTTCCCAATCCTCAGTGAAAAATATTTTAGTTATACATTTCCATGAGCATTTGGGGAAGAAATCCCAACACTTTTGGATAAAATGTAGAAACTGGAGAGGATAAAACACAAATACAATGACATTTCTTTGGGGGAGATAAATTTCCTTTTTTAAACAGACTATCTCTTTTTTTTTTTATTATTTTTTATTTATTTATTTATTTTTTTTTTTTTTCAGACTATCTCTTAAAATTTTTCTTTTTGAGAAGTTAAAATCCTGTAAAGAAATAGAAGAATTGGGTTGGGCAAGCCATCAGAATGCTAAAAAACAAAGCATTAAGTTAATAAAGAGAGATGCCATAATTTAAACAGGCACTGCATATTAGAAATGACAGTGACCTGTGAAACAAAGAGAAATACTCAGTATGGAGTTCACATTTTTGTTCTTTGAATCATAAAGCAGATACCAGGAAGTGGTTTGAATAGACAGAAAGAAATTCAAACCCAAACATATGAGAGAGAGAGAGAGAGAGAGAGAGAGAGAGAGAGAGAGAGAGAGAACTTAATGAATTTCCATCTCTTGAAACAAGTGTATATCTGACTATCATTAGTTAGGTTAATGAATATAATTCCACCAGCAGGCTGAATCTATTTGGTGCAATATTTAGATGGAAGACTATAAGAGTAGTTAAGAATTTAGTATTATTATTCCCTCCCTGCTTCTTTTCATGAACATGAAGTCTTTATTCTCCAGATTGATTTAAAAGGAAGCTATTTGTTGTGAGACTACAGACGTTGTAATTATTCAACTTTCTGAAGTAATGCCATCTACTTCATTTACAAGTGAGGCAGTGACTAATGTAGCCAATGGGACAAATTTTTTTTTGAGGTGAGTGTATATTCCTAATATACTTGACTTAAAAAGACATGGTGTCCCTCATTAAATCAATCAACATGTATTTTCTGAGTACCTACTCTGTTTAGTTCCATATCCTCTGTACTAAGTAGTATGGTAGATACAAAGAATTATAAATCATGATTCTTATCCCCAGTGATTTTTAATCTAGTTGGAAAGAGAAATATATGTAGTGACAGCTATATTACCTTTAAACATTTTATAAAGATAAAATATTGGAAAGACTACATTCTTTTTTTTAAAACAGTAATAATAAAAAAAGCATATCTAAGTTAGAATGTGCCAATTTCCAGTATTTAAACAGGATATGAGCAAAAGAGTTGGTTGTTTTTTTTGGTCAGCAAAACTGGTAGATGGAAATTGTTCTTTAAAAGTTTATTTTATTTAATCAGCTGTATAGTTATAGTTGGATTTTCATGGTACCCATTTAAAATACTCATTAATAAGGTTACTTTAGCTGGCAGCAATATCTCTTATAATATTTTAAAGTTGTGAGCAGAAAACCATGTTGCATGGGCAATAAACTATGAAAACTGGACATATATGTTTAGAATTTATTATTGTAATCAAATAAAACTTACAACAAAATTAATCTGACATATTTAATGATAAACGTAATTTATTATTGTGCTGAATGATAATTAGGCTAAATGATGAGAAATTTATATAAATGGCTGTAATTAGTATATTTTCTATCATCAAGAATTGCTATTTGACTCACTGGGGTTGGAACTGGAATAATGTGCCATTCCCTTTTTTACTGAGAGACCCTTCTGATTTGGACCCAGCCTGTGGGTTAGATTGAATTCAGTCTTGGAGGAATCTAGATCTTTAATAAGAGGAAAGAGGGTTCCTGTTCTCAAGCTTTAGGCTCACTTAAACCTCAATCCTGATGTACCAGGAGAAAATTTACTTATATCCTACATTATAACTGACTTAGGGTTCCCCTAAGAAAAAAGAGAATGGGTACTCAATGTATAATGTGAATCAATTATGTGATAGTTATCTATTTCCTATACATAAAAGAAAATAAACATAGAATATTCACATTTGACAAAAACAAACTTAAAACAGAATTCAATTTTTTAGCCTATAAATGTTACAATAGTTTTTTGGGAGGGTGATATTTAGCTTTATCAGAGCACAAAATAGTTTGTCAGTTTGATGATTAGACATTTTATGTTTTACCTTGACTTTACATTATTTATATAACTCCATTCATATATTGGCTCCATTCATGATTGGGCAGATTTTCTTGTCAATAGCCATCCTCTTCAAGGTAGAGATTTTCCTTGCTGCCCACTGACTGCATAAATTGGAGTGAGTACCTCTGGATCTTTCTAACTCACAAGGTCACTTTTACCTGGATAGGTCCATGTTGGGACAGATACTCATTTCTCTAAAATCATAAAAATCCAGATACAAAAATAGAAAAGTCAATCAGGGATCCAGGAACAAATTTGCTTCATTGAAATCTTTTTTGCTAGCTGCCACCTGAATGAAGCTGCTATGAATTTGAATTGGAGAAGGAGCAAACTTTTCTCAAATCTCACTGGAAGCCTTGAAGTCATACAATGCCAGCTGGAGGTGAAAGAAAAAGGCATATAGAACTTGTTCTCCTGCCACTGTTATGGGACTGGGGAGGCAAGAAGACCAAGGAATCACTCTGGGTTTGCTAGAATCATGCCCCAATGTAAAGTTCTTTCAGTACTGGATCACCTCATGGCTATAAGCATGAAGGAAGTTTCTATCTCTGAAGCTTTGAAATAATTAGTCACATATGTCCTTAGAAATTTCCAAGGGAGTTCCAATTGCATGTTCCATAAGTTGGTCCATATGGGTCAATTTAACCTTTGCTCTTACCTAGATATACTCAAATCAAATATTTAGCTTTTTTTCCTCACACTTTAAAAATTTTTCAGTATTTATAATCAATTTGTCAATATCAATTCTTTCTCCTGGTAACATATGTGTTTAATCATCACTAGAACATCTCTTAAAAACAACCTTCAAAAACAAAAAAACCAATCTTCATCAGCATATGTTTATGAAGACAAAAGTCCTCCATTCTATTTTCTGACAAATAGGGTTGCCCCATTCATTCTTATATCACTAGTCTTTTTTCAACAAATTGGGTCAATTGATACTTTATGCTCATTTCTTCCCTCCCCATTGAATGTCCTAGATGTTATAAGTGTTATGCAGAGGAAATGTGGTGGATGATACAGAATGAATACCTGAAAAGTAGAGTATGGAGGTGGCGAGAAGAGACTCAGATTAATAATGGTGTCACAGTACTAACAGCAGAATTGTAAGAATGATCAACTGTGAAAAACTTAACTCCTTTGATCAAGACAATGATGAAAGACAATTTCAAAAGACTCATGAAGAAAAATACTATCTACCTCCAGAAACTCTAAATGCAGATTGATGCATACTTTTTAAACTTTTTAAATTTTATTTTTGGAGAAGATTCTGGGAAGATTGTGGAGTAGGTCAGAAAACTTTTGCTGCTCCAATTATCTTCCACATACAAAAAAGACAAAATGTTGCCTCAGAGGAAATGTAGAATAGCAGAAATAAATAAAAGTAGGGATAAAGCAGTTGTTCTCCTAGGACAACTTGAGATGATCTCAAAAAATTTCCAACCTCTAGGGATAGAGATTTAGCCTTAGTGAAGTGCAAACACCTCCAGACCAACTCTGTGGAATTAACAAAAAACAAGTCTTGGGAGTAATGGGGGTGGGTGGCAGATTCAGTCTTAAAAAATGTTCATCTCATAGATGTGTGTGTGTGTGTGTGTGTGTGTGTGTGTGTGTATGTATGTGAAAGAGAGACAGAGGCAGAGACTGCTGGTAAAAGAGGACTGAAGGGCTTTCCATTGTTAAGGGACACCAAGCACCAAGCACACTTGTACTTACTAGGCATGTCTTGTGTCTATGGAAGAAGGAGCTAATGAGTGTAGTATTAGAGATACAGTTCCCCTGCTAACTGTAGGTACCAACAGGAGAGCAAAATCACCAATTTTGGTTCCAATGCAGAGAAGACAGCTGTATTTTGCAGACACCTGAGGGGCCAAAGGGAGCAAGATCATTTGTGGGACAGAGTGGCTGAGTGCCTGCCCTTGCTTCAGTTCAGTCTACTCTACTAGAGAGTAGAGTCCCAGGTTGGATGCTGAGACAGACTTCTGAAAACAACAGCAAGAAGGACCTGAGGTTTGCACATCTTTGCCCAAAATTTGGGACTAGAACTTGATTATTTAATAGCTGCTAAAAACAAAATAAAAATGAAAATGAGTAAGCAAAGAAGAAAGAGTTCAATTATTATACATAGTTACTATGGTGCTTTTCAAATTCAAAGGAAGACATGGTGGGTAAAAATGTCACTTTTTAAAAGTGAGAAATCTCAAATGATTTCAATCACAAAAAGAGTTAGAGGGAGAACTTTAAAGGGATTTTGAAATCATTTAATTTTCTCCTAAGATCTATCATACCTGACTTTTCTAAAATTCTATTTACCTCCTTAACTTCTTTCTTATTTATTTTGTGGTTCGATTTATCTAGTTTTGAAAGAGCAAAGTTGAGGTCCCCAACTAGTATAGTTTTGCTATCTATTTCTTCTTGCAGTTCTCTTAACTTCTCTAGGAATTTGGATGGTATACCACTTGGTGCATATATGTTTTAGCAAGGAAGTATACTTCATTATCTATGATACCCTTCAGCAAGATATAGTTTCCTTCCTTATCTCTTTTAATTAGATTTATTTTTGCTTTTGCTTGATATGAGATCAGAATTGCTGCCTCTGCTTTATTTATTTATTTATTTTACTTTAGCTGAAGCATAATATATTCTGTTCCAGCCTTTTACCTTTACTTTCTATGTATTGCTCTGTTTTAAATGTGATTCTTGTAAACAACATATTGTTTTTAATCCAACTTATTTTCCTCAAGTTATACTTCTCTTTCCTTTCCTCCTTTACCTCCTCCCTAGCATTTTACTTCTGATCACCCCTCTTTTAAATAGCCATCCCCCTTATAGCCCCTCCCCCTTTCTTACACCTTTCCCCTACTACTTCTGTTTTCTGTTTTCCCTTCTATTAGCCTCCCTCTTTCATTTCCCCTTTCCCTTCTCACTTCCCTGTAGGGTGAGACAAGTTTCTCCGTGGAGCCAAATATGTCTGATATTCTCACTTTGAGCCAAATTTAATGAGAGTAAGATTCACACAACATTCATCCCTTTCCCTTCTTTCCTTCAATTATAATAGGTCTTCTTTCCTCTTCATGAGATGTAATTTTCCTCATTTTACTTCCATTTTCCTCATTTTCCAGTACAATCCCCTTCCCACAAATAGTTTCTTTTTTATATTATCACAATAAAATCAAATGATACCTGCACTATCTAAGTATACCCATAACAGATATATAGTTTTCAAGAGTTCCTTTCTTTTTAACTTTATATGCTTCTCTTGAGTTCTGTATTTGGAGATCAATTTATTTTTTTTGTTAGAGGTCTGGTTTTTTCATCAGAAATAAATGAAATTCACCTGTTATCATTGAATGTCCATCTTCTTCCCTGAAAGATAATTCTCATTTTAGTGGGATAGTTGATTCTTGGCTGCAATCCAAGTTCTTTTCCCTTTGGGAATATCCGATTCCAGGCCCTTCTGTCCTTTAAGGTGGAAGATGCTAGGTCCTGAGTAATCCTGATTTTGGCTACTCGATATTTTAATTGTTTCTTTCTGGCTCCTTGCAATATTTTTCCTTGGTCTGACAATTCTGAAATTTAGCTATGATATTCCTTGGAATATGCATTTTGGGGGTCTCTTTAAGGAGATGATTGGTGAATTTTTTCAATGGCTATTTTACCTTTTGGTTCTAGGACATCAGAGCATTTTTCCTTGATGATTTCCTGAAAGATAATATTTAGGTTCTTTTTTTCATCATGGTTTTCAGTAAGTCCAATAATCCTTAGATTGTCTCTCCTAGATTTATTTTCCAGGTCAATTGCTTTTCCAATGAGTTGTTTTACATTTTCTTCTATTTTTTTTTCATTTTTGGGGGGTTTTGTTTGACTGATTCTTGATGTTTCATTGAATCATTCATTTCCATTTGTTCAATTCTAATTTTTAATGAATTATTTTCTTCAGTTACCTTTTTTAGCTCCTTTTGCATTTGGTCACTTCAATTTTCAAATGAATTGTTTTGTTTAATGGATTTTTTTCTCCATTTCACAAATTCTGTTTTTCAAGGAGTTGTTTTCTTTTTCCATTTTGTCAAATCTATTTTGTAAGGAGTTATATGCTTTTACCATTTCATCAATCCTATTTTGTAAGGAGTTATTTGCTTTTTCCAATTCACTAAGTCTATTTTTAAGGAGTTTTCTTCGGGTAATTTCTTCATTTCCTTTTCCAAACTCTCTTGCAAAGTTCTCATTTCCTTTTCCCATTTTCTTCTGAACTCTCATTTAAGGTCCTTTTTGAATTCTTCCAAGGGAACCTTATGAGATGGGGACTAATTCATATCACCATTTGGGGTTTCATCTGGAGATGATCTGCTTTTAGTGTCCCCAGGGTTTGAAATCTGTTCTCTTTCTCCATAAACAATCTATGGTCAGAGTTCTTTTTGCTTTTTTGCTCATTTTAAAAAAGATTGAGGTCTGCTTTCAAGGCAAAGGGGAGTTTGTGCAAGCTTCCTCTCTAGTCTCAGTGACTGCTGTCTGTGCTGATTAACTTCCATTACTGCATGTTATTCTGAGGTTCAGGGGCTACTTGCTTTTTGTATTTGTGTTGGATATCTTGCAGCTAATCTGCTGATCTACTGGCTTGAAACTAGGACAGAGTAGCTAACACTGCTGTAGATTCCTCTAGCTATATTCCTCAATGTGTGCTTCCCTGGGTCTGTGCTATACCTGGACTTGGCCCCTCTCTCCTCAGACCTTTTCTGAAGTTCTTCCAAAATATCTTCTGCTGGAAATTTGCTATACTCCAAATATTTGTGGGTTTTGTCACTCCAAATGCAGTTTAGAGGCTTGATTGGGTGTTGATTTGAGGGATATCAGGGGGAGCTCAGGTAGAGATATGTCTTCTCTCTGCCCACTGAAAGAGATCTAAGGAAGAAAACTTAAAGGGATATCATAGCCATGTTTCAAAGCTCCCAGGTAAAAAAGAAAATATTGCAAATAATTAAAAATTTAATTTTTATTTAAATATCGTGAAACTATAAGAAAGATTACATAAGACCTAGTAGCTATGATTTTGCAGGATAGTAGGTTTTGGAATACTATATTTCATAATGCAAAAAACTGAGGTTAAGCCCAGTGCTAATTTATCCAGCAACATGTAATCCTGAATGAAAAAAAGTGGATTTTTAACAGATTGAAAGACTTTTAGATATTTGTAGCAAAAACATCAGAAGTTAAATCAACATATACAATCCAGGAAAAATATAAGGTAGGCATTAAAGACCAATTATAAAGGATTCAATAAGCTTAAATTGTTCAATTCCTATATGTGAAAATGTCAGAAGTATCATTATTTGTGAAGTTTGAAAGAAAATTTGGGCTGAGCTTGTATAGAATGGAGTGATTCTGAAAAAAAAAACATTGCAGTGACAGATTAAAAAGGCATTAAAAATTGATACCAAAGTAGTTAATAAGGGGAGGACAAATAGTGCTGGAACCTTATTGATTACAGAGCCAGTGTTCTATCCACTGTGCCTTCTAGCTGCCCCTAGTAATTATGATCTCAGACAAAGTAAAAACTAAAATGATTTAATCAAAAGCGAAACTACACTATGTATCGGTAATATTATTCAATATTTTTAACCATTAAAAAAAGACACTAGATACTATAAAATACCTGAAAGTATATCTGTCAAAACAGAACCATATGAACATAAACATAAAACACTTTTTAATATAAAATCAGATCTAAATAATTGAAACAACATTTATTGTTCATAGGTAGGCAAAGCCAATATGATTTAAAAAACAACTTTTCCCCAACTAATCCATTTATTCAATGCCAACCCACTTAAATTATTGCAAACATTTTACTGTTAGAAAAAAAATAACAATTCATTTGGAAAAACAAAAGGTCAGGAAGTTCAAAGAAATGGGGTGGGGGAAGATGTAAGGAAATAAGCTGTATTATAAGATGAAAACATTATTGAAGTGTAAAATGAATAATTTCTATTATTTTAAATTAAAAATTTCTGGTATAAATAAAACAAATAGAAGGAATGCTGAAAGTTGGGGGAGGGGAAACTTTCAAAGACAAGCTCTCAGATAAGATGTAATAGGATTGGAATATTGTTGTGGTCTTGTGGTGTAGGAAATGATTTAGAAAAACACAGAAAGACTTGGACTTATGAAGAAAGATGCTATCCATGATGAGAGAAAGAGATAACAAGTGGAAATGTGCATGTTACACACACACATATATATATGTATGAATGTAAATATGTATGAATGTGTTTACAGCACACTAACATTTATTATAGAATAACACACACATAACATACATATAACAATATATCTATAATCTATATGTCTGCATTTAATTGTAGCCCCTTTTAGGGTGGGGAAAAATAAAGTAAAAAGTGCATAGAAGAGAACAAAAGAAAACCTACAAGAAAGCAAAGATGAGTATTTTTGAAAACAATATGTAGTATTTATTATATGTTTTCTTGAAATGAAAATTTATTGTTTTGTATCAAAATCATTATGTTCTGCTATGTACATGAAAACATTCTTTTTTTTCTTTTCTCATTTTGTATTTAAACTTTAAATGAATAAGAAATGTATAATTTAAAAAGAAAATTTTGTTTTTAATCAATTAGGTGTAGTTTTTAAGATATATTTTTACAGTTTTGAGTTCCAAATTCTCTTCTGCTCTCACTTCACATCCTAATCATTGAGAAGACAAGCAATTTGATAAAGATCATACAAGTAAAGTCATATAAAACATTTTCACATTACTGATGTTATGAAAAAAAACTCAGACAAAACTCAAGAAAAATAAAGTAAAAAAAAAGCATGCTTTGATCTGCATTTATATTCCATCAGTTCTTTCCCTGGAGATAGAAGTTTTTTTGTTACTCCAAATACTATAGAATTGTCTTGGATCTGGTATTGTTGGGAATAGCCAAATCATTCACAGCTGGATCATCCTTACAATATTACTGTTACTATGTACAATGTTCTCTTGGTTCTGCTCACTTCACTTTGCATCAATTCATATAAGACTCCCCAGGTTTTTTTCCCCTGAAATTATCCCTGAAATTATTTCTTATAGCATAATAGTATTCCCTCACAACCATATACCACATCTTGTTCAGTCATTCCCCAATTGATGGGCATTCCCTCAATGTCTAACTCTTTGCCACCACAAAAAGAAGTGCTATAATTTTTTTTTTGCACACATAGGTCTTTTTATTTTTTTTCCAGGGTCTTTATAATTTGTATCCCTACCCAGGAGGATTACATAAAGTACTGAGTTCCCAGTCCTAATGAAATAAAATGCCATTTTATTCTCTTTACATAGATGTTTTGTATATGGCTAGATAGGTAGGAGACATTCTTTAGGAAACAATTCTAACTTCAATTGTTTTCTCTCTAGAATGCTTTTCTGCCATTCTTTGGACAATGATTGGTTGATCAGTGGAGATAAATTTAATCTGTGCTAGATGATTCCCCTCAGTGAGACATAGATTCTTTATTAGTGGGAATTTTAAACTCAAAACTAGATTATTTACACTACATTATCTCAGTCAGGCATTTTTGGAATAAATTTCCTGAATGTTACTTATTCCAAAAACCAACTGGAATTGCCAGCATTCCAGAGTTTACTCAGTTGAGTTTCCAAGAAGGAGCTGTCTGGCTCCATATGATCCTGTACATCTTTCAGCAGACCCAGTCATCCAAATATGGTATCTAGTCCAGTAGAAGATGACATGGATTTGGAACAGTCCCTAACAGAACAGGGATTCTGTTTTGGTAAAAATATTTTTAAGTTGCTTAAAAAAAAAATCACTCCACAATGTCAGTTTTATACAGTGTACTTTTCTGAGAGTTCCAGAAAGAAAAAAAAAAGTTTGAAGTCTATGTTTAGTATATACTGTGAGGAATATTAGGAAGTAATATTTTTTCAGTGATATTAAATTAGGCCATCATATTTGAAATAAAATGACTAAAAAGAAATTGTGAGAAAAGAGAATTAATGACGTGTTGCAGGACTCACTAAACAAACACAAATCCCAGATTTATTTTTCCTCTGTGGCATGGCCCTTCCCCATTGCCATCATTATCCTGGTAATAAATAATGGTCTAAAAAATGAAAAAAAAATCATTCATTTTAATAGAGTGATATTTTTAATTTATTATTTCTGAGGATGCTGCCTCTTATGGATACTGACTTGATTAGCTACTATGTTAGCTATGCCTCCCATATTTGTCCATCTGGAAACTTGATGAAAATGCCATTTATGCCTTTATTCAGACTAATGATAAAAATGGTAGTCAACATGATATCATTAATTTTATTAGGAGAGCTGACAAAATTTCCTATAGTGTAGAAAAAAGAGAGAAGAGAAATGAAAGAACCAGAATTGAATGTTGTGGTACTCCCACAATTGGGTCTTCAATTATTTAATTTCTTGTTAGCATAAAAAGGACTTGTACATATAGGTATTTACTTAAAAAAAAAACTCTTTGCGATGCAGACCTAGTAGTGGCATTTCTGGATGAAAGGATATTTCCAGAGTTTCAAATTGCTCTTCAAGAATGATTAGATCAATTCACAAAACTATTATCAGTGCCTTAGTGCCTCAATCTTCCCAGTCCTCTCCAATATTTGTAATCTGCCTTTTCTATTATGTTATCTAACCTGATAGGTATGAGATAGCACATCAAAATTGTTATTAATTTGTATTTCTTTAATCAATAATAATTTGGAGCATTTTTATATGACTTGTGATAGCTTTGATTCTTTCATCTAAAAACTGCCTATTCATATCAATTTATGGAATGACTCATATTCTTTTTTTTAAATAACTTTTTATTGACAGAACCCATGCCAGGGTAATTTTTTTACAACATTATCCCTTGCACTCACTTCTGTTCCGATTTTTCCCCTCCCTCCCTTCACCCCCTCCCCCAGATGGCAAGCAGTCCTATACATGTTAAAGAGGTTACAGTAGATCTTGGATACAATATATGTGTGCAGAACCAAACAGTTCTCTTGTTGCTCAGGGAGAATTGGATTTAGAAGGTATAAATAACCCGGGAAGAAGAACAAAAATGCAAGCAGTTTACACTCATTTCCTAGTGTTCTTTCTTTGGGTGTAGCTGCTTCTGTCCATCCTTGATCAATTGAAACTAAGTTAGATCTTCTCTTTGTCAAAGAAATCCACTTCCATCTGAATACATCCTCATACAGTATCGTTGTTGAGTATATAATGATCTCCTGGTTCTGCTCATTTCACTCAGCATCAGTTCATGTAAGTCTCACCAATCCTCTCTGTATTCATGCTGCTGGTTGTTTCTTACAGAACAATAATATTCCGTAACATTCATATAACACAATTTACTCAACCATTCTCTAATTGATGGGCATGCATTCATTTTCCAGCTTCTAGCCACTACAAACAGGGCTGCCACAAACATTTTGGCACATACAGGTCCCTTTCCCTTCTTTAGTATCTCTTTGGGGTATAAGCCCAGTAGAAACACTGCTGGTTCAAAGGGTATGCACAGTTTGATAACTTTTTGAGCATATTGCTCAAAATTGCTCTCCAGAATGGCTGGATGTGTTCACAATTCCACCAACAATGTTATCAGTGTCCCTGTTTTCCCACATCCCCTCCAACATTCTGCGTTATCTTTCCCTGTCATTCTACCCAATCTGACAGTGGTATCTTAGAGTTGTCTTAATTTGCATTTCTGTGATCAATAGTGATTTGGAACACTCTTTCATAGGAGTGGTAATAGTTTCAATTTCATCATCTAAAAATTGTCTGTTCATATCCTTTGACCGTTTATCAATTGGAGAATGGCTTGATTTCTTATAAATTAGGAATGATTCATATTCTTATAAATTTGAAAGATTCTCTATATATGTGAGAGATTAGGACTTCATTGGAAAAAACTTGCTATAAAATTTCTCTTCTGGTTTCCTGTTTTCTTTTTGATATTAGCTGAATTGATTTTGTTTGTGTAACATCTTTTTAATTTAATATAATTGAAATTATCCATTTTATATCCTATATAAATAAGGAGTTTCTTATCATTTGTCTCATTCTCTTTTGAAACTATAATTTTAGTTTCTATCACCTCTTATAACAATTATCACCTGAATTTGCATCCTGCTGTGTAAAATAACAATTTTTTGATTTGTGAAATGTTTACCTTTTTCAAATTGGTCCACTCGATTTTTGCACACGATTGGTGAATCTTATCTGTATACAAATTATATCCTATAAAGCCAATATACGGTCATAAAAATCTCTTGTGAACTGATATAAAGAAGAGTCTTTAGATCTGCAGCCTTTCTTTATATCTTTCTAGACTCAATGCATCAGAATTATCTTTGTATTTCCAAAATCTCAATACTGGTTTCTATTGCCTCAGATATTTATTTTCTGAGTAACTCTGGACAAGTCATCTAACCTTTCTCTGCCCTATTTCCACAACTGTTAAAAGGATGTTATAGCATCAATCCAATAAAATTGTTATGAGAATCATAGATAATAATATGTAGTATTTTACAAACTTGGAAGTACTGTAAATGTTATTGAACTGACTACTCTGTTAATGCTTGTTACCTATTATAAATGTGCAGGAACTTTAGACTTCAAAATAAAAGATTTTTGAAAGAGCAATAAACAAACAAAAAATTTTCCCCAAATACTCAAACAGAATTCAGTGGCAAAAGTAATCTTTAGGCAACCTTAAAGGTTGGACTTGAGACCAGGAAAAACAACTTACATATGAGTAAGAACAAAAATCTAGGCTGGCAACTTTTGCACCAACTCTTAGGACAATTCTTCATAGTTCATCTTGTATAGGATGGTGAAATTTATTGTTTTGTTTGGAAATTAAAAAAAAAAAGATCAAATCAGTGCTATGGGATAAAATGCCATAGGAATTCTGATGAAGCCCATAACTACCTTTGCTAATAATTACTGAGTATCCACTTGGTTTTTGAAGCATTATTTTTGTGGAAAAACTCAACAGCACATTACATATTTATTGATGATTTAAGTACTCTTTTTTTTGGTTTTTGTAACAACACAAAAGACTTGTTGATACAGTTTCTATTCTGTGCCAGGAAGCCTGATTTGATTTATCATATTCTTAAATTATTGAACCTTCAACATGGTTATTTTAACATGATAGGTCTGAAAAATTGACAAATAGATATAGTAGAGCTCTTCTATAATAATAATGATTATGGAAAATTTACCCAATCTCTTTGAATCTCAGTTACCTCACATGTAGAATATAGAGGTAGAACTCTATAGCTTATTAGGTCTCTTCTAGTTACAAATTCATGATTTTCTGATTCTTCAGTGGAGAGAAGGATTTCAAGAAGAAGATTTTAATTGAAATGGGACAGCCCAATCTTATTCTGCCCTGCAAGTGATGTTGTAAATATAGAAACCTTCATTATATTATGAGTCAGTTACTAGGAGTCCGTCCACCATTCAACTATTAGCTGAACCTGTGAGTGATGAAGTATTGAACCATGATCAACTATCAATACTTCAATTCAATTCAATTTATTTAAAAACTATAAAAGGCATTGGGATTTTATATAAGCCTGCTTTGATGGGAAATAAAGAAAGGAATGGTCAAAGAGCATTGCTAGTTTTGTAGCTCTGGGCACAGTTTCAAACTGTTTTCCAGAATGAGTGGATCACTTCATAACTCTACTAATAATGCATTCTCATTTTTTCCCTACATTTCTATTTTCTATCATGTTACCCAATCTGATAGGTGTAAGGTGTTAGTTCAGAATTCTTTTAATTTATCTTTATCTAATCAATAGATTACATTACAGCATTTTTTATGACTTCAGATAGCTTAGATTTCTTCTGAAAATTACCTGTTCATATTTTTTTGACTTGTATTTTTATAAACTTGCCTCAGTTCTCTATGTATTTGAAAAATGAGACTTTTGGGGGCGGAGCCAAGATGGCAGAGAAGGCACACGGGACTTTCTAAGCTCTTCTCTTACCCTCTTTATCAATATTATATCGAGCCTCAAAAATAGTCTTGACTGCTACAATTCGTAAAGATAAAAGTAGAACAACTCACCGTCGAGAAAATCTGCAGTCTCGCAAAAAGGTTGGTTCCGGGCATGGGAGATCGGCGAGACGGGAGAGAAATAGGTTCTGAGGAGAGCCTCAAACCGAGTGAAAGCACAGATCTCAGCAAGCGCAGCCCCAACCGCAGTATGGGGCTTTTCCTTGGGCAGCTGTGATCCTGCACGGCAGGAGGGCAGCCAGGTTAGCCTCAATCTGCGAGTGGGGACTCGGCTTGGGGCCATAGAGCTTTTCAGGGCCGATTTGCATCAGGCAGAGACGCTGGGCAGAGTTGGGGGCGGTGGTCTGCGTCAGCTGCTAATACTCACAGTCCCACAAGGGCTCCGCCTGGGGCAGTGACACTTTCACCCTTAGTTCTAGCTGAGGGCAATCGCTAACCCACACAGCCCAACTGGGCAATTCCATAGCTCGGCCAGTGCTGAATCCACTTCCTGTTGGGGAAGGAAGACTCTCACTCAGAGCACTCCCATACTCGAAAGAATCGGTTTACATTTCTCCTGCCTGCAGAGGAAGCTGGTAACCCCTTGCCTAGGAGGACCTACCCTAAGGCTTTAAAACATGAATAAAAAGATGAAAGAATGATTGACAGCTTCTATGCAGAAAAGAGCAGGTCAGCAAACCTGAAGAGACCTCAAACAGCAAAAATGCATCAGACTGTCCTCCTTACATGATGCTCTCACAGAAGAGACCATTAAAAGTCTCAAAAGAGATTAGAAGATAAATGGGGAAAGGAAAGAAAGCCTTACAAGAGAGAAACAACTTCCTGAAATACGAACTGAAAGTTAAAAATTCCCAGGAAGTGGGAAACAAAATTATTGAATTGGAAAAAATAAAAATCTCAGGAAAGTAAGAGAATGTGAATTGAAAAATAAAGATTCACTAGAAAGTAGGATCTGTGAATTGGAAAAGACAAAGAACACTCAAGAAAGTAGAATCTGTGAATTGAAAAGAAAATAATTCACTAAAAAAAAAAAATTAGTGAAATGGAAAAAAAATTCCACAGACCAAAACAATACATTTAAAAACTCAATTGGACATATACAGAAAGAAGTAAAAAGCTAATGAAGAAAATAATTCTTAAAAATTAGAACTGAACAAATAGAAACTAATGATTCATTGAGACAGCAAGAATCAGTCAAGCAAAACAAACAATGACAAACTGGAAAACCATGAATTATCTACTTGCAAAAACGACAGACTTGGAAAATAGATCTAGAGAGATAACTGAGGATATTGACTTCGAAAACTATGATGAAAAAAGAGCCTAGATACTATTTTACAAGAAATCATCAAAGAGAACTGCCCAGATGTAATAGAATCGAAGGTAAAATAGGCATTGAAAGAATTCATCGAACACCTTCTGAAAGAAACCCTAAAATAAAACCCCAAGAATATTGGCAAAATTTCAAAACTATCAATTAAGGAAAAAATTTTACAAGCAGCCAAAAAACCATTTAAATACCGGGTGCCACAATAAGGATCACCCAAGATCTGGCTGCCTCTACATTAAAGGAAAGAAGGGCCTGGAATATAATATTCCAAAAGGCACAGAACTGGGATGCAGCCAGAATAAACTACCCAGCTAAGCTGAGCATTTTCAGGAAGAAGATGGACATTTAATGAAACAAATGAATTCCATTTGTTTCTGAAGAAAACAGAACTAAACAAAAATTTGATCTCCAACCATAGAACTCAAGAGGTGAGAAAAGGTAAAAAACTCTTGAGAATTGTATTTCTGTTGTGGATATACAAAAGAATACATGTATAATTTGATTAATACTGATATAACATAAAAGGAAGTAGATATGGAAAAGGGATGATGCAGAGAATAAGGTGGGAAGGAGGGATAAAAGAGGAAACCACATCCCACAAAGAGGCAAAAGGAAACATCATATCTGAGGGAACTTAGAGAGGGGAGGAACATTGTGAATCTTACTCTCATCAGAGTTAGCTCAAAGAAAAATAATTGACATTTGTTTTAAGAAAATTCTCTCTCCCTCATTAAAAATAGGGAGAGGAAAGGAAAAGGAAAAAGTAATAAGGGAAGGAAGGGGGAAAGACTCAAAGGGGGGGAGGGATTATAAAGAGGATAAGCATTGTGATACAAGAGGGATACATAAGTTTAAAAGGGGTAAAGAGGGTTGGGGGAGGCAAGAATAAGTAAAGCATAATCTGGGGGTATTAGGATGTCAGGAAATACAGATTTAGTAATTCTAACCATAAATGTGAATGGGATGAACTCCCCCATAAAGAGGAGGCAGATAGCAGACTGGATCAAAGTCAGAACCCCTACAAATGTTGTTTACAAGAAACACATTTAACAGGGAGATACATATAGAGTAAAGGTAAAAGGCTGAGCAAAATCTATTATGCTCAGGTGAAGTCAAAAAGCAGGGTAGCCATCCTTATCTCAGATCAAGCAAAAGTAAAATTGATCTAATTAAAAGAGATAAGGAAGGAAACTCATCCTGCTAAAGGGTCACATAAACAACAAGCAATATCAATATTAAACATATATGCAAAAGTGGTATGCACTCAACTTCCTAAAGGAGAAGTTAAGAGAGTTCAGAAGAAATAGACAACAAAACTGTAATAGTGGAGATCTCAACCTTGCACTCTCAGAATTAGACAAATCAAACCACAAAACAAATAAGAAAGAAATTAAAGAAATAGAATATTAGAAAAAATTAGGTATGTTGGATCTTTGAGAAAATTGAATGGAGATAGAAAGGAATATACTTTCTTCTCAGCAGTTCATGGAACCTATTCAAAAATTGACCTATATTAGGCATAAGACCTCAGATAAATTCAAGAAAGCAGAAATAGTAAATGCTTTCTTTCAGATCATGATGCAATAAAACTACATTCAACATAAAGTTACTGGGAAATAGACCAAAAAGTAATTGGAAACTAAACAATCTCATTTTAAAGAATGATTGGGTGAAGCAGCAAATTATAGATACAATTAATAATTTCACTCAAGATAATGACAATGATGAGACATCATACCAAAATTTGTGGGATGCAGCCAAAGCGGTAATAAGAGAATTTTATATCCTTAGAGCTTACTTGAATAAAACAGAGAAAGAAAAGATTAATGAATTGGCTTGCAACTAAAAACAAAAAAGACCAAATTAAAACCCCAATCAAATACTAAATTGGAAATTCAAAATTAAAGGAGAAATTAAAAATATTGAAAGTAAAAAACTATTGAACTAATTAATAAAACTAAGAGTTGGTTCTATGAAAAAGCCAATAAAATAGATAAGCCTTTGCTAAATCTGATTAGACAAAGGAGAGAGAAAATGAAATTAGTAGTCTTAAAAAATGAAAAGGAGAACTTTCCACCAATGAAGGAAATTAGAGAAATAATAAGGAGTTATTTTGCTCAACTTTATGCCAATAATTTGATAACCTAAGTGAAATGGATGACTACCTCCACAAATATAGACTTCCCAGACTAACAGAGGAGAGTAAATTGCTTGAATAGTCCCATTTCAGAAAAGAAATAGAACAGGCAATTAAACAACTCCCTAAGAAAAAATCCCCAGGACCAGATGGATTTACATGTGAATTTACCAAACATTTAAAGAACAATCGCCCCAATGCTATATAAATTATTTGATAAAATAGGAATGAAGAGTCCTACCAAATTCCTTCTATGACACAGACATGGTACTGATACCTAAACCAGGTAGGCTGAAAACAGAAAAGAAAATTATAGACCAATCTCCCTAATGAAATTGATGCTAAAATCTAAATAAGATATTAGCAAAAGACTACAGAAAATCATCTCCAAGATAATACACTATGATCAAGTAGGATTTATACCAGGAATGCGGCTGGTTCAATATTAGGAAAACTATCAATATAATTGGCCTATAAACCAAATTCAAAAACCATATGATCATCTCAATAGATGCAGAAAAGCATTTGATAAAATCCAACATCCATTCCTATTATAAAACACTTGAGAGTATAGGAATAAATGGACTTTTCCTTAAAATAATCAGCAGCATCTATTTAAAACCATCAGTAAGCATCATATGTAATGGAGACAAACTGCAACCATTCCAATAAGATCTGGAGTGAAACAAGGTTGCCCACTATCACCGTTACTATTTAACTATTGTGTTAGAAACGCTACTATAGCAATAAGAGCTGAGAAAGAGATTAAAGGAATAAGAATAGGCAATGAGGAAACCAAATTATCACTCTTTGCCGATGACATGATGGTATACTTAGAGAACCCCAGAGATTCTGCCAAAAAGTTATTAGAAATAATCCACAACTTTAGCAAAGTTGCACATGTCATCAGCATTCTTATATATCACTAACAAAATCCATCAGTCAGAGTTACAAAGAGAAATTCCATTTAAAGTAACTATTGATAATATAAAATATTTAGGAATCTATCTGCCAAGGGAAAATCAAAAACTTTATGAGCAAAATTACAGACCACTTTTCACACAAATAAGTCTGATCTAACCAACTGGAAAATATTAAATGCTCTTGATAGGCGAACAAATATAATAAAGATGACAATATTACCTAAACTAATCTATTTATTTAGCGCTATACCAATCAGACTCCAAAAAATATTTTAATGACCTAGAAAAATAACAACAAAGTTCAATGGAAAACAAAAGGTCAAGAATTTCAAGGGAATTAATGAAAAAAATCAAATGAAGGTGGCTTAGCTGTACCAGATCTAAAATTATATTATAGGCAGCAGTTACCAAAACTATTTGTATTAGCTAAGGAATAATTAGTTGATCAGTGGAATAGTTTAGGTTCAAGGGATGAAACAGTCAACAAATATAGCAACCTAGTCTTTGAACAAATAAGACCCCAGCTTTTGGGATAAGAACTTATGTTTGATAAAATTGCTGGGAAAATTGAAACTAATATGGCAGAAACTAGGCATTGATCTATACTTAACGCCATACACCAAGATAAGTCAAAATGGGTTCATGACCTAGGCATAAAGAATGAAATTATTAATAAATTAGAGGAACACAGGATAGTTTACCTCAGACCTGTGGAAGGGAAGGTCTTTATGACCAAAGCAGAACTAGAGATCATTACTGATCACAAATAGAAATTTCAATTATACCAAACTGAAAAGTTTTGTACAAACAAAACTAATGCAGACAAGATTAGAAGGAAGCAATAAATTGGGAAATATTTTATAGTCAAAGGTTCTGATAAAGGCCTCATTTCCAAAATATATGGAATTAACTCTAATTTATAAAAATCAAGCCATTCTCCAATTGAAAAATGGTCAAAGGATATGAACAGACAATTCTCAGATGAAGAAATTGAAACTATTTCTAGTCATATGAAAAGATGCTCCAAGTCATTATTAATCAGAGAAATGCAATTAAGACAACTCTAAGATACCACTACACACCTGTCAGATTGGCTAAGATGACAGGAAAAATAATGATGATGTTGAGGGATGCGGGAAAACTGGGACATTGATGCATTGTTGGTGGAGTTGTGAGCGAATCCAACCATTTGGAAGTAGTTTGGAACTATGCTCAAAAGTTATCAAACTGTCATACCCTTTGATCCAGCAGTGTTAGCTACGGTTATTCAAGAGATTATAAAGAGGAAAGGGACCTGTGTGCACGAATGTTTGTGGCAGCCTTTTGTAGTGGCTAAAACTGAAACTGAATGGATGTCCATCAGTTGGAGAATGGCTGAATAAATTGTGGTATATGAATATGTAGAATATTACTGTTTGTGAAATGACCAACAGGATGATTTCAGAAGGCCTGGAGAGAACACGAACGATGCTGAGTGAAATGAGCAGGACCAGGGATCATTATATACTTCAACAACAATACTATATGATGACAGTTCTGATGGACAGGCCATCCTCAGCAACGAGATCAACCAAATCATTTCTAATGGAGCAGTAATGAACTGAACTAGCTATGCCTAGAAAAAGAACTCTGGGAGATGACTAAACCATTACATTGAATTCAATCCCTATGTTTGCACACCTGCATTTTTGATTTCCTTCACAAGCTAATTGTACAATATTAGAGTCTGATTCTTTTGTACAGCAAAATAACGTTTTGGTCATGTATACTTATTGTGTATCTAAGTTATATTTTAATATATTTAACATCTACGATCATCCTGCCATCTAGGGAGGGGTGGGGTAAGAGGTGAAAAATTGGAACAAGACGTTTGGCAATTGTTAATGCTGTAACGTTACCCATGTATATATCCTGTAAATAAAAGGCTATTAAATAAAAAATAAATAAATAAATCTTCCACTCCTTTAATGTGGAAGCTGCTAAAAAAAAAAAAAAAATGAGACTTTTATCAGAGACATTTGATGTAAATTTCTTTCCTTCCCTAATTTCTTATTTTCCTTCTAACATTAGTTGTATGGCTGCATTTGGATATAACTTTTAAAATTTAATGCAATCAAAATTATAAATTTTATTTATTGTGATCTTTTTAATCTCTTGTTTGGTGATAAATTCTTCTTTTATCCATAGATCTGCTAAGTAAAATTTTCTATTATCATCTAATTTCCTTTTAATATCAAACTTTATGTCTAAATATTGAACCTAATTTGACCTTATCTTGGTATATCATGTATGATGTTAATTTATGTCTATTTCCTACCAAATTACTTTCTAGTTTTCTCAGCAATTTTTGTCCCCAAAGTTTGGATTTTTGTGTTTATCAAACACTAGATTACTATAGTCAGTTACTATTGTGCCTAATTGTACCTAATCTGTTCTACTGATCCATCACCCTATTTCTTAGTCAATGCCAGATTATTTTTTTGTGATAACCACTTTGTAATACGGTTTGAAATCTGGTATTATTATGCTGCCTTTCTCCATATTTCTCTCCCATTGATTCCCTTGACATTCTTGATCTTTTGTTCTTCCAAGTGAATTTTATTATTACTTTGTTCTAGTTACAGAAAATAATTCTTTGGTAATTTGATTGGTGTGGCTTCGAATAAGTAATTAATTTAGGTAATTTTTCATGTTTATAATATTGATTTAAGAGACTTATGAGAAATAAATAGTTCTTTCATTATTTAGATATATCTTTATTTGGGTAAAAAAATGTTTTCTAATTGTGTTGATATAACTCTTAGGTTTGTCCAGGCTGGTAGATCTCTAAATAGATATTTTAACTGAGGCTATAGGACTTGCCCAGGGTCACACAGCTAGGAAGTGTTAAATGTCTGAGGCCAGCTTGGACTCGGGTTCTTCTAAGTTCAGGGCTGGTGCTCTATGCACTGTGCCACCTAGCTGCCCCTGATCTCTAAATAATTTATGTTATCTGCAGGTATTTTAAATGTAATTACTATCTCTTGCCGCTGGGTTTTGTTGGTAACATATAGAAATACTAAGGATTTATGTGGCTTTATTGTATTTCCTACGACTTTGTTGAAGTTGTTGTAGTTGATTCTCGGATTCTTTAACTGTATAATCCTACATCTATACAAAGTGATAGTTTTGTTTCCTTATTTCTTATTCTGATTCCTAAATTCTTTTTCATTTCTTATTGCTATAGCTAGTATTACTAAAATAATATTTAATAATAATGATGATAATGGAAATTCTTACTTCTGATCATATTGTGAAGACTTTTAGCTCATCCCCATTACAAATGCTTATTTATCATTTTAGATAGTACTACTTATTAGTTTAAGGGGCTCTATTCCTGTGTTTCTAGCATTTTAAAATAGGCATGAATTATATTTTGTCAAAAGCTTTTTCTACATATATTGATATATAACTTTTGTTAAGGTTGTTATTGATATGGTCAATTGTACTGATAGTTTTCCTAATTATTAAAGCTCTGCATCAATCCCACTTGGTCATACTGTGTAATTTTTGTGACATATTGCTATCATTTCCTTTCCAATCTTTTTGTTTAAAATTTTTGCATCAATATTCATCAAGGAAATATAGCCTGCTTCTTCTATTTTTGTTCTTCATAATTTAGGTATTGATACCATATTTGTATCATAAATGGAATTTGGTAGGGCTCTTTCTTTAACTATTTCCCCAAGTAGTTCATATAATGTTGGATTAATTGTACTTTATCCATTTAGTAGCATTTACTTATGAATCCATTTGGTCCTGGGAACTTTTAGGGAGCTTATTGAAATGTTCAATTTCTTTTTCTAAGATAGGGTTATTTAACTATTTAATCTATTTCTTCTTCTGTTAATCTGAACAATTTGTGCTTTTGCAAATATTCATCTAGTTCATTTAGGTTATCAGATTTATTTGCAATAGTTGGCAAAACAACTCTTTTAAATGCTTAGAGTTCATCTTTATTGGTGATGCATCCACCCTTTTCATTTTTGATACTTGTATTTAGATTTTCTTTTTTATTTCTTTTTAAAAACCAAATTAACTAATGGCTCATCTATTTTAGTGTTCCCCCCATATTAATTGTTTTTCTGATTTGTTTCTTTTAACCCACTCATTCATTAGGATTAGATTCTTTGGTTTCCAATTAATTTTTAATCTACTTTTCTATGTTTCTTTATTTTTATTATGTAAAGTGAATCTAATGTTTTTATTTTCTGCATTTAGTTGTGAGGGTTTTATGTCTTAATACACATTTTTTTGTTTTTGTTTTTGCAAAAGTGACATGTTCAGCTGAGACAAAGATGTGCTCTTTTTTTATTTCCATTCAGTTTTCTTCAGAAGTATATCATGCCTAAGTTTAAAAAAATTCTATTCATCTCCTTAACTTCTTTCTTATTTATTTTTTGGTTAGGTTTATCTAATTCTGAGTGGGGAAATTTGAAGTCCGCCATTAGTATAGTTTTACTGTCTATTTTCTCCCGTAATGTGTTTAACTTTCTTTTAAGAATTTTGATGCTGTGCTATTTGATGTATATATACATGTGTATATATACATATATATATGTATATATATACATATATATATATATGTATCTTAATGGTACCTTTTGCTAAATGTAGTTTTCTTGCTCATCCCTTTGAATTAGGTGTATTTTGCTTTTGTTTTTGTCTGAGATCATAATCATTTTTCTTGTCTTTTTTTTTTTAAACCACAGCTGTAATATAATAGATTTTGCTCCAACCTCTCTCTTCCCTCTCCCTGCTCCCACCTTTTTAACTATATCTCTACTTAAAGTGTATTTTTTGTAAGCACATATTGTTGAATTCTGGTTTCTAATCCATTCTGTTATCTGATACTATTGTAGTTTATTTTTTTAATGTGAAAAAATTACATTTTAATTTGCACTGAGTTTATCAGTTCTCTCTCTGGAGGTGGACAGTGTTTTTTATCATGAAATATTTGGAACTGTCTTGAATCATTGTCTTGATTAAAATATCTAAGTCTTTCACAGTTGATTATCCTTACAATATTGCTGTTATTGTGTACAATGTCCCCTTGTTTTGCTCACTTTACTGTGTATGAGTTCACATAAGTCTTCTCAGATTTTTCTGAAACCATTCTGCTCCTCCTTTTTTTTTTTTAAAGCACAATAGTACACCATCATAATCCATCCCTGATTCTATTTTATGAGTGTTTTCATAGAATTCAAATTAATAATTATAATGGTCCATCTTTCTCATCCTAATTTTCTCTATCTGTTCTTCTTTTTCTGTGTTTACCCTGTACCTTCTCAGAAATCTATTTTACTTTTAATCACTGCCTCCTTTAATCTATTTTTTCATCTGGCACCTTGTCTCATTTCTTTCTCCTCCTGCTTCCCTGTTGTGTAAAAGAGATATATGTTACTGAGTATGTATGCTATTCCCTCTTTGAAACTATTCTAATGAAAGTAAAGTTCAAGCATTGCCTCCATTTTCTTTTCCACTGTAAAAGTGTTTTCTTGTGTGCCACTTTTCTGTGATATATTTTCCCCCATTCTCCTTCCTTGCCTCTTCTACCAGTGCATCCTGCTTATTTACCCCTTAATCTGTTTTTAAGCTCATCCCATCATCGTCAACTCATACCTGTTCACTCTGTCTATGTATACTCCAACTTCCCTAATAATGATA
The DNA here is from genome assembly GCF_902635505.1 of Sarcophilus harrisii. Classification (NCBI taxonomy): domain Eukaryota; kingdom Metazoa; phylum Chordata; class Mammalia; order Dasyuromorphia; family Dasyuridae; genus Sarcophilus; species Sarcophilus harrisii. Next base: position 218,508,904 of record NC_045428.1, on the reverse strand, counting down.
AAGTTCTTAGGAGTTTCAAGTAGCACCTTCCCCATATAGTTTAACCATTTTAAATCCTTATGATTTCTGTTTCATGTTTGCATTTTTAAATACTTTTCTTGAATCTTTTATTTGAAAGTAAAGTTTTTTATTCATGTCTGATTTTTCCACCAAGAATGTTTGAAAGTCCTTCATTTTATTAAATATCAGTTCCCTCCTTCTGTCCAACAATGGTATTGAGTTTTGTTGAGTAGATTGTTCTTGGCTATAATCCTAATTCCTTTGTTTCCCATCACAACATATTTCAAGCCCCTGCTTCTTCAAGGTATAAATTGTTAAATCTTCTGTTATCATGACTGTGTCTCCATGATTTTTTTTTTCATTTTGAAAATTATTTCTTTTTTTTTTTAAATTTAATAGCCTTTTATTTACAGGTTATATGTATGGGTAACTTTACAGCATTAACAATTGCCAAACCTCTTGTTCCAATTTTTCACCTCTTACCCCGCACCCCCTCCCCCAGATGGCGGGATGACCAGTAGATGTTAAATATATTAAAATATAAATTAGATACACAATAAGTATACATGACCAAACCGTGATTTTGCTGTACAAAAAGAATCAGACTCTGAAATATTGTACAATTAGCTTGTGAAGGAAATCAAAAATGCAGGTGGGCATAAATATAGGGATTTGGAATTCAATGTAATGGTTTTTAGTCATCTCCCAGAGTTCTTTCTCTGGGCATAGCTGGTTCAGTTAATTACTGCTCCATTGTCTCCATAATTTTTGAATTATTTCTTTCTGGCTCTTCACGACATTTTCCCTTGGTTACAAGTTCTGAGCTTTGGCTAAATATTCCTGGAAGTTTTCATTTTGGAATCTCTTCCAGGAGATGATCAGTAGACTCTTTCAATTTCTTTTTTTACCCTCTGATTTTAGTATATCACGGTAGTTTTACTTGATATTTTCTTGAAATGTGGTGTTTTATATTATTTTATTAATTCATGGATTTAAGGTAGTTCAATTTTATTCTCAAATGATCTCTCCTAGATGTATTTTCCAGGTAATTTGTTTTTCCTATGGGATACTTCACACATTTTCTTCAATTTTTAAAAATTCTTTTGACTTTGTTTTTGGTTTTTTAATGTCTCATGAAGTCATTAACTTCCTCTTACTCAATTCTAACTTATAGGGAATTATTTTCTTCGGTGATCTTCTGTCCTCCTCCCCCCAATTTGTTCAATTCTGCTTCTTAAGGAATTATTCTCTTCAGTGAATTTGTGCCTCTTTTTTTTTTTTTTACCAAATTATTGATTTTCTTTTCATAATTTTATTTTATCATTGTAATTTCTTTTCCAAAATTTTCCTTTACCTTTCTTATTTGATTTTTAATGTTTTAAAGCTCTTCCAAGAAATCTTATTGGACCCATGTCTAATTTACATTTTTATTTCTTTGAGAATTTACTTGTAGCTGTTTTGACATCATTGTCTTCTGAATTTGGGTCTTGACTTTCCCTGCCACCTGAATAGTTTTTTATGGTCAGGTATTCTGTTATTCATTTTTTCAGACTATGTTTTTCTTTAAGTTTATGTTAAAGTTGGACTCTACTCCCAGGGTGGAGCAGAATAGTGTTTCTATTCCAAACTTCAGGGTTTTTTTTTTTTTTTTTTTTTTTTGGGGCTACTGTTTACAATGCTAGTTCTGGGAATTTGTAACTTTTCAGGACTTCTTAGATGGTATGATCCAAGAGAGATGTGCTCACTGTGGGCCTGGCCTATTTTCTGATCTTTAGGGTAAGAGGGTAAGAGGGATTTCTTGCCCTCTTGGGCAGCCATATTTTCTAATACTTCTTTTGTCCTTGAACTATGAGAAGGTTCCTTATTTCCTTGTGATCAATGACACTCTTCTTTACTCTGGAACTGTTACCAGGGCTTCTGTTCTCTTGCAGCTGTAGACATTAGTGTTTTCCTGTGCCTTGAAAGTCTGACCAGGATCTCTGCTCCATAGCAGCCACTGCACCTTATAGTCCACTTCACCTTGGAACTGTGACCTGAAACTGCATATAGGCAATAGGGTTCTGTACCATTACCAATAAAGGGTTCCTTGTAATTGTTTTCTGAACAGTTTTTTTGACTTCTTTACTGTCTCTAGTAAAGAGCTGAGAGCTCCTAGAGCTGCTGCTGCTGCAGATGCCTCCAAGATCTGTTGCTGGGGTTGCTGATTTATGTGCTACCCTTGAGGCCAGTCCCCACTCTGGTGTCTCAGATCTTTTTTTTTTTTTTTTTTTTTTTTGCCAATCTCCTAAGATGCTTTGGGCTAGAGAAGTGTCTCATCCTGTCCTTTTCCACTCTGACCTTTTCTGACTCTGACATTCCACAATCTGATATGAGGCATTATTTTAATTTTTTTTGGAGGGGAACATTGGGAGACTTCAGCTGAGTTGTTGCCTTTTCTCACTCATCTTGGTCACTTGGCATACTTTTCATAAAGTTAGCTAGTATAAGGCCCCATTAGTCTAGATATTTATTTATTTTTGCAAATAGAGAAAGAAAAACTATGTGAGAAAAATGGTTTAGGGGCATAATAGGATAAAATTATAGAGTAAAGAATTCTAAATTGTAGTTACACCTGTGCATCAATGGGAAAGTCACTTTCCTCTTTGGCTTTTCATTATTTTTATTTCTAAAATAATGAGATTGGATTAGATCAGATCTTTTCTATATTATTCCCTATCATTTGTTTTCTTGTATTCTGTGATTGTTATTCAGTCAGTTTTTTCAGCTATTTCTGACTCTTTGTGAAGTGGTTTGACACTTTCTTCTCCATTTCAATTTATGGATGAAGAAACAGAGAGAAACAGGATGAATTGACTTGCCCAGAGTCTTGTTTAGCACTTAATTTCTCTCGTATTCTGTGAGTGAGTTTTTAGTTTTAATTTCTTCAGGGTACCACAATCATACAACTATTCTCATTGAGTTATCAGTGACCTTAGAGTTGGAGTGGTTTTGGATCCTGTTTTTAGATAGATAAATATTTGTCATATTCTTTTGCAGAAAAGGCAACAGAATATGGCTGATGAAGTTAAAAAAAATACAAAACAGACAGTGGATAAAAGACCATAAACTGTTTGTGAAGGAATGGGATCTTTCTTATCACATTTAGGTTGAGTAATCTTTCTTCATTAAATAGAAAAATAACAAGAAGCTTGAGGAATCCACAGTGATAACTTAAAATCTTAATGAGCTCATTGTGATTCTCTTCAAATATGTCACACATTAGAAAAAAGAGTAACAAGAATAATGCATATATTTTGGTATTACACATTCCTCTACTGTTAAGCTTTCATTAGTTTTTATCTAATTATATTATTATGTTAAAATTTACTGGAATATTTTGGAATATAATCTACACCATTAATTAAAAATTCAATTTAAGACAATAAGGTATTTTTAATAAAAAATTTTAAGGGCAAGGATTATTTTATTAATTAACTAATTTATTTGTTTTCAGAATCTTTTACAGAACCTTTCACTTAATAAATATTTGTTTGCTTTATTATAAAACTTTCTTCAAAATGACCTTAAGACAGCCCTTTTTGTATTGGCAAGGGACCAGAAAATGAGCAGATGTCTCACAGTTGAGGAATGGCTGAATAAATTATGGTATATGTATGTTATGGAATCTTATTGTTCTAACAATAAGTAGGATGATTTTAGAAAGGCCTGGAGAGACTTACATGAACTGATGCTAAGTGAAGTGCGTAGAACCAAGAGAATATTGTATACAGTAACAGCAAGATTATGCGATGATCAATTGTGATGACCTTGGTTCTTTTCAACAATGAGATGATTCAGACCAATTCCAACAGAGTTATGATGGAGAGACTCATTTGCATCCAGAGAGAGGACTATGGGGACTGAATATTAATTACAAAATAATATTTTTACCTTTTTATTGTTTTCTTGCTTTTTTCCCTTTTTGATCTGATTTTTATTGTGTTTTAAGTCTGCGCTAGTTCCCTGGAGGCCTCAGTATCAGTCAGTCAGGACAAATAAAAGTCCTTGGTCTTTAGGGGGAGAAGTAGGCAAACTTCCAGGAGTTTAGCCAAAGATCTTTTCTTGATTCTGGAGTCCAGAATCTCTACCTTTCTCCTTCTCATCCTACCGCCAAGTGAGTCTCTGGCCTCTGTTACCCCACCCTTTAATCCTTGCTTACAATTATTTTAACCCCAGACATTGAGCCAGCACCAATGGTGAGAAGGGCCATTTTCCCAAACATATGCTAATAGAGTCATTGTTTTATGTTGAATAGGTAATTAGCCTTAAGTGCTTGGTTGTCTGATTCAAGCATACCATTTTGGAGTTTCTGCCCTTCACATCTCCCACTTTCTTTTGTTTTAGAACACAGGTGGTTACAACCTCCCTGACTTTTTAGGAAAGAAAGTGAAAACATTAAAAAGGAGGTGATCACACCCTCCCTGACTTCTTAGGAAGGGAGATGAAAAGCACCAAAGGGAAGTGGGGAGTCAAGCCAGATATTATTAGTGGGTTTCTGGACTGAAGAGTCTTACTAGAAACAGGTATGCACACCCATCAGCATGGTAGGTATTACACAAGCACATAGCAATAAAGCACAGGCTATTAATAATGACTCTCCCCATAGCTAGTGCAGGCTCAGTGTGGTATAACAAACATGAATTGTACATGTAAGTAGTGATATAGCAAACAATATGAATCGACATGATGTTGTAAAAGATTTCCAGAAGTCCTAGAAAGAGGATATGTAAATAACAATCACACATATGCCTCCTTCAGCAGCCAAGAGATAGTCCAAAACCAATCAATTATCTATTACTTCATGTGTCAGGGAATCCAATGATCCCTCCAAGTTTTTGAAGTCTGGCAACAGTCCTTTTATGTGTTAGGGAATCCTGAGGGTTTTCAAGTCCTACAACAATGATTCCTGAGCATTTTGAAGTCCTGCATCAATCTCATTAACAATTTTTGATGTCCATGATTCAAACTCCATAACTGCTATGCTTTTTCAGTGGTGGGCACAATCAGCGATGGAACCACTCGATGTTTCTTGGATTTTCTCCTGCGTTTCAAGGGTCTGCTCCATCTCTCTCTGATGGACTAGGGGAATAAGGCTCGTTGGCCTCTATCTTATTCCTTTTCCACCTGTAGAGATACAAGCAAACCCTCTCCCCCAAGCAGTTAACCTCTCTGGTCCCATCCATTCACCACTTTCTGGTGGTGCTATTTCAGCTTTGCTATTCTTATTCTAGGCTTTTGTGTGCATTTTACTATAACATGGAACTTCCTAATGGAAAAGAATTCCTTCACACAATAGTCTTGGAAATTATCAGTAATCTACTGACTTGGGGTGAATGTCATGATATATAGGGTAACATTCAATACCAGGATGACCTCTGTGGTAGAGGGCAGGGGGGGGGGCAGTAAAAACATTGAGATGGAAAATTTCAGCTTTTTTTTTTTTTTTTTTTTAACAAGGTGGAAGTAAATGAGATGGTTGATGTGGAATTTAAGATGGATTTTATTTTAATGTGGTACAGTAAGATGCCTAGCATTTTTCACTAATAAATCTTTTCTAGTTATTTATATTCATATATTCATATTAGGAATTTGATGAATATATGCTGCTGCTATTTAGTATTTGATTGAATAGTAAAAAAGTAGGCTCATCCTGTCCCCAGTTAATACAATAACATGTAATTATTAACACAAATGAAACATTTTCTTGTCACATGAATGGAATTAATGTTTCTTTTCCTAATATTAGACCAGTCCTAGCTTTTTATCTATTATTATCCCCATTCTGAATGCTCACAATAGAACTGCAGTGGTTGCAAATCAAAGCATTTGCAGAAAATTATCATTACCTCATGGTGACTTCCTACAATTTACATGGACATTGATTTAAGGAAAATTCCTTGAAGGCTCCTCATTTATAATAGACTTAAAAATCATATAGACAGGCATAATGATGCAATGCTGGCCTTAACAATGCTTTTTGTTTGTCTTATTTTCTGGGAAGATAAACACTTTATTTAAGAATGTATTGCCTTTTTTGCATTTCTTCCCTTTTAAAACTTGGCTCTGATGATCAATGCAGATCACAGGAGTGGGCACTCTTGGAAATCTATTCTCAGTGAAACAAGTCCTGGAGGTTAAGAAAAAGGACATTGGATAGTGACATAAAAGAATAGTTCCAAATTTATTGTTGCACTGTATTTTTGTATTTGTTGTTTTCTTTATCTTGTATTAAAGACTTATAGAGATGATGTAAATGTAGTCCTCATATTAACTCAAGGTAAGTAAAGGCCTGGAGTTGGCCAGACTTAGGAGTTGTGGTCTTCCCAATATGATTATGTATCCCAGAATGCTGGCTGTGTAGTAGTCACTCAGAGAATTCCTGGCCTTTCATGTGCAAATTATTTTAGTTAAGACCTAAAAAGGACTAAAAGTCTGACTGGAGCTTTAGTCCACACTTTTTAAATTCTTAATAATGATAGCTAATATTTATATAGCTGTTATTATGTGTCAGGCACTGAGCTAAGTGGCTTACAAATATGAGTTTATTTGATTATCATAATAACCTTGGGAGGCATGAACTATTATTTTCCTATTTTACAGAGGAGGAAACTAAGGCAAACAAGTGATCACACAGTTAAAGTGTATCTTATGAGAATGACATCACATAATGAGATTGGAGTAGCAATTCTTAATTAAAAATATGAGGAACAAGGCGAAAGGCACAAGACATGTGAAGAATTCATAATGTCGTTCTCTTTGCTAAAATGTACTCCTATTTATGTGAAGAAGTTATGGACAAAATGAAGAGGTAAATAGACACCAGGCATGGTAAATGTGAAATAGATTCAGGAGAGCATATAGATAGCAAGGAAAGGGGTTTTAACAATTAACAAAGGAAAAGATAAGTTACCTAGTGGAATTCACAGGACAAAAGGGATATGCCAGGAGGTGGGAGTATGCCATTAAGTAGGAGACTAAATTCATAAAGGAATTTAGCAGATTAACTCTAAAAACGGTTACCCCAAAGGAAGGGGATCACATCATTGATTGGTGGGCTAACCCAAGGCATTAGCACCCCAAAAGAATTAGCTATAGCAAGGAGAAAGATACCATAAGGCATGGGGGTGGGGGTGAGGAGAAAGATTCCATAAATTGGAACATTGCTGGCTAAAAAGGGGGTTTGGCAAGATGGCATATGATATGGGCAGATTTATAGGAGAAATTTAACCTTGGGGGTTTGACAATATGATGGTGAGGAGCCCCAAAACTCTTTCTCTTTCTCTCTTTCTGACTTTGGGGGGAATGCTAAACTCTCCCTTGAGAGCCTGCCCCAGAGAATTAAGATAAAGTGGTTTCATTCTGTCCAGGACAACTTTTACTTAGCCTGAGTTGGAGATTTCTATATGACTCTATTGAGTTGGAGATTAGCCCAGACACATTCATTCAATTCCAAGATTTTCTATTCTGATTCTAGCTCAAACTGCTCCCAGCCCCCACCAAGAACTGCTCATAAAATAAGTTTCCTTCAACTCATTTCCTTGCTGAGGACCTAATATGCCATGCCAAGGAATCTCTCTCTCCCCTTGGCATAGCTACAACCCTCTGCCTGCTGAAATGATATTTTTTTTTCAGTGTTACCTCCTCTTTATCTCTTTCTCACCTACTTCCCTTAGAAGGCCTTATTCACCTCTCTGTCAGGATTTCTCTGCTAGAAACACTCTCTCTCTCTCTCTCTCTCTGTCTCTCTCTCTCTCTCTCTCTCCCAGGACTCCTTGACTAGAATCTTTACTTCTTTGTTGGGACCTGCCACCAAGGAATTTAGTCTTTCTAGTAAAGGCTGACTTCCCAATGCCAATAATAAGTTCCTTTTTGCCAGTCTAGCTTTTTGAATTTGTAAATTCCTTTATGAAGGATCTCTATGCCGACCAAAGAGGTTCCCACAAGTCCTGCCCTGTGCCAAACCTTATTATTTGAGGACACAACCCTGAACCTCATCAATAACTTGGTTTTGTGATGGATATAGTAAGGTAAGGTTTTTCAAGACTTCCAAAGGGATGGGACTCTAAGTAAGGCTGGGTTGATCCAACCCTTCCCTGCTTGACTCAGGAGGTAATCTTATCAGTATGGAAGGCTTTCTTTGCCAAACCACCTAGTGACCCAGGACCTAATCAGTGTCTAAGGCCACATTTGAAATCAGATTTTTCTTGACTTCAGGCCCAACATTTTATCTACTGAAGAACAGATGACACAGGGGATAGAATGAGTTCATAATAATGAATCTTCATTATTATAAGTTATGAATCATCTCTCAAAAGGAAAACTTTCAATAAACACAGATTCCTAATTAATCTAGAGAAAAATGTTTATAAAGACAAGCAGAATCACTTACAGTTCTTTTAAACTCACCAATTTATTTTCATTAGGCTCTTCTTTATTGGTTCTAGGTTCAAAGCATGTAGGTCAATACTTATTTTAATGCATATGATGGAAAGGCTTTAAACTATTTTATTTTATAGGCAAATTTTGTCTAGGATAACAATAATATGGACTCAATTCAGGAAACTTTGATAATATATTAATAATAATATCATTAATATTATTTTTTGCTTGAGATCCATGAATTTTAAAAAATATTTCAATAACTATTTAAATATAATTAGTTTCCTATAGAGGGCCACAGATAGTGGGGGAACTCTAAGTAAGGTATAAGACTCTTTGGCCCAGAAGAAACCCTCTGACAATATCTGGTTTGGCTCCCCATTTCCTTTGGTGTTTACACTTTTTCCTGAGAAGTCAAGGAAGGTGTGACCACCTGTATTCTACTTGAAGCAAGGGTACTTACAGCAGGGTGTTTACTCAGTGTGATTGATGAAATAATGGTTCTCTACTTCACAAATGCTTAGTATGATATGGTTATGTAATGGTTCTATAATTGGCACATGCTCAGTGTGCTGTAGTGGTGTAATTGTACTAAGGTATTTAAGGGCTGAGAGGACTAGAGAGGAGAGTGTGTGTGCTCAAGCTCCATCTCAGACTCAGAGACTTAGATATAGACTCAAGACAGACTCTAGACTCCATCCTTGACTATCTGCGAGGTAGATCTCCTGCCTTCATCACTTCTTCACCTAAAGACTAAGGCCCATCCAGAGATCCAGAGAGCCTCAAAGCTAGTCTGGACATTACAGTTTGCTTCACTAGGTGCCCAAAGAATCTATCATATTATCCCCCTATTCCCCACCACATACACAAACTTAAGAATCCTTGGTCTATATATCAATAATCAAATTAATAAAAACCATATGATCATTTCAATAAATGCAGAAAAAGCATTTGATCAAATCCAACACCCATTCCTATTAAAAACACTTGAAAGTATAGAAATAAATGGACTTTTCCTTAAAATAGTCAGGAGCATCTATTTAAAACCATCAGTAAGCATCATATGTAATGGGGATAAACTGGAACCATTCCCAATAAGATCAGGAGTGAAACAAGGCTGCCCACTATCACCATTACTATTCAGTATTGTAATAGAAGTGCTAGCTTCAGCAATAAGAGTTGAGAAAGAGGTTAAAGGAAATAGAGAGGATAATGAGGAAACCAAATTATCACTCTTTGCAGGTGATATGATGGTATACTTAGAAAACCCCAGAGATTCTACTAAAACTATTAGAAATAATCCACAACTTTAGCAAAGTTGCAGGATACAAAATAAATCCACATAAATCCTCAGCATTTTTATACATCACCAACAAAATCCAATAGCAAGAGATACAAAGAGAAATTCCATTTAAAATAACCTTCAATAGCATAAAATATCTGGGAATCTATCTACCAAAGGAAAGTCAAGAACTGTATGAGCAAAACTACAAAACACTTTCCACACAAATAAAGTCAGATCTAAACAAGTGGAAAAATATTAAGTGCTCCTGGGTAGGCCGAGTGAATATAATAAAAATGACAATACTATCTAAACTAATCTATTTATTTAGTGCTATACCAATCAGACTCCCAGGAAACTAAAATAGACCTAGAAAAAATAACAATAAAATTCATATGGAAGAACAAAAGGTCAAGAATTTCAAGGGAACTAATGAAAAAAAAATCAAATGAAGGTGGCCTAGCTGTACCTGATCTAAAATTATATTACAAAGCAGTTGGTCACCGAAACCATTTGGTATTGGCTAAGAAATAGATTAGTTGATCAGTGAAATAGGTTGGGTTCACAGGACAAAATAGTCAATTACTATGGCAATATAGTGTTTGACAAACACAAAGATCCCAACTTTTGTGATAAAAACTCACTATTTGACAAAAACTGCTGGAAAAACTGAAAATTAATATGGCAGAAACTAGGCATGGACCCATACTTAACACCATACACCAGCATAAGATCAAAATGGGTTCATGATTTAGGCATAAAGAGTGAGATTATAAATAAATTAGAAGAACATAGGATAGTTTACCTCTCAGATCTGTGAAGGAGGAAGGAATTTGTGACCAAAGAAGAACTAGAGATCATTATTGATCACAAAATAGAAAATGTTGATTATATCAAGTTAAAAAGCTTTTGTACAAACAAAACTAATGCAGACAAGATTAGAAGGGAAGCAATAAACTGGGAAAACATTTTTACAGTTAAAAGTTCTGATAAAGGTTTCATTTCCAAAATCTATAGTGAATTAACTCTAATTTATAAGAAATCAAGCCATTCTCCAATTGATAAATGGTCAAAGGATTTGAACAGACAATTTTCAGATGATGAAATTGAAACTATTTCTACTCATATGAAAGGGTGTTCCAAATCACTATTGATAAGAGAAATGCAAATTAAGACAACTCTGAGGTACCACTACATACCTTTCAGATTGGCTAAGATGACAGGAAAAGGTAATGATGGAAGTTAGAGGGTATGTGGGAAAACTAGGACACTGATACATTGTTGGTGGAGTTGTGAATGGATCCAACCATTCGGGAGAACAATTTGGAACTATGCTCAAAAAGTTATCAAACTATGCATACCCTTTGATCCAGCAGTGTTACTACTGGGCTTACATCCCAAAGAGATGTTAAAGAAGGGAAAGGGATCTGTATGTGCAAAAATGTTTGTCGTAGCCCTTTTTGTAGTGACTAGAAACTGGAAATTGAATGAATGCCCATCAATTGGAGAATGGTTAGGTACATTGTGGTATATGAATGTTATGGAATATTATTGTTCTGTAAGAAATGACCAGCAGGATGAATACAGAGAGGTTGGGAGAGACTTACATGAACTGAAGCTAAGTAAAATGAGCAGAACCAGGAGATCATTATACACTTCAACAACAATACTACAGGAGCATCAATTCTGTTGGAAGTGGATATTTTTGACAATGAGAAGATCTGACTCAGTTCTAATTGATCAATGTTGGACAGAATCAGCTACACCCAGAGAAAAACACTGGGAAATGAATGTGGACTACTTGCTGTTAGAATCCTTACAAGCTGTTAAGTCATTCGAATTGATAGAGACAATAATTATCTAATTTAGCATGGTTCAGTATGATTGCTCTGATCTTACAAGGAAATGTTATGGGCCAGAATTTGAAACAAGGTACTAAGTGGAACGGATAGAAACAATGCATGTGTTCACACCTTAGAGAGCTCATATAAGCAAGAAGCTCTTAGGGCCAAAGAGCACTCTGAGAGAGCCAGAAGCCCTCTCTCAGAGGCAAGACAGATTCATTCCAACTATCACCTTGGTGCTGGCTGGAGATATTTGGAAGAAGAGAAGCTGAAGCTGGCAGAGGCAAAAGATTAGTGGCAAGAGCTCTTGGAACCAAGCAGAGAGATAGGCCTCTAAGAAAGCTAACCGGGCCCAAGGAAAGAGATAAAAAATAAATGTTTGGATTTTATCAGCTGGCTATATTTGAGTTGATTATTACTCTGAACCGAAACTAAGGCTGCCTCCAGAAAACCTCTCCAAGAAACCTGCTCCCAGAGAGAATCATTATATTTTAAAGAAAAGAACACCACAACTTGCATTTTCATCTTTCTTCTCAGGTTATTTTTATTTCTGAATCTGATTTTTCTTGTGCAATAAGAGAACTATATGGATCTGTACACATATATTGTATTTAAGATGTACTTTAACATGTTTAACATGCATGAGACTGCCTGCCATGTAGGGGAGGGAATGGAGGGAGGGAAGGGAAAAGTTGGAACAGAAGTAAGTGCAAGGGATAATGTTGAAAAATCACCCATGCATATGTTTTGTCAATAAAAAGCTATTAAAAAAAGAATCCTTGGTCTAGGATTTCAGTCTCTGGACTGATGTTGGAGTATGATTTATCTCTATTTTCTTAAAAGAACCAATTATAAATAGACGAGAGAGTGCTCCACTTACAAAACGTATAACCAATTTTTGACTTTATTTCCTTAGTTTTTATGTTTATTTTGATTCTTCTGCTGAATGATCCCTCTCTGTCTTCTTTCTTTTTCTTTCCATATTGCCTATTGAACAGTTAGATTCATATAATCTTAGAGTGTCTCATTTTAGAAATCATATAGTTCAACATACTAATTGATAAATGAATCTCTTCTACAATATCTCTAACAAGGGATAATTCAATTTTCTCAGGAATGTCTCTAATTATTCCTTGTTTCATATAGCTAATTATTAGGAAGGTCTCTGCTATATTGAGTCCAAATCTGCCTTCCTATCACTTTCTTTCTTTGATTCCAGTTCTTCCTTCTGAGCCCATGCAGAATAAATCTAAAGTATTGTTCAAGATGAGAGTACTGTAATCAATTAATAATCAAATCAATTAACCTTTATTAAGTGCCTATGATGTGCCAGGCATTGCGTTATTTTGGAGAAACAAAAAGAGGCAAAAGATATCCTTTCCCTCAAGGAACCTGATGTTGTTGTTCTTTGTTTTTGAAGACCTATGACATGATGTCATAACTTGCTTGTGAATATGATTTAAGTGAGTCTGAGTTGCACAGTCTTACTCTCCCAAAGTCACTGAAGTGCAGTGGAAAGACAAAAATTAAGATGATTGGTAATGGCCTGAAATTCAGTAGGTGGCCTTGACAACTTCAGCGTCTTACTGAGCTCCATATGCTCCATAGTTCTTGCTTCAATTGAATTCATGACTGTAGGAATAAATTGTTTTTACTAGTCCATTCCACTGGTAGAAGTGTTCATATGGATATCTACTCCAATATCCTATTATTTCACCAATGGATTTTTTTTTTAATTTAATAGCCTTTTATTTACAGGATATATGCATGGATAACTTTACAGCATTAACAATTGCCAAACCTCTTGTTCCAATTTTTTACCTCTTACCCCCCCCCACCCCTCCCCTAGATGGCAGGATGACCAGTAGATGTTAAATATATTAAAATATAAATTAGATACACAATAAGTATACATGACCAAAACGTTATTTTGCTGTACAAAAAGAATCAGACTCTGAAATATTGTACAATTAGCTTGTGAAGGAAATAAAAAATGCAGGTGTGCATAAATATAGGGATTGGGAATTCAATGTAATGGTTTTTAGTCATCTCCCAGAGTTCTTTTTCTGGGCATAGCTTCACCAATGGATTTAAAGCCTTTTGACTATCCTCAACCAACTTTGGTCTGTTTGCTAAGATGGTTTACTGGGGTGTAGCTGCTGTGCTTCATGGAGCTTCTTGGAGGTGACAGTTGTATGACAGGTGAACACCAAAGATGGGTGAAGAGCCTGGAAGAGGGCTAGGTAAACTTTGTCACCAAGAGTTCTAGTCCTCCTTGAACACCCTATATACCCCAAAAATCTTACAATCTAATAGGAAAAGCAGAGTATTGTAATGAGCTCAGGCTTGAGTTGATGCACTAAGGTCCCAAGCACATGAGGCTTGTAATAGTAATTGTAATAGTAATAGTAAATGGACTATGCTCTATTAATATACATGCTTGGATAAAGAATGGTCCCCACCCACTCTCTGTGCAAGTCCTGATGTGTTGTATAGGAAATGACGATTTTGGTGGGTGGAGGCAGAGACACAGGAAGAGAGGCTGGGAGAGATTGGGCCTGGGTTCTATGCTGGTAGCTGCTGGTTGTGTGGCTGCTGGTTTAGCTAGCTTCTTGACTCAGCTACACACATTGCTATTGCCCATCCTCTTCCACCTCCGATCTTTCTTCACTGAGAATAAAGATTGACGATTTTCCCCTGAATTTCTGACTCTGGCTGATTTTAAAATACGTGGTCTTCATAGAGTATTAGTCTAAATCCACTTCATTCAGAAAAATTATCTTAGATAATTTCCTCCTGGGTTTCCAATAAGTACTCTGAATACATTCAAAGTTTCTTCAACTTTTCCCCATATTATATAACTCCCACATACTTCACTATATATATATGTATATATGTATATTACTCAATTTTAGACACCCTTTGGCTTGTTAATGTCACACTTAAAATATTGTGCTCAGAACTGAATGAAGTATGAGAGTGCTTTGTGCTCTAAGTGGATGATAAAAGAAAAATATAAGAAACAATAGCTACCCTCAAGAACCTTTTTATCTCATTGGGTGTCTAGAATTGAGTAATATACATACATAACTATATATATATATATATGTATAGAAGGATGTGGGAGTTGTTGGGAACAACATGGGGAATATGGGGAAATATGGGGAAAAGTTGAAGAAATTGTGAATGTATTCAGAGTACTTATTAGAGATCCAGGAGGAAATTATCCAAGATAATTTTCCTGAATGAAGTGGATTTAGACTAATACAGTAAATACAGTATAAGGTTAAACATCCATTGAATGAAACGTCTGGTTATTTCGAAGGGGTTAAATGATTGTGCTGAGACTTTTCTCCACAAAGGAGATTCATGCTTTGTCATTCATATGACTGTTTTTTTTGTTTGTTTTTTTGAGAAGGCAGACTTTTTCTTGCTCCCTTGGTACAAATTATTTAAAACTTAGTTTTATGTGTAGATTTAGAATTTCCCCCCAAAGTTTAGTTAACAGGTATAAATATGAAGTATGAATCATATGAGGCATAGATACGTATTTTCTACATGTAAAAGAATGCTGAATATACAATACTTAAAATGATGCATTTGAAAATCTCTCCTTCTCCCAAACGAATAACTAATGCCATCTACCAATCTACTCATCTACCCCCCCACAGATACACACACACACACACACACACACACACACACACACCAACACACACACACACCACGACCTTATATATTGTATGTATGTACCACCACCACCACCACCACCAGCTTAAAAGAGGATTTAGTAACTTACCTGTTAATTACTTGCAGTCTACTAAGAAGCTAATGTTTAGACTTTTTTAGAACATAAAGTAGTTTATAGGATTGCTGAGTAAACTGTTTATATTTTACCTTGGTTCTGCAGTGTGCAAATAAATCCTAGTACATTGGCTTCTTGCTTGGTAAGAGTAGTCGGGTTTGGTTCAATACTCTTGCTTATGTCAATTCTTTTCGGATCGTAAACTTCTTTGCGCCAGGTAGCTGCACTGTTTGAACCTATACCAAGCTATTCTGACTTAGATTACTTCCAAGTCTGAGCAAGTTCATCTTGGGAAGAATATTTATTCAACTAAGAACATTAAAGAATAAATGCAAGCAGAAAAGTCATCTAACTTCTCAAATTGGTTAACCATCCCCTCCCCCTCTTCTGCTACCATAATATTGTAGTTGCCATGATTCCAGGGCCCTCAGAAGAAATATAAGAATTACATGATGCCATTTGGAAGATTCAAGGAAGAATTGAGGGTGACTACTAGGTTTTTGAAACTGGGTGCCCCTGACAAAAATAGTTTTATTACAAAGAAGGGTGGAGTGTTGGGGAAAGAGAATGAGTTCTGTTTTGGGAAAGTTGAATTTGAAGACTATGTGAAGTCAAGGAAGAATAAATATTCTTTGGTAATTGGACATGAGGAAATGAAGGTAAAAGAGTAGTCAATAATGGATATGAATTTTTGAGACTGGGCAAATAGATGAATGAATGTAATCTAAATGGGAACATCAAGATGGAGAGCCATTTTGGGGGAGATGATGAAGGGACATCTCATTGCTGGCAGTGTGATATAGAAAATAGAAATCTGGATTTTGGAACCAGGAAGATCTCAGACACTTAAAATTTATGAAAATGAAACAGTCACTTACTCTTTATTAGTTTCCTTATTTATAATATAGCACCGTCCTTGCAGGGTTATGAAGATTTAGATAGAACAAAGGAAGCAAAGTACATTGTAAACTGATCCATAGAGCTATGTGACTATCATCTATCCTATCCTATGCTATCCTATCCTAACCTGAACTGTGTTGTACTGTCCTGTTGGTGGTTTTTCTTGGGGACCAGCCTTAGTCTTAGTTGAAATAAATAATTACTTCGAAATCTCAGCCAGCTGGTAAAATGCAAACGTTTATTTCTCCTTACAAATTCGCCCGGTTAGTTGAGGCCTATCTCTCTGCCTGGCTCCAAGAGATCTTGTAGCTTTGTCCTTGGCCTCTGCCTCTGCTTTCTTCAGCCTCCAGCCAGCTCCGACTCGTGGCTTCTCAATCTCCAGTCTGTGGTGAATAGTCTTTTCTTCCAGAGTGTTCAGTCTCAGAGCCCTGTTGATGTTCAGGAGAAAAATCCTCCTAGCTCCAAGAGCTTCCTTCATTTATGTGATCTCCCAAAGGTTAACTCCGCCTTCTTAGGCAGGGAATATAGGTTGTCTCCCAGAGTGCTCTCTGGTCCTGAGGGAGATGTGAATTCAGCTCTCATACTAGCCCTGAACTCTCAAGTGAACTCCATTGAGTACTTAGATACTTGAGCTCTCTAAAGGTGTGAACACAAGCATTATTCAATCAGTTCCACCTAATACCTTGTTTCACGTTCTGGCCCAAAATCAGATCAAATCAACTCCAATGTCTTCACACTTTGTAAAAGATTCCAACACTGTCCTATACTATACTGTCCTATACTATGCTCTATGTAAAAATATAAACACACATATATGTATGTATATATATTTATATGTATACACACATATCTATATATCTGTAATTATAGATCTAGGACTCAGGAAGAGGTTAGCTTTACATAATAGAATTGGGAGTTATCCGCATGATAATTGAAACTATTAGATATGCTTATCTTTTTATATAGCTTTTTTGTGAGCTTTCCATCAAATGGGAAAGCTATATTTTAAAGCTTTACTGTTTTATTAATATTAAATAACAAAATGTCAAATTTATCTATTAATTGTATTTTTTCAGAGAATCCAAAAAATCCTCTAACTTGGTATTTTTGAAGTAGAGTTGATCTTTTCCAGTTGAGAATTAGGATTTTTCCTTATTCCCTTGGGGTAACCAACACTCCTCTGCCTTTTTCTTCAATATGGGAGTATGTGACAGAAAATAGTAGAAGCTTATCAATCCTAGAAACCTTGCCTAAGGGCTTGGCATCATGAGAATTTACTTGGTTTGCTCTGTGCACATGATGCTACTCGGACCCAGAGTTTGTTTTCTGTCCTTTGTATTTAACTTGAATTAGAAGTTAGGAATAGGACAGTTATGGAAATTATTTCCCCATTTTAGTTTTTGGAGATGCTAGCAAGGCATTCTTTTGAATGTAAAGTGAAAAAAAAAAAAAAAACCACCTTGTCTCAGCTCTTTCTCTTTCCTTTGGATAGACCAGAGAAATCTTCAGCCATTGTTTCTTTTTGTCTCTTAGCAGGAAGAAGAAGGTAATTCCTAGCTTGATCAAGGGAGAAGATAATTAATGAAGTTAGTGAGTTAGTCCTTGAAAATTGTTATGAGGACATGCAAAAGCTTGTTTTTTCTTCCTCCTTTACCCCATTCCTAGGACATGGTTTCAGTTAGGATGAAGTAGTAGCAATCTTGATCTGGGTCAAAATTGGACTTTTTATTCATCTAATCCTGTAGTTTAAACTGTCTATTTTAGTTGTCAGTTGACAATCAATGCCTTGAAACTATCCCCTGCCTTGTGTCTGACTCCACACAATTTAGCTCTTGGTAAAGAAGGGCAGTGTGCTTTCTCTTCACAAACCTAAAGATAATAAAACTTGCAATGTGGATGTCCATTTGTCTTATTTACCAACATTAGATACAGTAATTCTATTTCTTCTTTCAGATTCCTTTTCGGTAAGCCTTTTTCCATCCTTTCCTTTCTCTCGAGCTCTCTCTTGGGGCTCAACCTTGTCAGAGTTCCAGTTCATTCACATTTCACATCCTTGGTCAGGGTAATATGCTCAGGGTTATGAAACCTTGATGGATGGCCAAATTAAGCTGTAATGCTACAGGCCTTCTAATCTATTGTATTTAATTAGAAATTCTCAGAAAGTCTCTTACGTCTTTCAATCCTTTCTGAATAAAGTTTATATACAGATTTAAATTTTTTTGGGAGGGAATAATAATAACAATTGCATAACATTAAATTCAATGAAAGTTAGACTCTGTCTCTGTTTCTTTAAGGCCAAAATAGCTGTTTTTTAATTTTGTCATTAAGTGAATAGCCAACAGTATCATCTTCATTCAAATATATTATATATATATATAACTTGAAGCATAAGGTAAATTAAATAATTTCCTCTCAAGAGGAGTGATTAGTAAAATCAGACACAGATATTTTGATAATTGCTTGCTAAATTTATAGATATTTACATAGTCAAGTATTATAATGGTTTATGATCTCACTGAGATCCCTCACTGATGCAGATATAATTCATCAATGCCTGCCTGTTTTATTCAACTCTTGATCCATGTCTTCTCATAAATTCACTATAGCAGGTCTCCTCAACAAGCTGGTGCTTTCTTTTTCTATTGCCTTTTTAATACATAAAATGGAGACTAACAGAGTGGGAAAGCTTTATATTATCCATATTCCTCACTCTCACCATGTGAGAAGCTTATCTTTTTGACACAAACATTCCTCTCATAACATCTTTTAGACCATTTTCTTTTGGAATTTCCTTTTTGTGATGTGTTGCATCTCAGTCACATCCACAATGTGCCTCACCAATTTACATTGCTCTTTGGGTGATTCTTAATCTTAATTCTTTGGAAACTATAGTTATCCATGACTTGCAGTTAAACAACTTTTTAAGAATATTGATACTAAAAAGATGAATCTTTGTTTTATGGAGAAGCTTAGGGTAACCAAAAGTGCATTGGGAAATCTATTTTATTTTTTACGAATTTTAGCCTCTCATTGCAAATTCCTTATATATTTTGGAAATCAGAATTTTATCTGAGAAATTTTCTGCTGTTAACAGTTTCCCTTCAAATGTTATCTTTATTTATGTAATCCTCCCAATTTTATGTAGTGAAATTTGTTCTTTTTCCTTCTATAATTCTCCATTTTCACGAACTCTTTCCTTATTCATAAATCTAAAAGATAATTTTTTTGTTCCTTAAAATTGTTTATTATATGGCATCCTGTTCAAATCTGGGTTCAATAAATAGAAAATAATCAATAGAAGGAAGGCACTTGGATTAAGAGGATTTGGGAGTAAAAGATTCCAATTGGAATTGGAAATTAAATTGGGACTTGAAGGAAGCCAGGGAAACCAAAAGAAAGAGATAAGGAAGAAGAGAATTCTAGGAATGGGAAACAGCTAGTCTTGTTGAAGTAGAAACAAGTAGACCAAAGTTACTGTATCAAAGAGTACTTGGGTGAGGATGTAAGATGTAAGAAAGCCATAAAGAGAGGAGGAGGTAAGATTATTGAAGAGCTTTAAAAGCCAAATAGAAAATTCTATATTTGATTCTGAATGTGATAGGGAAACACTGGAGTTTATTGATGGGGGAAAGGTGACATAATTGGACTTGTGCTTTAGGAATAGTGGGATCTTGTATTCTCTGCAATCTGTCCTTCAATTATATGATGGGAAATATATGGTTTATTGGGACTTAGAGTTTGTGGATGCCTCCCTGCTTTCTAATATCATTATACTTTAAAGTGGAAGCTGGTAAGTCCTAGGTAATCCTGATTGTGGCTCCTCAATATTTAAGTTATTTCTTTTAGGTTGCTTGCAATATTTTCTCCTTGATCTGATAATTCTTGAATTTAGCTACAATATTCCTTGGAGTTTTCATTTTGGGGTCTCTTTTAGAAAGTGATTGTGGGATTCTTTCAATGACTAGTTTACCCTTTGATTCTAGGATATCAGGGTAGTTTAAAAACTTGATGAGTTTTTGAAATATGTCCATCTAGGCTCTCTTTTCATTATGGTTTTCAGGGAGTACAATAATTCTTAGATTGTCTCTCCTGGATCTATTTTCCATATCATTTCTTTTTCCAATTAGGCATTACATTTTCTTCTACTTTTTGGTTTTGTTTGACTGATGCTAGGTGTCTCATTGAGTCATTTGCTTCTATTTGTTGAAATTCTAATTTTTAGTGAATTATTTTCTTCAGTTAACTTTTTTATTTCCTTTTGCATTTGGCCAATTGAATTTTTAAATGAGTTGTTTTGTTCATTTTTTTTTCCATTTTAGAAATTTTCTTTTTCAAGGAGGTGATTTTGTTTTCCATTTCACCAAAACGATTCTTTAAGGAATGGTTTTCTTCAAATAATTTCTGTGTTTCCTTTTCCAGAACTCTCATATCCTTTCCCCATTTTCCTTCTAACTCTTTTTTTTTTTTTAATTCTTCCAAGAGAACCTTATGAAATAGAGACCAATTTATATCATGCTTTGAGGCTTCATCTGGAGATGTTTTGACTTTAGTATCCTCATGGTTTGAGGTCTGTTCTCTGTCTCTATAAAAGCTATCTATGGTCAGAGCTCATTTTGCTGCCCTTTTGTTTTGTTTTGTTTTGCTCATTTTAAAAGATTGAGATCTGCTCTTAGGTGAAAATGGAGATTGTCCCACGCTTCTTCTACAGGCAAGAGCAACTTCACACTGTCATTTCTTTCTCCAATGTATCCCCTCTTTATAGATGAGACATTGTGGTAAATAGCAGGTACAGTGACTTTACCAGAGTCATACAAGTAGTAAGTGTCTGAAACCACTTTGAACTTACTGATCTTACTGATTCTAAGATTAATGCTCTATCCATTACACTTCTTAGGTGCTCCCAACAACAAGAACAAGAACAAGAACAAGAACAAGAACAAGAACAAGAACAAGAACAAGAACAAGAACAAGTAGTGTGATGAAATGAAAAAAAAAAAAAAACTCTGGAGTAGGAATCAGGAAAGTTATAACCCTGGATACATGACTCAGTTTCCTCTTTTGCTAATCAAGGAGCTAAGACTATGTCAAATCTGCCATTCCATCCTAGGAGCAGCTGGCTCCAAGTTTTTTGTTAAGCTCTTTAACCCTTTCTCTACTCTGCACAGAGATATAAGGAGACAAGGATGACTGTGACTGTGGATAATAAGTTAGTATTGCCTATAATAAGGTTTATAAAAAAGATAGCAATTGAAGTTTAAATGGAAGGGAAGTGGATTTCTCTTGGTTGCCAGGGTATCTTCACAAAGTTTCAATAGAGCAGAGGGTGGGGACATCAGCCAGCACTCTTTAAAGTACATCTGTAAAAAATCCATGCTTAGATTCCTGCATCTCAGGTCACAGCAGAATGTAACTATTAACAAGTTCCAGCTGCTTTATGGGGTTTTACCAATCATTTCTTATCTTTATATACATTAAAAATATTTTAAAGGCCTTTTCCCCTTGAAATATAGTAAGACTTTAAATCTTTTAAAATTATTATTTTTTAGATACTGTTAAATATTCCCTTTGATTCAGGATTGGGGAAGTCTTTAATTAAATTTTTAGGGGAAAAACCTTGATTTTTCTTTTCCTCAAGATAGGTATATACTAGCAAAAGAAAGCAAAGAACAGAGAAAATTATCCAGATGATTCTGTCCCTGCCAATCCACATTTTCAGATAATGGAGGCAACTTTTTTAAAAATCAGAGGAGATAGTCTTTCTGAATCTATAATTATAATAGATTTCATTTATCTTTCCTTGCTCTTTCTTTTTCCTTAAAAATGAGATGAGACTCATCTCATCTCACACCCTCACAATGAGGGTGATTATATTTGATATGATTGTAAAATAATGAATGTGATTTACAGATGTCACATGAATCATAGTGTGTTTTTTGCATTATAATATATTTTCTCACAATGCCCAATACTTTTTTCCTTGTAGGAAAATTTATTTTGAATAAAGGAAAAAATTTGAACTGAATGTTGATTGATCATGAACAGGATAGACAAATGAAAGATAATGTTTCTTTCAAGTAGTTGGTTCCTCCACTTTATTATTTTGATCCTGTCTGAATGTATGCATTCCTTGAACATGAACTTAGGCCTAAAAAAGACATTTTGAAAATTTTGTCAGCTAAATGGAGTTTCTAATTCCACAAATTTACTGTACAGTCATTTTAGGACAGGGTAGATGGATGATAGATGACCCTCCAATTCTAGAGGGTCTGTTATAAATTAAAATAGTATCTATACAGCAAAAAGAGAGAAAAATAATTATTCAGTGAACTTCACCAATGTATTGATCAATCTGGATGAGTGATGCCCTAACCATCTCTTTTTTTTATGTCTCCTGAATAGCATATTCTTGTGACTAAATTTTTAAGATAATTACCTAAACTTTCCACTTCATTTGACCAATCTTAATCTACAACCATTTTAATCTATAGAGACACCAGATTAATAGGCAACAGATTTTTAAGGAACAGATGAGTCCTGTGAAGTAATCCAAGTGTTTACATAGTGACATTTTGGTATTGTTAGAAATCCAGATGTAGGGAGTTTAGCCAGTTTCTTAAAATGCTACATATTACAGATATTGCAGTCTACTCTCTACCTTGGAGTTCAGAAATGCCCTTCTGAGCCTTCAATAGCAATGATCCTTATTCTGTTCTCTCTTTTCTCATTTCATTGTGTTTCCCTCTGATCATTTTTAGGCCTATCTGGTGAGAAAGATTAGTCCATCAAATGTAGGCAGCAGAATCAGGACCAGTCTAGGTGACTGACTTTTAGTCAGTTATGTAAAGGTAAAGATGTGATCTTCCCATCAACTATCACCTGTGAAAGAAAGGTAAAGATGTGATCTTCCCATCAACTCTCACCTCTGAAATGTTGCTTGTTGCATTCTACGAGGCTCTTCAAGGATGCAGTTGATATAGTGCAACCCCATCTCCCCTTTTCTTCTTTTTCATTAAAATATAAAGTTTTTGAGGCAGGGACTGTTTTTGTCTTTGTATGTATCGAGTTTAGCACAGTGCCAGGTACATAATAAATACTTTTTGATTGAATTTTCTTTTAAATTCATGTGAACATTATTCTTATCATAATTTTATATAGGTGAAAAATATGAATGTGGATTGGTGGTTATTTATGTTCTCATGAACACTTTTTTGGGCAGCATTAAGATCCAATATTCCTATTCCCCCCACCTATGTCTTAGACATCTTTTCCTCTTTCAATTATTTTGAGAATTGATCTCCTATTACAAAATGTCAGGTAGAACTTTTTACAGTTGAACTAAAAAGGATGCAATCTTTTGAGAACTCACAGTATTGGGTCCAAAGCTAGAGGAATGTGTTCTGAAAGAATGGGACCATTGCCAAGCCAAAGTTCAGTGAAAGGAATGAAGGGGGTATAAAAAAATCAAAGAATAAGGACAGAGATAAATCTTTACAATTAAAAATTTTTATTTTAAGGTCTTTGGTTTGAGCTAAAGTTATCTGAAATTGCCATGAAATGCTAGACATCTGCTCTTGCGTTAGTTGGTGTAACCAATGACTCAAAATCAGTCCCAAAGTCACCAGGGTATTGATACCAAGAAGGCAGGACATTATTCATTTTGACCCATCATATGCTGGACCCCTGTGCAATTCTTGGTCGAACAGGTTTTGTCTGAGAGGTCTGTTTGCATTTACTCTCAGTTCCTTCATCTGCTTTTCCCCCACTCCATTCTCAACAGCTATGGCGTAAAATCCATTAAAAAAGGGCATCTAAAATTGGAAACATTAAACTTTGGAGCCCTTTTTAAATTGTATGTGAGATTTTGTGTGTGTGTGTGTGTGTGTGTGTGTGTGTGCATGTGTAAGATATGGAGATAGGATGGTGTTTGGGGATCTCCCCTCATCTCTTCTCTGTTAAGTACATATAATAGAATTATCTTCCACTAGCTCATATCCCTTTTGTAATTTCCTTTGTCAAGGGTCTGGGTTGGTACTCAAAAAAAAAAAAAAAAAAAACCTTACTGTGTGTGTTTCTTTTATTTTTCTTTCCTGCATTTTCTCTTTTTTTTCTTTTTTTTTTTTAGTATTCACATTTAATGTTGTGATGAAACACTGGGATGAGGAGGCTGGGGGAAGATAAGAGGACAGAGACAGAACTCTTATCTCCTAGTCCCTCTAAGCATTTAGAGAACTTCAGCCTTGCTGCTGATTCCATTGACCCACTGACATCAAGTATTTCTAATCTCTGGGGCATATAAGCAAGGCAGATGTTCTTAGTTGGGGACTTGTCAATAGACCTTCAAAGCTTCTCTCTTGAGAATTCTTTTCTAAGCCTTTTGCAGCTTGTCTGAATCATTTAAGTTGTGGTATAGAGGAAAGCATTTATTGGACACTATGTCAGGAAATTGTGCTAAATGCTGGGGATTCAAATATAAGACAAAAAAGAAGATACTTCCTATCAGCAAAGAATTTAGGGTTTAATAGGGAAGACAACAATAAAAGAAATATAAAAGGGGGAGGAAATGTACTTACTCTGGGGAAATGTAAAGTAGCAGGTTCGGGTCATTTTTCAAACTGGAAGTTCCAGTAGGAACTCATCATGAGAGAAGGGGATCAAAGGGAAGGAGAAAGAAGGCAACTCAGAATGAAGGAGAATGAATAAGTACATAAGAGAGATACAAGCTAAGTGCTTTTCAAGATATGAGAATTAAAGTTTATTAACAACATATTTCTCAATTGAATTTCCCTCAATTTCTCAGTTGGTAATGATCTTTCACTCTGATCTCACAAAGTACTTTGCGGGTACCTCCTGAATGCATATATGCATTATTTAACATTATGGATATTTTGTGTGAGTACAGACACCCACACCCACACCCCCCCCCCCCCCCCCCCCCCCCCCCCCCCCCCCCCCCCCCCCCCCCCCCCCCCCCCCCCCCCCCCCCCCCCCCCCCCCCCCACACCATAGGTCCCATGTCTATGACAGAGCTTTTATCTTATTTGTAAAGAACAAACACTTTGTATAGTTCCCAGTACCTAGTACAGGGTGCTCACCAAACAGAAGACACTCTAAAAAAAGATTTATGAATAGGATTTGTTTAGTTGAATTGCTGTAGAATCTAGGAAGAGGCCCTGTTAACATTTTTGGTGGAGAATACTGAAACCCTTTATGAAGCACAAACCATCTTAGTAATAGAAATATTCCAATTTTAAATCTGCTGCTTATTCTAATTATCTTTGTTTAGTTTGTTCATTCATTCTGTCACTATTTTGTACTTCAATCAATCAAATGATAAAAATTTATTAGACACCCACCATGTGCTAGAAACTGGTTAAATGCTTGAGATACAGAAAAAGAGACAAAATGTAGTTTCTGTCCTCAAAGAGTTTATAATCAAATGGAAGCTATAGTCAGATGTGACAGAGCAATTTGTGAAAAAGAATTAACTTTTTGGAGAATAAAATTTAAAAATGGTTAATTAATATCATACATATAAAAAACAAATTTCTTATTTTTTAAAGAAGTTTGTAACATCAAGTTATGTTGATGACCTATATGCTCTATGTAGATAATATATTTTAATTTAAAATTTTGTTGATGTCTTTTTTTTTTTTTTTTCATTTCAAAAGAAATCCTCTTCTTCTCTTTCCTCAAGAGTCATTCTCCTGAAATAAACTTGACACCTAGGTGGTGAAGTTATTAGAATTTGAGCCCAGTAGTTAGGAAGATCTGACTTCAAATGTGGCCTTGGACAGCTACTATGTGATCCCAGGCAAATCACTTAACCTTTATCTTTTATTCACTGTAAAAAGGGCACAAATAATAGTACCTACTTCAAAGAGTTGTGGGGATCAAGTAAGGTAATATTTGTGAAGCACTTAGCACAGTACCTGATAGAACAGGTACTCAATAAATGCTTATTTCCCTTGTTTAAAAAAGGGTAAAAAAAAATTCACCAAAATTGTTTAATAAACAAATAGTCTGTCAATTATGCAATGATATAATCTTGTGATTGTCCACTTCTATAAATAAAGGAGGGAGGAAGCCTATTTTCTTTGCTTTCTTTATGACCAACTGTGAACATTACAATTACACAAAATTTATTTATATTTTATTTTAATTTTTTTTTTCTTTGCATTGCCATAGATGTATATGTTGCTTTTCTGGTTTTGACTATTTTACTTGTATCAGTTCATATGTTTTCCCATGCTTCTCTGATTTTTTTATATTCATCATTTCTTATGATATATTAATATTTTTTCCAGTACATTTATGTGCCATGATTTCTTTGACTTTCCCCGATTTGTAGGAATTGATTTTGGCTTTGGCTTTTTGGTATCACAAAATACTAATATAACTATTTTGGGGTAAAAGAGGACCTATTTTTTCTCTTTGATCTTATTATAATTTATATTGCCATAAATTATATCCCTAAATATAAGAACTCTTTTTCAAAGGATTAGTTACATTTTAGTCACTTTTCTAACCTAATTTCAATGTGCCTTCCACAATAGGGTAATTCACAGATCTTACCAGTAGTATAGTAGTGCATCTGCTTTCCAACAATCCCTCCAACATTAACTATTTTCATATACTATCCTTGCCAGTTTGCTAGGTTGTATGTTGGATTCATTTCAACAAAACTCATTAAATAAAAAACGTGCCCTCTCCTTTTTGTGTGTGTGTGTGTGTGTGTGTGTATGTGTTCTGTTGTTGCAGTTGAATGATTTTCAACTTTTTATGATCCAATTTGAGGGTTTTTTTTTTTTTTTTTTGGCAAAGAAACTGAAGTGGTTTGCCATTTCCTTTTCAAGCTTATTTTACAGGTGAGGAAATTGAGGCTGACAGAGTTAAGTGCCCAAGGTCACACAGCAATGTCTGAGGTTGGATTTGAACTCAGATCTTACTGTAAGAAACAATCTGACTTCGAAAGTCAGGTAATAAAGAAATTTTATTAAGAAAGTCCAGAGGAATTAGATAGTTCTGGCCAAGAGTGGACTCTGCCCCTCTAACAGGAAGAGGGAATGTTAGGTATAGAAGCAGACAAAGCTTTATGTTCTTAGTTCCCTTCCTCCAAAGAATGGATTGGTTAGTTCTCTTTAGGTTTCCTTATATGCTATTCCTAGACATGTTACTCCTCCCTCATCATACAATCTATGTTTTGTTAATGAAGTTCTAATTCCATTCGGGGTGTGTCAGCTTTTATGCATGAAG
Organism: Sarcophilus harrisii; assembly: GCF_902635505.1. Taxonomy (NCBI): domain Eukaryota; kingdom Metazoa; phylum Chordata; class Mammalia; order Dasyuromorphia; family Dasyuridae; genus Sarcophilus; species Sarcophilus harrisii. The sequence continues at coordinate 218,481,402 of NC_045428.1, read as the reverse complement.
CCTATTAAGTAAGCACATTATAAAGAAAAGCCTTTTCCTGGTCCTTGAACCTGGTCAGTTTAAACTAGTTTCTAGCTTAGACATCTTAATCAAAAGTTTGGAGCCAACTGAGTCACTTCTTCTGAAAGCTCATTGGTCAGAGATATTTATTATCTTACATTACCTTGAGGTTTACAACATTGTATGGAAACAGCTTTTAATGTTTCTCATTGTCTGGTCAAGGTTTCTGAGGAATTGAATTTTAACTGTTCTGTGGAAACTCAAACCTACTTTGTTTCTCACATTTGTGACTCCAAACCCAGCAAACTAGCTGCCCTTCATGCTAAACAACCTGCTCTACTGATGTTTCCATTGAAGAGACTATTTCTTTTTGACTTGTAGACAATGAAAACTGCCTACCACATCCCTTAGTTTTCAAAAGGAATCATGAGGCTGCTCTTAGGAAGCCATGAGAGGTATACAGATGTGATGTGCAGAACTCTGTTCATGCTTTTATAACTAACTGATTTTACATGAGCAAGACCTGGATGAGTAATGACTTACTTAATCAGAGGTTCAAAGACCTTTGAGATATAAACTGCTTATTAGGTGAATATTTGACAATAATTATCTTATTGTTTCTTACTTAAACTAGATGAGTAGCTAATATGTTATGGCACTAAACCACCATAGATTACAGCCTCTGGTTGAGACATTTTACAATGAAACATAATAGAATAATTGTTGCATTATACTGTTGGAATTGAAGCCTTCGCTAAACTTTCACCAGTATCTGTTTGCTGCAGGAAGAGGCTCACAGCTGGCTTAATGGCATTTGTTTTTCAAAGCCTGCATTTTTCTAGTTCTTATCACCCTGATTCTTAGAAGCTAGGCATTTTAGGTTTAAGGGTTAGTTTATTTACTTATATATGTTGTTATTAATTGCCTATCAAACTAATCTCTTATTAAAAAGAAATCAAAGCATCTCTTTTAGATTACAAAACTCAAAGCTCAATGGTCAATTTAGACAATCCATCCATGTGGTTTACTTTTCCTATGCGGATTTGCATTTCCTCACATTCTTGCCCTACAAAAAATGATACCTTTCTTCCCAAATGTCATAAGTCCCTTCTTATGCTGCACATAGCTTGACTTCTTAAATATTCTTATTCTGGGCATGCCTGTTTTACTTTTCAATGATGTATGTTTAAAATGAGCAGGATTCTGATATATTTCTTTGTTATAGTATTAGAATATTCTCTAGTTCAAATTTGGACTGGAATTAATGCCAATGTCAGAAAAGTCTAAATTAATAAAATTTTGGAATCAGTTCTTAATATGAATGTGGAATCCAAAGTTGACTTAAATTTGCTATATTTTGAGAAATGGAGGGTCAGTTATGGGAACTGTCCATAAAGATGTTTAACAAAAGAAATCTCTCTCCACCCCACTCTATTCACCTGCTACTTTGATTTCAAATATTTTCAATTGTGCATTATTTATTTATTTTTTCAAGCTTCTTATGGTTTTAATTTTTAACTCTCAAGTGCTGGTATTCATTTCATCTGGATTTTCAATGTTCCTGCATGTTCTATGTTATAGATGTTCTAAGGGGCCAAGGCTGTCATTCTTACCCCCTAGAATTCCTTTTCCCTTCTATTTTGCTAGCCAAAGTGTGTGTGTGTGTGTGTGTGTGTGTGTGAATTCTTTCAAAATTTAAGATAAAAAATTATCCTTCTAAAATTTGTGACCAAAGATGAACTAGAAACCATTACTGATCACAAAATAGAAAATTTTGATTACATCAAATTAAAAAGCCTTTGTACAAACAAAACTAATGCAAACAAGATTAGAAGGGAAGCAACAAACTGGGAAAACATCTTCACAGTTAAAGGTTCTGATAAAGTCCTCATTTGCAAAATATATAGAGAATTGACTCTAATTTATAAGAACTCAAACCATTCTCCAATTGATAAATGGTCAAAGGATATGAACAGACAATTTTCAGATAATGAAATTGAAACTATTACCACTCATATGAAAGAGTGTTCCAAATCACTACTGATCACAGAAATGCAAATTAAGCTAACTCTGAGATACCACTACACACCTGTCAGATTGGTTAGAATGACAGGGAAAAATAATGATGAATGTTGGAGGGGATGCTGGAAAACTGGGACACTGATGCATTGTTGATGGAGTTGTGAACGAATCCAACCATTCTGGAGAGCAATCTGGAATTATGCCCCCAAAGTTATCAAACTGTGCATACCCTTTGATCCAGCAGTGTTTCTACTGGGCTTATACCCCAAAGAGACACTAAAGAAGGGCAAGGGACCTGTATGTGCCAAAATGTTTGTGGCAGCCCTGTTTGTAGTGGCTAGAAGCTGGAAAATGAATGCATGCCCATCAACTGGAGAATGGTTGGGGAAATTGTGGTATATGAATGTTATGGAATATTATTGTTCTGTAAGAAATGACCAGCAGGAGGGATACAGAGAGGCTTGGAGAGACTTACATGATCTGATGCTGAGTGAAATGAGCAGAACCAGGAGATCATTATATACTTCAACAACAATACTGTATGAAGATGTATTCTGATGGAAGTGGATTTCTTTGACAAAGAGATCTAACTCAGTTTCAATTGATCAATGATGGACAGAAGCAGCTACACCCAAAGAAAGAACACTGGGAAATGAATGTAAACTGTTTGCATTTTTGTTTTTCTTCCTGGGTTATTTCTACCTTCTGAATCCAATTCTCCCCGAGCAACAAGAGAACTGTTCGGTTCTGCATTCATATATTGTCTGCACTCATACAATATATGAGGATATACATATTTAACATATATAGGACTGCTTGCCATCTAGGGAAGGGGGGGGGGAGGGAAGAGAGGGGAAAAATCGGAACAGAAGTGAGTGCAAGGGATAATGTTGTAAAAAATTACTCTGGCATGGGTCCTGTCAATAAAAAGTTATTATAATAAACAAAATTATCCTTCTATTGTGTAATCCAAATCAGTTTTGCTATCTCTGTATGACCACCATGCTTGTACTAATATTGTTTGTATTCTAAGCATTTATAATTAATATTTCATATCATTCTTAATTCACTTTTATGCTATATTGATGAATCTCTGTCTCATTTCTACATAGAATTCCTAACTTTAGGGATTAAGAGAAATATTTTTATTTCTTTGTACTCTTATCATACTGTTTGGTATAGGGCTATATATGCTGTGCTGGTTGCTCCTATACCTAGAATGCTTTTTCTCCTAAAAAACTGCCTTTTGGAATCCTCTGGCCTATTTCAAGACTCAGATGAAATTATCATCAGCCAAAGGCCTTTCCTGTCTCCCCCTTTATCCTTCACCTCCCCTATCTCAAGCTGCTAGTGTCTTCTCTAAGATTTTCTTTCAGCTACTTTGTATGTTTTTATTGCATCTCATATTTACATATTGTTGTCTCTATTAAAAATATACATTTCTTGGGGACAGGGATTATGTTTTTGTCTTTGTATCTCCAGAACTTAATGCAATACCAAACACATAGCACTTAATAAATATGTGTTGACTGGCTGACTTAGGGAAATATTAACTAACTTCCCATTATTTATATTTTAAGTATTAAGTTGGAACAAATGTATGATGCTACTATGGTATTTTATTGGGGGACTAGGGTCATTAATGTATCTATCAAATTCTTTCCTTATCATTCTTATTACTTTCTTCCCATTCCTTTTCAGTCCCAGTAAAATGACTTACCATGTCCTGAAGTTAATTTATTTTCTGAGTTTCCTTTATATTTACTTTCATAATTATCTGCTTGGAAAATAATCCTTCATGCCTTACCTAGACCTCAGGTACCTTTATGTTTCTTGACTTTTTTTTGTAGTGGGGTTAAGTGACTTGCCCAGGGTCACACGGCTAGTAAGTGTTAAGTATCTGAGGCCAGATATGAAATCAGGTTCTCCTGACTCTAGGGCCATGTAACTGGCCCTAATCTTTGACTCTTAATTGCTTGCCTGATTTTTGATTCCTGTTTCTGTTTGGATATTTATTGCTGTTGTTATAATAATAATAATAACTACTATTATTATTATTCACTATCTGGAGTCATAGCTACTAGGTATTTCCCTTAGAGCTTCATCCCTCCATTTTCTTGCCAGTCCTGCTTTGATTTCTTCATTCTTACTTTCTTATTCCATTTCTTCCATCAGTTTCTGTCCATAGTCCCACAGGATGGTATCACAACTTTGTTCAATTTGTGTTTTATCTTTTTTTTTTTTTAAACAATTGTCATATGAACAGGGTCATCTGACATATTTCCCCTTCTCCTCCCTATAACTATAACAATCTTAAATTCAAGTCATTGGCAAGAGTGCTGAGATAGATTTTTGTGTCTTTCCAAGAATTTTCAAAAGGTTAAGTTTCTGTTTTTAGTGTATTATTCTTATGATTTAGGTGTACACCTATACCTGAAGCACAGTGAAATTCTTTTCTTTTTGAGATTGTTCATAGAGTATTGCATATTTGAATTATAATCCATGTGGAAAACAAATAAAGAAAACAAGGAAGAAAACATTAATGCAAACCAAACCAATGGGGGGTGTCAATAACTCTAAGTTAAGTGGAAAGGTGAAAATAGTACAATTCTTTGGTGTTTCTACACAATGCCAATGTAGTTAATCAAATAACCAAAATGTTGATCTTCACATACATGCAATGCCTCAAATTGGTATAACAATGGATCTAGGTGACTAGTTTCTTCTCATAGGCATGCTAGATGATCTGTTATAATCCTGGGTCAACCTAAAATTGAACATCTAGGACTTCCAAGGTGAGCTTAGAGAGTCACTTCAGGAAGAAAGGGGGTAAGAGGAATGCATGACTTAGAAAACTTAATTTCTCCCATTCCAATTTGGAAAGGTTTGAGCAATAAGAGACATAAAGGAGACTCCTGCTTTGGGAAGGAGATTAGATTAAGGTGCTTTCCCAAATATTCAAGGATTTGTATGATGGTATTCCCTAGACTAGAACCACTGAGATTAGGCCCAGTTTCATAGCATAGCTTGGTTTACTTGGAAGGTAATAGAGGACAGTTGGAAAGATCACTAACTCTGAAGTTAGAGGTTTGTCATTCAATTGTTTCAACCACATCCTATACTTTATGACCCCCATTTGGCATTTTCTTGGTAAAGATACCATAATAGTTTGTCATTGCTTTTTCCAGTTCATTTTACAGATGAGGAAAGTGAGGCAAGTTAAGTGACTTGTCCAGGGACACAGAGTTAGTAAATGTCTAAAACTGGATTCAAATTTAGGTCTTCCTGATTCCAGATCTGGATCTTGAGCCACTATACCACCTAGTTGTACCAGATTTAGAGGACATGTGTAAAAATTCAATTTTTGATTCTTACTACTTATATAATCTTGAGTAATTTCGTCTCTGTGAATTTGTTTTATTTATTAAATGGGGGAGGGGAAATTGGAATGATTAGATAATCTCAGATCCCCTTTCCAACTCTTTGATCCTTGTTTATTGTATTCTGAAACAGATTTTCTTGAGGATAGATAGCAAAGTGAAACTACAAACAAGTGAACAAAAATTGTCTCTCATCAACAGGGTGCCCCACTTCTGGTCATATCCAGAAAAATTGAGGGAGAATTGATTATAGAAATTACTAAAAAACAGGAAATAGCAGTTATAGCATAATTTAGTTAGTCAACAGTTTACACATATATTGTGTCTATTATGTGCCAAGCACTGTGATAGGCACTGGGTGTATAAAAAAAAAGAAAAATGATTCTTATTCTCAAGGAGCTCATAATCTAATGGATTAGTTGAAGAACTTGACTTTTATTATTATTATTATTATTGTAGTTTTTTATTGACAAAACATATGCATGGGTAATTTTTCACACTGAGCTTTGCAAACATTTCTGTTCCAACTTTTCTCCTCCTTCCCTCCATCCCCTCCCCTAGATGGCAGGCAGTACCATACATGTTAAATGTGTTAAAGTATATTTGACTCTTTTTTAAAATAAAGCTTTTTATTTTCAAAACATATGCATGGATAATTTGACAATATTGACCCTTGCTTAGCCTTGTGTTTCAGATTTTCTCCTCCTTCCCCCACCCCCTCTCCTGGATGACAAGCAATTCAATATATGTTAAAAATGTTAAAATATATGTTAAATCCAATATGTATAAACATTTATACAATTCTCTTGTTGCACAAGGGAAATTGGATAAAAAAAAGTAAATGAGTAAGAAAACAAAATGCAAGCAAACAACACAAAAAGAGTGAGAATGTTATGTTGTGATCCACATTCAGTTCCTATAGTCCTCTCACTGGCTCTTTTCATCACAAGATCATTGAAAATGGCATCAATCATCTCATTGTTAAAAAGAGTCACATTCATCAGAATTTATCCTCATATAATTTCGATATTGCCATGTAAAATGATCTCCTGGTTCTGCTCATTTCACTTAGCATCAGTTCATGTAAGTCGCTCCGGGCCTTTCTAAAATTATCCTCCTGATTGTTTCTATAAGAAACTTTCTTATTGAACAATAATATTGCATAACATTCATATACCATAAATTATTCAGCTATTCTCCAACTGATGGGCATCCACTGAGTTTCCAGTTTCTTGCCCCTATAAAAAGGGCCCCTACAAACCTTTTTGCACATGTGGGTCTCTTTCCCTCCTTTCAGATCTCTTTGGGATATAGGCCCAATAGAAACATTGCTTGATCAAAGGGTATGCATAGTTTGATAACCCTTTGGGCATAAGGAACTTGATTCTTAGCTAAGGTTAAAAAAAGTACTTAAGAGTTTTTATTGATCTTTCATGCAACAAAGAGCATGCTATAAAAACTCTGTCTGTCTCTGTCTCTGTCTCTCTCTGTCTCTGTCTCACTGTCTCTCTCTCTCTCTCTCTCTCTCTCTCTCTCTCTCTCTCTCTCTCTCTCTTTCTGTCCCTGTCTGTCTCTCTGTCATGGAGAAGAGAGAAAACTTTGTTCATAATTACATAGAGTATTTCTTGAGTTTTAGCCTTAATATCTCAGAGTTCCTTGGCTTCTCACTTATGAAGAAATAAAATGAATCATGTTTAAATTCTCAAGGGAAAATTATTCTTTAATCATAAGATATATAAGTAGATACCATCTTATATCTTATTATTGTTGAACAACTCTGAATATTTATTACTTATTTGCTTTTTCTCTTTGGTTTTTTCTCGTTTTTGCAAAAATCTGTAAGGGGCAATGAATTTTATCTATTAACAAAAGGTCTCCTGGTAGAAATTAGGTAAAAAGATGGTGAAATATATGCATATATTTGTGTGCATATTAGGGAAAACAGAGGGAAGAAAGAGAAGAAAAAGGAAAAGGACAAAAAAGAGGAGGAGGAGGAAGAGAAGGAAGAAGAGGAGATAGAGGAGAAGGAGGAAGAGGAGTAGGAAGAGGAAGAGGAAGAAGAGGGGGAGAAGGAGGAGGACAAAAAAGAAAAGGAGAAAAAGAGGAAAAGGAGAAAAAGCAGAAGAGGGGAAGAGAAGGAGGAAGAAGAGAAGAAAGGGTGAGGAAAGAGGATAGATCTACACATCCAGAGACAGGCTGAAACAATATATAGGCAGAGAGAGAGAGAGAGAGAGAGAGAGAGAGAGAGAGAGAGAAAGAGAGGTGAACCTTGTACAGATTTCCTGCTCTCACTTCAAAAAGGGGCTCTTTTCTCTTGCAGCATTTCCTTTCCCATTAGCTTTTCTTTTTGGCTTATGATTCCAAAATGAACCAGGAGTCAACCTCAGTGCAAACTTGATATTAAAAACTAACAGACTAATGCCAGGGAAAACACACTCTCCTCTTGGTTTCAAAGAAAAGATTTTCTTTCCCCATAAGTATAGCCATGCTTTTCTAATAAAAATTCATTAAATAATGGTTATAAGGGATGAAGCACAGGAGGCAAAAAAAACGAGCACACAATCAAGTGAGTTCCTTTGAACTCGGTTTTTCCTCCTCCCCTAAATACAAAGAAAAACAGTTCAGCTGTTAGTGTAACTTACTGTTTCTCCAGAACTCTAAAATCCATAAGTTTTTGCCCTTCTTTAAGCAAGATAAGAGGGAGAAGATAGTTTACTGAAACCTTTTTTAAAAAAATTCAATAAATAGAGGTGAGAAATTATTTTTCTCCATTTAAATTTACATAATTTTATATGTAGAATATGGTGTAGAAATTACTTAATTCATATGCAGAAAGTAAAAACAAATGTGGGTTCCCCCATCAGTTTTATTGTTACCATAACACTGAGAAGTAGGAGAGTAAATATTTTGGAAGTTGAAAGCAATCTACTTATGCTTAATAAGAATGCTTGGTTTCCAGTAACAGAAGAGAGTACAAGTTGTTGGTAGATCAAAGATTGCTATGAGTTTTATAGCAAATCTGGGTCAAAATCTCTGGGGAGGGGTAAATCTTTAGAACTTTACTTTTCCAGTCTTTCATGGCAATCATTTGACATCTATGGAGAAAAGAAATGATGAGGAGAGATTTTAAACAGCTCTTCACTACAAGAAAGGTCTGTTCCAGAAATCAAGCAAATTTTGTCTTTTTTGGGTGGGTAGAGGGAGGAAAAAAAAGGGTGAGCTTTTTGATTGAGAAACAGAGGAAAAAGAAGACAGAAAATCAACCCCCCCCATTCTCCTATTCTCAAATAGCCCATACTTTTTTCTTTTAGGTAATTGGATTTGGATCTTTAAGGAGAACTGAGAGTCCCTCTAAGTCTAGAATATATGCTTGTGTTATGTCAGCATATTTTTTGAATCATCTACCTGTTGAGAGACACCAGGCACTTTTTATATCCTTCTGAGGCATGCTTTTTCTTTCATCTGAAATGAAAAGGAAGAATTCAGTATGTAAGGGTTATTGATATGCTTGTACATTTTTTTAAAAGAAAGATTAAGGAAATATACGCTAATGACTAAAACCACGAATGGATCCCATATTAGGAAAATTTAGAGAGGTTTGTGCTTGAAGCACAAAATTGTGCTTCAAGCATTCAATATGCTTGAAGTACACAATGTGGTAATGCACAGCTAAAATCTGAGTTCCACTTACTTAGACTTGGAGACTGAGGGCCTGGGTTCACACCTAGACTTTGACATTTCTTACCTGTGTAAATCTGGGCAAGTCACTTTTATACCTTGTGCCTCAGTTTCCTCATCTGTAAAATTTGGAGTGAGGATTGGACTATGATATCTGAGGTCCTTTCCAATTGTATTGTCCTAGGGATGGAAGGACAGCAAAATGAAGTTAGCAAATAGATGAACAAAAAAAGTTTCTATTTAATACTTTTGATCATCTCCAAAAGAGTTGAGGGGAAATTTATTCAAAATCTTTGAAGTAGGCAACTTTAGGCATAGAACAGATTAGTTGCAGTATAATTCTGGTTTGGCAACTTAACCTTTCTGAGTTAACAATAAAAATGAAACTTTTATTTTGGTGAGGTTTAAATGATATAATATATGTTCAGTTATTTCTTCCACATCTTGAGAGTTAAGGACAGTAATTTTTTTTTTTTTACCCTTCTTTCATATCAGAGTAGTCTGAGTTTTTTCTTTTTACTTTTATAGGGTATTTGTAAGTACCTTGTAAAATTTTGGTTGATATTATACAATAATATGCATATATTAAGGCATTTCTGAATTTCTAAACTTTTTTGTGCCAAAAAATTGTGTTGTTTGTTTGTGCCTTCATGTATTGATATCTTTTATTTATTATATCATCAGAATTATAGCAGATATCTCTCTACCCTCCTTCTCTGAAAGTCATACCATATATCAAAGAGTATTTTTTAGAGGAAAAAAATCAGCACAACTGATCAATACATTGATAAAGCCTAAAAACATGTGTAATGTTAGCACCTATGGACTTCCTATTTTCACAAAGGAATGAGTTGGGATAATCTGTCATACCTTGGCATTTTATTCCTGCTTGATCTTTATAATTTTGTTATGTTTACTTTTTTGATATATAGGTCTTTGCATTGTAGTTTCTGTATTTATTGTTTTCTTGGCCTTGTTTCCTTCACTTTGCATCACTTAACATAGATCATTTCTTGTTTCTCTGTATTCGTCATTTCTTATATCACAGTTATATTCATGTACCACAATTTGTTTAGCCTTTCCCAACCTGACAGGAATTTACTTTGTTTCAAATAATTAGCTATCACTAGAAGTGCTGCTAAAAATATTTTGATATACATGTGGTCTTTCTTTTTATCTTCTTATAACTTCTTAAGGCGTAAGTCTAGTAATGGAATCTCTGGTTCAAAGGTATGGACATCATTTTATTTGCATAATTCCAAATTGCTTTCCAAAATTACTATACCATATTGTAGCTCCACCAAGACTGTCACCAAATACTACCAATATTGACTCTAACCATTCTTGTCAATTTGCAGATATGAGATGAAACTTCAGGATTGTTTTGATATGTATTTCTCTTATTATTAATAATATGGAACAGTCTTTCATGTGATTGAAAATACTTTTCAATTCTTTTTTCCCCTGAAGCACTTGGGATTAAGTGACTTGTCCAGGGTCACACAGCTAGGAAGTATTCAGTTTCTGAGATCAAATTTGAACTCAGGTCCTCCTGACTTCAGGGCTGGTGCTCTATCCACTGCATTACCTAACTGTCCCATTTAAATTCTTTTTGAAAACTGTTTGTATCCTTTTTCCACTTATCCATTAGGCAATAACTCTCATGCATATTTACTAAATGTTTATATATCTTGGAAACCAAACTCTTATCAGAAATTTTGATATAAAGGGATTTTCCTTCTCCAACTACTTCCCTTCTTTTCTTAGGTATATAATTTTTCCTGTGCAGAAGCTTTTCAGTTTTTTTCCCCAACATTAGGGTCTTTTTCAGAGTTCTGCCTTTTCTATATGTGGCCAAAGTACTTAAGTTTCAGCTTCATTTGGTATTTTACATTCCAGTGAATACTCTTGATCAATTTCTTTAAGTATTGATAAATTTGGTCTCCTTGCTATCCATGGAACTCTTACAAATCTTTTCCAGCCCCACAATTCAAAAGCATTGACTCCACAATGTTCAGCTTTCCTTATAGTTCAACTCTTACAGTTACTTATTACTATTGAAAAAACTGTAACTTTGAATATACAGTCCTTTGTCAGCAAGGTGGTATCTCTGTTTTTTAGTATGTTTTCCAGATTTGCCATAAATTTTCTTTCATGAAGTAAGCATCTTTTAATTTCATTACTGCAGTCACCATATATGGTGATCTTTGAGCCCAAGGATATAAAATCTCATATTGCATACATTTCTTCTACTCTGTTTGCCAGGAAATGAAGGGACCAGTTATTAAGATCTTAAGGTTTTTAAAAATATTTTGAAAGATTTTGTGCTTTCCTGTTTTACCATCATCAAGAGGCATCTTAATTCTTTTTCACTTTCTGCCATAAGACTAGTATCATCTGTATATCTGAGATTGTTGATATTTCCCCCATCAACCTTAATTTCAACTTTTAATTTGTCTGCCTTTTTGCAAGGTGTATTCTGTATATAAGTCAAATAAATAGGGTGACAGAATAGCTTTGTCATACTCCCTTTGCAATCTTAAACCTATCAGTTGTTTCATTGGTTCTAACTATTGGTTCATGGTCCATATACAGGTTTCTTAGGAGACAAGAAAGATGATCTGGTACTCCCGTTTTTTTGAGGACTTGAAACATTTTGCTGTGATCCACACAATCAAAGGCTTTAATGTGATGAAGGAGAAATACATTTTTCCCCTTTGAACTCCCTTGCTTTCTCCATAAGGTACTGAATGTGGCAATTTGGTCTCTAGTTTCTCTGCCTCTTTGAAAACCAGCTTGCTCTTCTAATAATTCTCAATTCTCATATTGCTGAAGCCTAGCCTGAAGAATTTTTTTTTTTATTTTACAAAAAAGGTAGATTTATTTAGGGGAAAGAACTATACAAAAATGATTGGATAAAATAGACATCAGGAATGGTAAATATGAAATAGAGTTGGGAGAGCATATAATTGAGAAAGGAAAAAGACAAGTTCCCTCAGGAGAACTCACAATTAACTAGGAGAAAGGAAATACTCCATGAGGTGGGAGAAAGCCATTGTCTGGCAAGTTAGTCTGACTGGAATTACAGCTTGAAGAATCTTAAGCATAACTTTGGTGTTCTCTGCAATTCTGTATTCTTTATCTTTTATTTAACTACTTTGCTTAGCTTTTGTAAGGTGTCATTTTGCTTTCTTACTTTTCTTTTTCTTCAGGTTTTTTTTTTTAGTTGTTGATGCTTCCTATACAATATTATGAACAGCTGTGCTGTTCTTCAGACAATTTATCAGATCTAATCCCTTTAATCTATTCATCACTTCCAATTGATGTGCATAAGGAGTGTTATATAGATCATATCTGTATGGTCTCATTATTTTCCATTCTTTTTTAAAAATTTCAATTCTGAATTTTTCATTAAGAAACCCATGATCTGAGCCACATTCAGCTCCAGATCTTGTTTATATAGAACTTTACCTTTGTCTGCAAAGTATACAATCAATTAGATTTTGATATTGATCATCTGGTGATGTTCCTGTACAGAATCTCCTTTTGGGTTGTTCCAAATGAATGTTTGCTATGACCAGTGAATTATTTTGACAAAAATCTATTAGTCTCCACTCTACTACATTTTGTATTGCTAGACTAATTTTGCCTGTTATTCCAATTATCTTTTGGCTTCCTATTTTAGCATCCTAATCCCCTTTGATGAATATGACCTCTTTTTTGGGGTTTTATTTCTAGAAGATATTTTAGGTCTTCATAGAACTGATAAACTTTATCCCTACACATCAGTAGCTGGAACCAAATATTATATTACTATGTTATTGAATATTTTGTCTTAGATTTGAACAGATATCATTATGTCATTTTTCTGATTATACCTCAATACTGCTTTTCTCACTCTTTTGTTGAATATGAAGCCTACTCTATTTTTTTTAAGGGATTCTTGTCCTCTGCACTATATGTAATGATCATCCGAATTAAATCCACTCATTCCTGTACATTTAAATTGGTATTTGATCTTTCCATCTCCTGTTTGACCACATCCAAATTACCTTGGTTCTAGATCTTATGTTCCAGATTCCTATGCAATATTGGTCTTTACAGAATCAGACTTTCCTTTTATTCTCAGAAACAAAAGGCTGAACTGCCTTATGGTTTTGGCCCAGTCTCTTCATTAGCATTGGAGCTCCTTATAGTTGCCTTCTGCTTTTCCTCAGTAATACATGGGATGCCTTCCAATCTGAGGTTCTAATCTTCTGATGTCATTTCTTATTATTTTACTACTATTTATGTGTTTTCTTGGAAAAGATACTGGAGTAGTTTGCCACTTCCTTCTCTAGTGGATCATCTTTTGTCAGAACTCTCTACTAGGATTTTTGTCTTAGGTAACCCTGCAACTTTTCTAAGCTATTAATTATCTCAACAATTTGACTGATGATTCTCTAGGATTTTCCAAGTAAATCATCATCTCATCTGTAAAAAGGGATGATTATTTCTTTCTCTACCCATCTTTATACCTTCACTTTCTTTCTTTTGTTTTATGGCTGTTGATATCTTTCCCAAAACTATATCAAATAATAACCGAGAGGGTGAGTATCCTTGCTTTATTCTCCCTCACTCACTTTTGGAAATGGTTCTGGTGTATCCCTATTACATATGATTCTTGCTTTCAGTTTTAGACTGATACTTTTGTATGATACTAAAAAATTCTTCATGCCCATGCCTATACTTTATAGTTTTTTTTAAGGATAAAGAATGTGGTATTTTGTCAAAGAATTTTCTGCATCTATTTAGATAATCATGTAGTTCTAGATATTTTGATCTTAAATATGATTAATTTTGTTAAGTTTACCTGATATTGAACCATTATTGCATCTCTAGTATTTATTTATAATAGTTCATTATTTAGTTAAAATGAATATTTTATTGAATAAACTACTATAGTTTTTGACAGAATTTTGTAAAATTTCTTGAATCATTATTCATAAAAGATATTGATCTCTAGTTTTCTTTTTGTATTTCATTTCTTTTTTTTCTCTGTATTCCTCATGTAATCAAAATTTCTAAGATAGTCATTCTATATTCTTTCCTCTAGGCAGTTTATGTCACTGCTTTCTAGAGTTTGTCCTATAGATTTCCTTTTTCCATTACACCTTACTCCTAGAATGACAATTTTTGCAGATGTCAAATAGAATACTGTCCCATGATAAGGCCCCTCCTATAGGAAATGAGAACCTTTGCACTAGATAATTTATTCCACTACTGATCTAAAACTCCTCTGATTGCTCATTTCCCCCCATTTGCCTTAAATTTTTTTTCATGTTTCCATGATCTCCCATTCCTCTAGGTTCCAGTTGCCCCTAGGAATTCCAATATCTCCTCTTCCAAGTTAGGCCAAGTAGTCTTTTAAAACACCAAATACTCTAAACTACATCTAGTGCAAAGTTCCCATTTTCTTTCATTTTTTTCACCCAAGGAGAATTCATCAATGGAATCCCCTCCCATCATCAAAGCAAAATCTTCTTTCTTTCTCTACTCCTTTCAGTCTTTCCTCCTTTTTCCTTACCTACTTAGCTCACATAGTTGTCTCCTTCCCCTAATTGTTAGCCCTTAATTTAACCTCAGCATATCACATATTATTCTATATCCCTTTCCTCCCACTCTTTTTATGTATCCCTCAAACTGTAATGTAGTTTCATAAAAACAAAAGAAAAATATTGATTCATCTATATGTAAAGTGTCTATAATGCTTGACCTACATTTTTATTGTTACATCTGTGGACAAGGTTTCCACCTTCATTCAATCCACCCTGATTTTTTGTGTACACATAGAAAGAAGTTTCTCTTACTGTTTTCTGTTTCTCTGTTGCTATTGCTATTCTTAGCTGCTACATTTATTACTTATCTTGCTCTGTATTTCTTTTATCTGAGGTGTTTGAGAAACAAATAATCTATTCAGTTTTGGTTTTCTTTTTCCATTTGTAGTTAAGATATGTAATGCAATTCATTCTGGGCTGGACCTAGAGATCCATTGTTTTAAGGAAAATAATATTCCATTCTCTTTTATGTTTTCTGGTGGGTACAAAATAGTCTTGTGTTATTTGGATTTTCCTTTCCTTAGTATTTAAAGATCTTTTGCCTAATAGCTTGTAGAACTCGTTTCTGAATTGAATTATGAAATTTAACCACTATGTGTCTTAGAGTTTGCAGGCTTGCTTTTTTCTACTTTCCCCTCCCCCATGATTTGTGAATTGTTTCCATTGTTATTTCATTTACTGCAACCAAATATTCTAGATAATATTTCTCTAATATTTCCTGCTTTATAGTGTAAGGTTCTTTGTTCTTTATAGTGTAATGTTCTTTTGGAAGACCTATGATACTTAGATTGTCTCTACTCATCCGATCTTTGTGATTGATATGTTTTGCTTTACCAAATGGGCATATTTTCCTTTAATGTTATTATTTTTTGCTTCTTTTCTTCTGAATTGTCTTTTAATTCTGCATTTTGCTATTCACACTTTATTGTTTTCTGTTTTACTTCTTTGGTAAGATGTCATCACAGATTACAGTTTGCTAAATCTCATCATTTTTATTGTGTGGGCCACAAATTTTGCTCTTACAATTCTTATCCCTTTTTTAAACTATGTGGGAACAGTGTACTGTGGTTCTGGATCCTTCTCACATTCAACAGGGCTCCCTTATCATCATGTGTTCTATTAAGTTTTCTTTGTTTTATAGTATTTGAACTTATTTACTATATCTAAAAGCCTTATTTCCTTCTGTTTCCGTATTCTCCCTATTTGTTTATCTGTTTATATTCAAAGTCTTACAAGCTTTTTTCCCTTCCTGAGTCTTTGGTAATTTCAGTCTTTTTAATTTTTCTTGATTTCCCCCAATTTATTCTCTGTCTACTCTGGTGGTGGTTTCCTTAAAAGCTGTAACTCAGAGGGTTTCAGCCTCTTCCATGCTGGAAAATTTATAGTTCACCAGCCTAAGTTTCTGCCCTAAATTGGGTGAACAGAACTGGCTCTAGTTGGAAGCTATGTTCTTTCTCTAAGAATTATCAGAATACTACAAACACTACTCTCCCCTCCCCATATGCACGGTATCCTGTCCTGTTGTGTTGTCTCATCCCCTCTGTTCTTTTGTTCTCTGACATGATATTAGCACTTCAGAGAACTGCTACATTGCTGCTATTGGATTGTCTGATATAACAATAATTATTTGTTGTAGCCTGAATATATTTCTGTCCCTGGACCTGGGTCCTTCATGAACAGGAAAGAAGGAAGATAGACTGTTGGAATCCTTACAAAGTGTTAACTCATTAGAGTTAATAGAGACAATAATTATCTAATTTAGCATGGTTCAGTATGATTGATCTGATACTACAAAGAGATGTTATGGGCCAGAACTTGAAACAAGGTACTAAGTGGAACTGATAGAAACAATGCTTGTGTTCACATCTTTAGAGAGCTCATATAAGCAAGAAGCTCTCAGGGCCAAAGAGCACTCTGGGAGGAAGCCCACAAGCCCACTCTCGGAGGTGGAGTCAGATTCATTCCAACTTTCACTTTGGTGCTGGCTGGAGACATTCGGAGTTGAGCTAGAGGCAAAAGACTAGCAATGAGAGCTCTCAGAACCAAGGAAAGTTGAGGCCTCTAAGAAAATTACCTGGGCCCAAGGAAGGAGAAAATAAACGTTTGAACTTTTATCAGCTGGCTGCATTTGGAGTGATTATTACTTTGAACTGAAACTAAGGCTGCCTCTAAAAAACCTCCCCAAGAAACCTGTTCACAGAGAGAACCATTATATTATATAAAAGAAAAGAACATCACAATAGACTAGGATTTCAGAGCTTTTAAGCTGGTGTGTTGGCTCCTTAGATCTGCTAGTGCAGTCTTTCTTCTAGTGTGCTGAATATACTTGGGGGTCAGTGACAGTTTGTGGGGGTTTTGACCTTTTTTTTTTTTTTGATTCTGGGTATTCTTGACTCTACACATAGCTGAAATTATTTAACCTTTTGGTGCATGATTCTGTTTTGAGGAGGTTTGGGAGGTCATGAAGAACAGAAAAAAATATCTATTCTTCCATCTTATTGTTCATGTGAACCAGAAGACATATATTTCACTGGCTATCTTCCAAGACTGAAATTCTCTCCCTTATCTTGTCTGTGTGTATTTTGCTTGTATTTATATAAATATTTCAAAAAGGAAACATAGTAAAATTTATAAAGTCTGTGAAGCATTTCATGGTAATTACCTGTTTGATTAGTAGTTAATCACAATTATTTGAGTCTCACAACAGTCTGTAAGCTGGGTATTTGGGGTACCCATTTATTTACATTAAAAAAGCAGATTAGGTCTTTGATGTTTAGAAGTAAGTGACTTTTCTATTACCATGCTGCTAGTGATTGATCACCTAACATTTATTAAAGGGTATTAAGTACCAAACACTGAACTGAGCACTTGGGCCCACTAATACAAAGCAAAGCAGTCCCTGTTCTCAAGGAGTTTTACCAGTAAATGTCAAAAATGGACATTTTTTAGTAGGTAAGCACATACATTTATTCCTTTTAGAATGAGATATGGTCTTTATAGTAACCTTTATCATCAAACTGGATAGTTAAAGAACACTTTCCCTGTCAGTCATTTTAGAATGGAAAGTTCACTTTGCATTAGGTGTGTTAGCAGATTTGATATCTAAGAGCACTTTAATGGATGTCTATATCAGGTCTGGTTATGTCAGTGCTCTCAGGTGGGAACCCAGGTCTTCTTCACTCTGATTATGATACTATATTCAACATTCCAATTCTCCTCAGTAAAGAATCCATAGATTTCTTGTGATCATTATTCACATGGATGTACATCTCATCTCCTTTAGTATTGACAAATTCTCCTGCAGCAGTGTGGAATGTATTTTTAAATGTGCTTTCCCCATGAAGCTTCCAGATGTACAGCAGACCTGCTTAGCAATATCTGTTCAGTCTCTCATGCCAACATACCAAAGCATGACAAAAAATAGAAAAGAAATGTGATAATTGAAAATCAATACCATAATAACAAAGAGCTTTTTTTCCTTTTCCTTTTTCCTTCCCTGATAACCAATTATAGACAATTTACTAAAGTTGTCAACTCATGGCAAAACAAATAGTGTTAATAGTATCAGTTTCATAAGGACCTATCTATCTTGTTATTGCCTCACTCTGTGCAGAGTTCCAAGTTCAAAGGGCTAATGGGATCATAACTCACTCAGGGACAAGAAGAACATTATAGTCATCACCAGTTAAGTTGGGACAACTGGGGACAGATGACTTTTCCTCTGATGTAAGTTTGTAGGTGAGTCTTTTTTTGAGAAACATCTCTGTTCCAGAGTTAAAATCTAAAAGCATGCTACTTTAAAACATCCATACAGTATTTTTAGAGAAGTGGTTAATGATAATATCACCTATTTATATTCTTCTCTCTGAGAGACTTTGAACACTGTATAGGAACTACCTAAATTATTCTCAAAAGGTTCATTTTAAGCAGATAGAAATAGTTCTATTTTTATATGAGAGATGAAGAACCTGAGTCACAAAGAGATGAAACAAATTGTTTATGTTACCAAATGCTTAGCTCTGGTCTAGAAATGGAAATAAATTCTCTTGGCTCTATACAATATTCCATTTAAAATGTAAAAAAAAATTTCCTTATACAATTAAAATGTTATCATTTTTTGAAGCTTATAAAAAACCAACATATTCTTTACAATTTTAAAGATACCATCCTTTTTGATACAGTGGTAGGACTATAGTAGTGCTGATTATTATTATTATTATTATTTTTACAAATTTATAGGTGGTCCTCTCCTTCTGGTAGATTCCTATTCTAATTATTTCTTGTTGTCTAGATGCTTTGCTCAGTTGTTTCTTGCTGCAAAAGGATTTGAGTTTAAAACCCAGATCTGCCATATTATTTTCAACAAGTCCCTTGCCAAGTCTTAGTGTTCTTCATTCTATAGAATGAAGGGATTTAAAAGGAAGACTAGACAGTTTTGGAAATTTTTTTCCAGCTCTAGATCTATGATCCTTTTACCTTCAACATTACTTCCAACATTAAAATCCTATGTCCCTGTGAACCAGTGGAATAACAAAAATTCATAGATTAAAAAAAAACAAACAAAAAATAATTCATAGATTCAGAGCCATAAAAAAACAACTTTTGGGATCTGGAATCATATAGAGTACAATTCACCACAGGACAAAATTCTATAAAGGTAAGAGTCCAAGGTTGCTAGAGTGGTTACTGTAAAGTGAGGTAAGGATGAGAAAGAAGAGCAGAGTGAACTTTGAAAGAGCTTACTTGAGATAAGGCAATATAGAAAGTCCCTCTTCTTCTGGTAGTTATCTATTCTAACTTTTTTTGCTTAGTAGATTGTATTCAATTATTTCTTGTTGCAAAAGATTTGCAAGAGTTGTCAGTGCTCTACAAGTTTTGGGCCCAGGAGAAAATCCCCAGTTGCCTTTCCCTAGTTATAACAGGTTCCATAGGAGTGAAATAATTGTAAACACAGAAGGTAAGGAGCTTGTACACAGTGAGGGGAGAGAATTTTTTTTTACTGAAAACTGAATCTTTCATTCCAAAGCCTTTCTCAGTCGGCATTCAGGAAATGCCTCTGGATATAACTAACTATGTGCATGGAATTCACGTAGAAGGAAATGAATTTTTTTTTTTTCATTGGCCATTGCCTAGAGTACTGGACCACCTTACAGTAATTATCTAATGTAGAATGCAATTCAAACTATCACAACCTAAATTCAAGAAGGTCTTTTATATCTCAGGGTTTTCTTCCCCTTCATTTTAGCCCAGAGATAATATTCTTCTCAAATGTGAGTGAAAGTTACAGAGAAAAATTTAATAAAAAATAGCTTTTATGTAGTGCTTTAAGGTTTGCAAAGTACTTTGCAACTATGATATCATTTACTTTTCACAACAACCTTGTAAAGTGTTACCAGTTTCATTCTGCTTATTTTGTGAATTAGAAAACTGAGACAAATGCAGGCTAAGTGACCTGCTCAGATTTGAATTTAGTCTGGATGCAAGAAAAAAACTTTCTAACAATCACAGCTGTTAAGAGTGGGCTGTTTCACTGCAAAGACTAGTGACTACTTGAATGTGTTGTAGAAGGATTCTTAGTCAAGAATGAATTAAATTAGATGATTTCCGCTGTCTCTTTTCTATTCAAAGATTCTAGATTTCTCTAAAGTCTGTACTTTATAGACTCAGAATGTAATGGTTTTGAAAACTCTTAACTTTGAATCAACCTCATGATTCCTATTGAAATACACCTCTTCTTTCAGGTATGGAAGATTTGAAGACCTCATCAACTTGGACCTAGTGATCAGATCAACAACTTGACAACTATCATCAACAATGATGACAAGTTACAGTCAGAATATCAGTTATTGGTATAGTACTGCCACACTTCATACACTTAAAAGATTATAAAACTTAGAGCCAGAAGGGATGTTTACAGATAAAGAAATGAGGTTCAGACAGGGACCATACTCAGGGGTTTAGGGCTGAAAAGTGTCTTTGAGATAATTTCACATCCCTTCTCACATCCCACTCTTTTTTTCCAGATGAGGAAATGGAAACCTAAAGAGATTAAGTTATTTACCAAAGGTCTCAAGGTAGTAAGTTGTAAAACTGAAAAACAAACTCTGGTTTTTCAACTTTGAAGCCAAAGCTCTTTTCATTGCACTACACTGTGTCCTTGTTATATGATGCTTCTGTGTACTTATCTTGCTGATATTTTAGGTGAAACAGTAATTCTCAGACTCAGAAATTTTTTTTTTTTTAATAGCCTTTTATTTACAGGATATATACATAGGTAACTTTACAGCATTAACAATTGCCAAAAGATGGCAGGATGACCAGTAGATGTTAAATATATTAAAATATAAATTAGATACACAATAAGTATACATGACCAAAACGTTATTTTGCTGTACAAAAAGAATCAGACTCTGAAATATTGTACAATTAGCTTGTGAAGGAAATCAAAAATGCAGGTGTGCATAACTATAGGGATTGGGAATTCAATGTAATGGTTTTTAGTCATCTCCCAGAGTTCTTTTTCTGGGTATAGCTAGTTCAGTTCATTACTGCTCCATTAGAAATGATTTGGTTGATCTCGTTGCTGAGGATGGCCTGGTCCATCAGAACTGGTCATCATATAGTATTGTTGTTGAAGTATATAATGATCTCCTGGTCCTGCTCATTTCACTCAGCATCAGTTCGTGTAAGTCTCTCCAGGCCTTTCTGAAATCATCCTGTTGGTCATTTCTTACAGAACAGTAATATTCCATAATTTTCATATACCACAATTTATTCAGCCATTCTCCAACTGATGGACATCCATTCAGTTTCCAGTTTCTAGCCACTACAAAAAGGGCTGCCACAAACATTCGTGCACATACAGGTCCCTTTCTTCTTTAATCTCTTTGGGATATAATCCCAGTAGTAACACTGCTGGATCAAAGGGTATGCACAGTTTGATAACTTTTTGAGCATAGATCCAAACTACTCTCCAAAATGGTTGGATTCAGACTCAGAAATTAAGATTAATACTGATCCTGCTAGTTACTAATCTTCCTCTAATTCCTTTGCATATAATTTTATGGCAAACCTATTCCATTCTCCTAGTGAATACTGTCATTCCTTTCCTAAATTACTTCATTCTTTTTCCTAAATATAGTGTAAGCTCCTTGAGGTCAGGACTGATTTCATTTTTGCTTTTGTATCCCCCCTGTGCCTAACATAGCCCCTGTAATTCGTGGGTCATAGTAGAGGGAACATATTGAAATGACATTCTCCTCTTGCTTATTAGATACTTATTGAATGAATGGATGGAGCTAAAGGTTTGTTATTATCAAAGTAAAAAGATAGAAAAAGAGCTGCACATAAGGATTGGAGAAAGGAATTAAGGAGAAAAAGAAGGAACGGGATCATGTTTTTAGGATATCAATAATTTTAGAGTCAGACAACGTGACGATTTTGAGCTTGAGAGATTTGGTCACTGTAATGAGAAAAGCATTTTACTCTGATTCTTTGACTTCTTTGGCAGTATAGGTGTTTCTGAATGTTTCCCTCCTGTGTGCTGAACTTGTGAGCTCTGATGGGATTACTGAAGAAGGCATGATGCCTGAGGGTGATGAAATGTACTGGGTCAATATTCTCTTGCTTGCTATATAAGTGGCACCAGCACCAAAGGCAAATAGTACCTGGCCTTTTTATTGTGGGAAACTGTCTCCTGCAAGCCTATTAACCATGTGGTGAATTAATCTTTTTCATGAAAGAAAAGCTTTGTGCCACAGAGACCACAATTTACTGCATAACTGGAGGAAAGCAATTTTTTATTGTCAAAACTGCTAAAATATGGTCAGATGATACATTTTAAGGATGGGTTTATGAGGAAAATGGCGTCACCATTAAACATTCTCACAGTTAAGCTTTGTTTCAGGGAGCAAAGCAGCACCTTTCCTAGGACTTGAGATACAGTTGTAGTTGCTATCTGATTGCAGTTCATGTATGAGAAATAAAGTATATCATATGTTGCTTCACCCCATTGGATCATTCCAGGTGTTGTGAAAGAGGTTTTGTGATCTAAAAGTTTGAGAAGAGTTTGCTATTTTAATCAAGAGTTTGCTGCCAAAAACTACTAGTGATGTAATGACAATCTCTGGTTTGTGGAATTCCCTCTAGGTTGTTAAGACAGGATGAAAATAGAGACCTAAAGGTCATTTTTCAAAAGCCTCATGTTTTTCTCTTTTATTTGTGATGGTTAAGTTCTTGAGTCATTCTGTTCTTATATTAGGTACAGTGACAGAGAACTACATTAAATCTTTGTTTAAATAGCTTCTTCTCCTCCTCCTCCTTCTCTCTCCTTCTCCTCCTCTCTCCTCCTCCTCTTCCATCTCCTTCTCTTCTTTCTCTTCAGTCTCCTCCTTCTCCTCTTCATCTTTTCTTCTTCCTTCCTCCCTCCCTTCCTTCTCCCCTTCGTTTCTTCCTTCTTCCCTTCATTCCTTCCTTCATTCGTTCCTTCCTTCCTTCCTGCATACTCCTAGTAGAGACCCAAAGTTTCATCAGGCAGAAATGTTAGAGGGTGCAGAAAGGTCGATGAATGAGTGGTTGATAATTTTTGTAAGGGGGTGGGTTTTACGTAGATTGGTCATTAGTTTTTGTAGTTGAATTACAACAATGGTTTTTCATGCCATAGGCTATGGTTAGAGTCCATATTAATTTTTTCATTTTTTCAAGCTTTACTAAAATCCATTTTGGAGAGGTCTTTGGATAAAGCAGCCTATATTTAAAGCAGTTTCTAAAAGAGGCAAATTATTAGGCACAATACTGACTACTAAGAAAAATACTATTTGTTTAACTACTACTAGAAGCTGAAATTGCCAGTTGTAAGGATGATTTTTCTCTTCTTTAAGTAAAATGAAAAGTTTTTCTTTTTTGATTAATCAAAGATAACTGTATTATTAGTTTCTCACTGTTAGCATGGATATATTTATATGATTTGGTTTCTTTTCTTTCTGCTTCTGCCCAATTAAAGGGGAATAGATTTGTCTGTACTTATCCAGGTGAAATGAATACTATTCTGAATTCATTATCCCAGAGGGAGATCAGCAACATCTTCCACTCAAGTGTCTAATTGTATTCCTGAAGAGTTGGGAGATCCTTTTTCTAATACTTTTGTCTCAGGCTACTATTCCATAGCTTATGTTAGTTGATATTAACTAATCACTTTAGTTTCATCTAACCAATTTATGCCAAAAAGCTTTTACAAAAGAATATTTTCTTTAAAGATATAGCAAGAACAGAAGTACTCCTATCACCTTCTCCTCTTTAACACTTGGGGAGCACAATCTCTAAGATCTCATTGATCTCTGAGAAAATTAGATTTAGATTTACTATGTTATGGGTTCCCAAAAGTTCATATCTAATTGCAGCATTGCATTGCATTTCATCCCTGTTTCAATCACTGATGGGCTTGGTCCTGAAAGCTGCTCCTTAGGATTGGCTGGAAAACAACCTAATTTCTACTCTTAGAACTCTATCTCCAATATCCCTTATCTACAGTGGTTCTCAAAGTATGGTCTAGAGAATCCTGAGGATCTCTGAAACCCTTTTAGAGGGTCTACAAATTCAAAAATAGTTTTTATTTCCAATATGGTAAATGTCTATAAATATAACCCAGATAAACAAAAACACTTTGGAGAGATCCTCAATAATTTTTAATAGGATAAAGATACTGAAAACAAAAGTTTGAGAACCACTGACCTAAGACAAACAACAAAAAATGCTGAGGCAAAAACAAACAAATAAAACCCAACTCAAATTCAACATATTCAGTACATATTTAAGGCCCATATTTTGATCCAAGGTAAGAAGGGCCCAAGGCTTCTCCTTATAGCATTCATTGTCCTTCTCTTTTGGGGATGTCACCAGGTAAGAAGGCATCAGTCTAAGGAGAAAAAATTATCTTTTGAACATACCTTCAGTCTTGGTTACAAAGACAATATAAGAGACTTCTTTTCACCATGTCATTAATAGACTGGATCCAGTTTATAGAATGTCTATCCATGGGCCAAAGTCCATATGGAAGTCCATTCTTTGATGGCTCATAAGAACTGAGGTTATAGCCTACCTGTTATGAAAGTAAATGAAAAAAAAAAAAAAAGAATTAGAATTCAAATCCTAGTATTCTGATTCTAAATTCAAAGATCTTTCTATTAAGCCATACTGACTCCCTCATTTCTGTTCATATTGCTAGAAAAGGGTAATTATATTCATTGCTTCCATTTTCTTGCCTTCTACTCATTTATCAATCTCTTCCAACTTGGTTTCTACTTCTGTAACTCTACTGAAACTTTTATTTTTTCCTCCAGGAAGTTTTTTTTACCATTAATCTCTTACTTGCTAAATATTGTTCTCATCCACCTTGGTTTCTGCTACATTTGACCTTGTTGATCACCTTTTCTTCTTACTCTTTCCTTTCTGGGCTTTCATAATATTGTTCTTTCTTGGTAACCTTCTATGTCTCAATCCCCTCTGCTTCTTACCATTTTTCAGGCCAGGGAAATTTCCTTTGCTGGATTATCATCTAAGCATAGCTCCCTGCATTTGTGTATCTCAGAGATCTTTTTGTGAGCTTTGAAGGGTTCAGAGGATTTTGAATTTTTCATCTTTTAATTAGTTTCCAGCTACATTTCTGGATCAGAAAAAATTACTTCTGTTAACAATGAACTTATAAGTTACAATTTATGGGTTTTTTTGTTTTTTGTATTTGTGTTTGAATCCACTATTCCCCATACTTTGTATATACTTGTGAAAGAATGGATCTTGGACTTTTGGGAGGATGTTTTATACTATTTTCTTCCTACACCACATTAGTAAATACCTCTTAAAAAAACAAGAAAAAAAAATCAAAACTACTTGGGGTTAGTTGACCAAATTAATTTTCTTTTTTTTTTTTTTTTAGATTAATAAAAGAGGTTTATTATTGAGTCTAGAAGTAGGAGATAGGTGAAGGTAGAGATAAAGAGGGCACTGGACAGAGGGTCCAGTGGACAGAGGTCCTCACATGGTGACCATGTTTGGAATCTCTGCAGAGGGTTCCCAGTGTGGTCCTTTAAGTCAGGACTTAGCTCGAGGAGCTTTGGGGTGTAGCCCCAAAGTTGGCTCAGATCCAGGTGGGGCTGGGATAGGTCAGGACCTTCTATTGGAATTCAAAGGGACCAGGATTTGTGAGTCAAAGGGTAATTTACATTAGCTAGGGGGGTTGGGAATCAAAAGATTGGAATCTTTCCCACATCATTCCCCCCTCAAGCAGTTGGAACTTAAATTCATTTAAGGAAAAAGACATGGGGCAAAAGTCAGTTATTGAGACAGAATTGAAGATTTTCTCCTTCCAGGATTTTCCAAGTTCAGGGTCCCTCTTCTCCCCCTCAAGCAGTCACCTCAAGGCATGTGGGAAAGGGCTGATCTCCTCTTAACTGCTTTGGAGCTGGCAAGGGTCGTAGAGATTTGGGGTTCATGCCGGGAGGTGAGGCGTGAAGTATGGGATTTGGGATGGCAGCAGGGCATTTAAGGGGTGCTTGTCCGGTCAGTTGTTCCCAGTCAGTTGTCCCATGTTCTCCAGGCTGAAGGGCAGTTCTGAGTCAAGATTGAAGCCCAGATCTCAGGAGCAGGTTAAAACCGGGGTGTCATCAGGATGGAGATGCAGCAGGAAATGCATCAGGCTGCCTGTAAGAACCCATCTAACAGGAGAAGTAGGAGAAAATGCTGGGAGCAAAAGATTATTTGTCTATAGTAAAAAGTGTTTAGTAGCTGTCCTTTCATTCTTAATTTCCAGGAAAGCTAATTTCTCCTGGGGTTGGTATTAAAGGGTGTGGACTAAGAAGTCAGGGTAGGCAAGAGGCCTATACATCTAGTCAAGATAAGATCAATTTAAGCTCTTAGAAATCTTTTAACTGTGCTGCCTTTCTTTAAAGAGTTGGTTCCTTAATAAACAAAGACCTTGAGCCTTCCCCACTTTCCCCACTCTTATGGGGGAGGGTAGAAGGGTCAGAGGGAGTGTAAGGTATCTCAGCACTGCCAACCCAGTTTACTGGCCCTGAGGTGTTGGGATTATCCTGGGATAAAAGAGGAAACAGGGCCAGACCCCAATTCCCTACGGGGAGCAAGGGCCTTGGGGACCAATTCAGCCCCTGTGGTGTGCCAGTTTCTCCAGTGTTCCTCCTGCTTGAACTCAGGACAGAGACTGGGGTCTCCTTGGACAGTTTCAGGGACACCTACAGGCCTAAGTCTGGGAGATTTGTATTAAAAGGCGCTTCTGCTCCGAGTGGTTTGAGGGCAGAAGTTGCCCTGAAAGAAAAAGAGCTGAGAGTCTCAGGTTGGAGGTGAGGAAACCAACAAACAGGTTTTAGCAGCAGAGTGGAAGAAACATGAGTTTTGGACCCCGAAAAAGTTGAGGTGGTGGGTGGGTCCTAGGTTTCCAATAGGTTCAGTTTTCAGCTTTAAAAGAGACAAGTGTGCTGGGTGTGTTTTGGCTGCAGCTTTTGCCTGAGGGCACAAGTGTTAATCAGTCCCAGGATTAGAAAGAAAAAAGCTCTTTAAAGGATGGACTTGTCCCTAGAGATTGGAATTCAGCTAATCTATTCAAATTCAGGTGTTGAGATTAAGGCAGTTTTCTCAAGCCCAGTGCATTGACACAGCTTAAAATCTCCAAGGATGAGGGAGGGAAGCCAATTCATTGCAAACCCAAAGACTTTCCCATTCTATAACGTAACCTTCATAGACGTCTCTAGAAGGTGTCACAAAGGAGCCTCCTAGAGGCCATTTGCCAAGAAAAACCAAGTTTCGTCCCTGACGTCTCGTAGGCAACTAATTTCCCAAGACTCGGAGTCTGCCAGCAAGCTCAAATTGGCTCGAGACTTTGAGCCGCCCCGTATAGAGGATGATGTGGTGGGCTTGCCTCGGTGAAAAACCTCCTCAGAGGCCACCATCATTAAGGGCAAGGTAGAGGTGTGCTAGGAGTGGGTTTGGTGTAGTAGGAGTGGGTGTGATCTCCATTCCAATAGCTCCTCACTTAACTCCAGAAAATAGAACAGAGTGTGCTAAGAGCAAAAGGTTTTAGGACAGAAAATTAGGAGCAAAAGAGTTCCCACCTGTAGGGTTAGGTAGGAAAGTGAGAGAGACAGACCTGGCCTGTTTCTTTCCACAAGCAGCTAGAAAAGGTTTTAAGTAGTGCCTGACTAAGAAAAAAAACGGAGAGCAGTTTAAAATCCCCTGTCTTTGTAGACAGCCTCCATCAAAAAGCATAATTCTGAGGGCTTCTACGGTTAAAACTGTGCCGGGAGAGTTGCTCTAACACAGGATGACCAAATCAGGAACAGGTCCCATTTAAAATGTATGGCTGAGCACGCTTCCTGAGGACTGGAAGCTGCGCTTTAAAACCAGAGTAGTTCAGATTGTCCAAAATTCTGTTTTAAAAGTTGGTGAAAACCTTTCCGGAATTTGAGAAGATTTAAGATTGAGTCCCAATCTAATCCCCAGAAGGGACAGGATAGGAAGTATTTAAATAGGCAGGTTGCCAAAGCCACATGGGAAGGTCTGAAACAGGCCTCGGTTCTACCTCCACTCCATGGAAGGGGAGGAAAAGCCAGAGGAGGGTGGGGGAAAGGAGATGCTATCTTACCCAGCCGGTGCGTCCCAGATGGCGAGGGCTCCTCTGCGACTCCGCTCAGGAACTTGAGGGCGGGCAGCTCATCTCCCCAAATCTTGCTGGGAGAGCAAGACCTGAAGGAAGACCGCTCACTGTCAGGGAGTGCAGCCATAGACAGAGACATTCTCTAACTTCACCCCAAGTCAGAGACCTTTCTCCTCGTGGCTGGAGCCTGACCATTAGAAACTCCATTGCATTTAACAGTGGAGTGGGGAAGGGGCTCAAACACAGCTCCTCTTACATTTCTCCGTTATCTCCCCAGCACAGATCAAAGGCACTGGCCTGGGACCCCCAGAAGAATTGAGGTCACCAGAATGGCCATGTTCCCTTAGTCTGGAGGAGTAAAGAGACACTTCCTCTCAGAGTCCCAGTCTGAGGCAGGCTTTCTAGTTAGAAATGCATTGAGATGCAAGGAAGGGCCTTTGTCTCTCAAAAGATTTGGACAGAGGGAGTTTCCTCAAGTAAAGAATCTGCTCAGGAAATATTTTAGAGGCAGGGGTTCTAGATTGTGGACAGGAAAAAACTTTAGTTTTCCAAATCTTTGCAGCCTCTCTCCTATCTCTTAGAGACAGAGAGCCCACAAAAAGCCTTTTGTCAAACAATTCCCTCAAGGGTGTGCCAAACTTAGAGCTCCCACCATTTTAAAGCCCGACCAGAGGGCGTTGGCGTCCACTACCAAATTAGGAAGAAAAAGTCTTTTCTTATCCAGAGTTCCAGATTGCCTGGTAAGAATAGAGGCCTTTTACCTGAAAGTCAAATAAGGGTGAGGCAGGCATGAATATTCTCCCACTACCTTTAGAAGAGAGATGAAAGAAAGAACACAGATTCTTCCCAAAGAATATTGCCTGAACAGCTCAAAACCCAGATTGGTTCTGAGTGCCCCAAAAAGGTTGGGGTTCGGTTTGGTTGCCAAATTATCTAGCTTCCGGTGTTCGTTTCTTCAGGGAACCAAATGTTGAGGTCAGGAACCGAATGTTGAGGTGTAGACCACATGTTGAGGTCTACATTTGGGGTTAAGGTCTAGTGGCAGGTTTGGGGTACAGGGAGTCAAACAGAGTTCCCCTGCAACCCCCTTAGATTCAGTGCAAGGATACGGCGGTATATGAGGTCTAGAAGCAGCGCGGATTCCCAATAAAAGCATTTATTAGCCCAGAGAGCTAGATTAATAAAAGAGGTTTATTATTGAGTCTAGAAGTAGGAGATAGGTGAAGGTAGAGATAAAGAGGGCACTGGACAGAGGGTCCAGTGGACAGAGGGTCCTCACATGGCGACCATGTTTGGAATCTCTGCCGACCAAATTAATTTTCAACTGATAATTTTGAATAGGGAGATGTTCACTGGTGGAAGCATGACTCAATCCTGACTCCTCAGGAGTACACCTGGGATTCTGAGATGAGATAACCCTGATTCAGGAACCTGTAATTCATTTGTGAGAGTCAGAATTGTGGGAAAGATCTTTTGGAATTTCATGAGCCAGTTATGAGTTTCAGAGAAAGTATAGACTTCTCTGAGGATTGTGGATCTGAATTAGAAATGATCCAGGGAACCCTTGATCTTAGTTTTAGGTCGTGTCTTTTGCTTTTCTTAAACCTTTCCTGAGTTTCAGCACAAGGTCTTACTTTCATACCTTTTTTTCTTTTTTAAATTTAGTTACTTTCATAGCTACTTGATTTCAGGAATCTTTTATTTTGTGATTATTCAGTTGTTTCAGTCATGTCTGACTCTTTATGAACCCATTGGGTCACAAGATACTAGTTTTCCATTTTCTTCTTCAGCTCCTTTTAATGGTGAGTAAGCTGAGTCATACAGCTAGTAAATCTCTGAGGTCAGATTTACACTCAGAAAATCTTTTATACCCAATCCCTAAATTGCTCCTCAATCTTTTCTACTAATCTTATTTTATCTCATCAATTGGTTCTAGTACCTATTTCTCCTTTTCCTTTCTACCTCTCACCATACACTCTTTATAATAAATTATTTTTAGGATAAATGTACAATAGGAAACTAGATGATGCTGTGGGTAAAGCTCTTGATTTCACATTAGGAACAACTGAATTTGATTTCTGTTTCTGTGATTCTGGATAAGTTTCTCATCTATAAAATGGGCATAAGTAAAAGTTTGAACTTATAGGATTATTGTAAGGATCAAATGGGATAACATATGTAAAGTTCTTTGCAAACTTTAAAGTGCTATATAAATGCATTTCCTAATCTATTTATTCTATGTACCTACAACTTCCTAGTTTTCCTTTGATTTTCTTTAGGTCATAGTATATATTGCTCCTGGAGCTCCAAATGACATGTTTTATCCTGGAACATTCCTAAGCTGATTTTGTAATCCTCCCAATTTCTAGTGTTACAATAAGACAAGTTCAGTAGGTAATGAACAAAAATATATTGTGTATATTTCCTTTAAATTTTTTCTCTCTATCTGCCTTTTCTCTAGATGTACCACTTACCTTCCTCAAGTGGAGTATTCTTTGGTGTTATGTAAAGTTGTTTTAATAAAAAAAAAATTATACATGTCATTAAGAATAGTCAAGAAAAATTCAAAATTTCTTTCTATGTGGTTGTTTCTGATTAAGAGTACTGCCCCTTTTAAGATGAAAGCAAGCACTATTGGAATAAAAAGATGCAAAATAAAACAGATGTTCTACTAGGGAAATTTGCCTTAGCAAATTTGCCACAGCAAAATCACCATAGAGTAGAACCTACCCTCTGTTCCTGGACCTCTGTTTACCTGGCTCCTGACAGCTTAATCTATTTCTATATTTTTATCTCTTTTCTTGTTACTGTACCTATATTGATCCCTATATATTCTCTTGTCTATAGTTGTATTGTTTTTTCATTTTATCACGATGACTCAGTTTGATGATTCCTCTAGTTTTAATCCTTGACTTTATTCTCTATCTAGGGCTTTGTTTTGTCCAACTGTTCACAATTGATTCTGGTGTCCCTCATCTTTGTCCTTCCTTGCCTGATCCTTATATATATTTCCATCCCTATTTCAAGCATAAATGGATGCTAGGGTTTGCTAGCATTTCAGTTGATAAACATGTTTGGACTAATGCTGGTAGATCTGGTAACATATATCTCATTTCAGGTCATCATGTATACCACTCCTCTGTCTGAATTCTGATAATCAGGCCATCAGATCAGGTTGTTAACTATCCTGTTTGCAGATTCAATTCTTGAGGGTGAATAGCTTGAATCTGAAACCCAACTGGAAAATGTTATATGGAGATGATGTGCATACTTGAGCATAATTTATGATTTGCATATTCAGGTCAATGTGAAAACTGGAGGGAAGAAATTTAAGCCCTAGCCTTTCAAGAAATACTTTTTAAAGTTATTTTTATAATAAAATTATAACTGTTTAAGTCTGGAAGGGCTATCAGAGATACTTTTTTTTAAAAAGCAATTCTTAAACATTTTGCTTTTAGCCTTTGTATAATTATAGAGGATTCCAAAGAGCTTTTGTTTATATGTTATATTTATTGATATTTCTCACATTAGAAATTAAAACATCTTCTTCTTCTTCTTATTATTATTATTAAAAATAAAAAAAGTTTTGAACTCAGATATTCTCCCAAAAGATTCTCTCAAAGTCTGAGTGTCCAGACTATACTTTAAGAATAGCTATTCTATTTTGATTAACTTCTTTTATAGATGACAAGAGCTTAAATTACTTCTTAGAGGCTATACAGATAGCCTGCCAGTGACAAATTCAGGATCAGAATGCAGGTTTTGTATCTATTTATTAATTCTCTTCTAAACTATTGCTGTTAGGACTCTCTTCCTGCTACCCTAAAGCCCTTTTATGGTTCTATTAATAAACTCACTTTATTATTAATAAATGAAAGAAAACTTTTGGAACTAGTCATTCTTTGGTCTTTTGACTAACATGAGAGCTGAACAGTGTTGTGACTAAAATTCCAGACTTGTAGTCAAGAAGAACAGGGTTAAAATCCACTCAATATTTAAACGACTATTGAAATTGACCAATTATGTTCCAGAGAAAAGTTTAGGAATTAATGGCTTGGGGTAGCAGACTTGGAGTTCTTGAAGTGACCCACTACACTTGACCCAAACTATCTTCTCTAGTTCTTGGGTTTTGTGTTGAACATGGGTCAATTGACCAGTTTCTGGGAGTTGGAAAATATGCATTAATTTTAATTCCATTCATTTTCTTGTCATGAGATGAAAGGTGTCTATAATGGTCAACTTTTAGTAGACTGGACTCACCAGGAGAGATTTTCTGTTTTTCTAATATTTTAATTCTTGCATTATCCTTACAAGGGATAGTTTTGTAAAGTGGACAACTATTTTTCCACAGAAATCAAGAAGACATGGACCCAAAACCCACTTCTGACTCATACATGCCATGTGACCAAAGTCAATGATTAATCAACAAATATTTAAGTGCTTACACATCTAATATGTGTCAGGAACAGTGCTTAATACTGGAAATGCAAAAAAGGCAAACCCTAAAAAAACCAATACAATTATTTCTTCCACAATTATCAGTGATTTTCTCCATTACAGTTTTGATATAACACAGGTTAGCATAAAAAATTAAAGGGAATTTTGTAGAGTTTTGCAGAAGCCACAGGTGACATTCAAAGCCAAGTAGATGACATAGAAAAAAATCTTAGAAACTCAGAAATACATAAATATATGTGTGGTATTGTATAATATAAGCATTTTATCTTTTATTAGAATAATAATTCACTTTTTTTTTCTGATAATAAAGGAGGATCAAAACTTTTATATGGATTTGCTAGATCATAGAGGACTCTGCACCATGAACTCCCACAATGTGAAAAGGATAACT
Source organism: Sarcophilus harrisii (assembly GCF_902635505.1). Taxonomy (NCBI): domain Eukaryota; kingdom Metazoa; phylum Chordata; class Mammalia; order Dasyuromorphia; family Dasyuridae; genus Sarcophilus; species Sarcophilus harrisii. The sequence goes on along the minus strand of NC_045428.1, from coordinate 218,448,216 downwards.
ATATATTCTTTAGCAGTTTACATACTAAGGAAAATTGCACCCTGAAGTTGTAATATGCAAATAAATAGGTACAATCAAGGTGCTTAGCAGAAGAGGTGAATCAAATGATAGCAGAGGGGAAAGGCATCCTACAGAAGTTTGTGTTGGAACTGAATTTTGAAGGAATCTAGAGATGCAAAGAAGCCAAAATGAGCCAATGCAAAGCCACAGAGATAGGAAATGGAGGGAGAGCAAGTAAGTAGAGAAAAGTGAAAAGACTGGAAAGGTATGGAGAGAGCAGGTTGTGAAGAGATAAATACCAAATACACGACTATGTATTTGATGTTGGGGGGGAAGTGACACTGTCAGGCCTATCTTTTAGGAAAATTATTTGACTTATGTATAGAAGATGGAAAGGAAGCTTGAGGCAGGACTACTAGAAGGCTATTACAAAAGCAGATACAATATACAAGATGTGATGTTTCAGTTAAAGTGGTGGCTGTGTGAATGGCCAGAAGGGGGCGTGCATGAGAAATGTTGTGAAAGGAGAAATGATGAAATCCATCAACTGATTGCAAAAGTGGGATGAGTGAGTGAAGAATTTAGGAAGATGATGAGGTCATAGATCTGGTAAGATTGCAAATCTAGGAGCCTAGGAGAATAGTAGTACCCTAGAAATTAATGGAGAAATGTGGAAGAGGTAAAAGTTTGAAGGAGAGGTATAATGAGTTTGGGCAAGTTAAGTTTGAGATGGCAAAGGGACACCAAGTTAAAAAATATTCAATAGGCATCTGCTAATATAGGACTGGAGTTTAGAACAAAGAGTAGAGCTGGAAATGCAAATCTGGGAATTATCTGTATGGAGATGATAATTGAATCTTTGTGTCTCAGTCAACTCTCTAAGACATGAAATTGAATATTAGATACATAGTTACATTGGTAGAAGGATCATAGATTTAAATACAGAAGTTAGAAGGTCTCTAACTGATAACCCCTCATTATTTCTGAGATGAGGGAATTGAGAAGTTCAGTGATTTATCCAACATCACAAACTTGACTTGAACCTATGTCCCTTGATTCCAAATCTAGTACGCTTTCTATTGTATCATTCTAGTTTTAATTTCCTTATCAGATATTCCCTTTATGGATTAAATCACAGGCTTACTTCTTCTCTCTCTATCAACCAAAATATTGTCTTATATCTCTACTGGCAAGAAACATGTTATTGAATTCCTTTCCCCCTTTCCTATTAAGGAAAAAATATAAACAAAAACTAAACACAAACAAAAAAAGCCAAAAAATGTTAGATACAAGATCCTATGTTCTTTTGCTCAATTTGTTGTTGTTCAGTCATTTCAGTAATGTCTGACTCTTCAAGAACCTATTTGGGGTTTTCTTGGCAAAAATACTAGAGTGGTTTTTCATTTCCTTTTAAAGATCATTTAATAATTGAGGATTGAACCAAATCAGGTGAAGTGACTTGTCCAGAGTCACACTGCTAATAATTATCTAAGGTCAGATTTAAGTCTTCCTCTTGTCAGGCCTATCATTTTATTCATTGTACTGTTTAGCTTCCCTGTTACTCAATTTCAAGAACTGGTTAAAAAAACAAACAAATCCTGCCCCCCCAAAAACAGAGAGTAAAATTATGTCTCCCGAGAAAAACAAAAAATTACAAATCCTATACATTTTCCTATACTTTAAAATGTAGACTTGATTTATGTTTGAATGGTCATTCAGAATCATTCACTGATCCCTACTTGTTTTAAAGTAAATATATAAATTTTCCTGATATGAAAATGACTCCATCTCAACCAGTCTTTTAAAAGATGAAAAGAAGTTCATCATCTAATGCTATAATTTCTCTTTTATATACCTCTGGGTAGGAAAATAAACACAGTCAAATGGGAAGGATTTTCCCCCTCCCCTTATTACTCACAGTTGTCTAAAATCATTTATGTCATTAATATTTAACTTTATTATTACTTTTTAGTACAAACCATGTGTTGGAAAATGTACAAAAAAGCAAAATTATACATGATTGCTGTCCCAGGGGCTTGGCAATATAAATCAGACAGACAGATTTGAGAAAATGCTAAGATTATAATACTCTCAGAAGAGATTTGGACATCAACATGGTCAGAGTTTGTACATGGAAAAATGAGCTGATCTTAGGCACTTTCACTGGTTCTGTGGAGATTAACTTTAAAAATCAAATTAAAGGAAGTAATCTGAGGGATGGAGATGGTAGAGAAGAATTAAAAACTTTCCAATGATCAATTAAAATGAGAAAAGTCTCTTCAAATTGACTCCTTTCAAAAAAAGATCTCATGAGTATGATACAATTCATTTTATCTCGAGTTTTCTTTGCCAGCTTGATTCTTTTTTTCTTTGTTTTTCATTCTTTTTTGTTTGTTTTATTTATTTTGTCCAAGTCTAAGCTTATTTTTACTACCCACCTAATTCTAAAGAATGTGGAGATTTGAAGTTTAGAGATGGCCCCAATGGGATGTTTGTATTTGGAGCCTTAGTTGCCATGAAAGCCTTGGAAAAGAACTCGGTGCTCTTAAAGGTTTTATTGGGAACATCAGAAAGATACCAATAGAGTAGAAGGTTTTCTTTTTTTTAATTAAATTTCTCAGTAAAGGCATAGTATCACTGATAGATGAATAACTATAAATCCATGGAAAAGGGATTTTATTTATTGGTAGAATTGTGTAGAATTCCCATTTGAAGTGATGGGAAGTTGGGGGTGAAGCTTAGCTGGTACCTTTCAAATAGGCACTTCAAGAGGCATATGAGCTGGCCCTCATCACTACCTACTTCCATAATCTCATTACATGCCATAAAGTAACATATGCTATGTCCTGAGACTGATAGAAACATGGGTGAATACTTTAACTCATAACAATGACACAAAGACAGAAAAATCCAAGATTCAATACGTTTGGTGCTGCAATTTCAAGCCCTTGCCTCAGGAAGTCACTTATGTTGCTCATTATCACACAATGGCTGATTCCTTCCAAGATATGCTTGTCCTCTATTCATTATATGACTCCCTTGAATCCCTGTAGATGCACCAGCATGATAAGATATCACTTGATTCCCACAAACCTATGATTCAATTGTTCCCTGAAACCTTAATATTGTAGATAATGAAAAAAGGCAACTTGATATGTATAATAATGAAGTACCACAAAAATTCTCTGTGCAGTGGAACATGTCTCACATTTGGATTAATCAGGCTGGATTCTAATCCAGGATCTACTCTTTACTGACAGTGCAATACTGGGTTAGTCACTTAGCTTCTTGAACCTCACTTTCTCCATCTGTAAACAAGAGGGCTGGGCTAGATTACATTTTGGGTCCCTATGATCTTTAACATTTCTTATCCAAAATGTTGTGATCCCTGTTCATACTCACTTGCTTATTCTTCATACTATCAAAACAGGTAAGTGCCTTAGCACCTAGAGGTTCTTTTGACAGAGTACAGGTCCCATGTGTAAGTAACATGACACTCCTTGACTTTATTGCTGGTGATAGGATGTAATTTGAAGTCATATTTTCATGTCATTTTGATATCCTCAAAAGGGTTTCAGTCACATGTTTCAGAGTTTTTGTGTTATAATCAACATGTGATGAAATTTTAGAGTCACATGAGTGAGTAAGGAGCCCAGCTTTCTAGAGTGTTGATACCACGCATCTTTTCTTATTTTGACCCTCTACATCTTTTTGCTACTGCTTCTGATCCTCTTCCAAAACAACTAAAAATCATTTTGACAGAGACGTCTTTTTTTGAGGAATCTCATGAGGGATCAAATGATGTGGGCAAACATTCATAAGGTGACCTGTATGCTACTATCAACTTTTTGCGTGTAATGGCTGGGGACTTGGAAAAAGAACACAAACTCAAATTTCTTAACAGTGAAAGGCTAGTCCATTAACCCATTAAAACCATAAACCAAATGTCTGGTTATAGAACCAGCAGTCAAATATGATAAATCCACCATTCAGCTACTTTAAACAGTTGTCACACTCCCCTCTTTGATACACTATGTAGTAGACAATGGAAGGAAAAAATATACAACTGTCAGTCTGAATTAGAGAGGAGAGTGTTTCACTGCACAGTGTTCTTACTCACCAATTACTGACTAACAGGCATGTCATTGTTTCCAGTTGATGTTCCTTGTTTCCGTATAAAGTGAGGGTGTGCTTGCAGACTCTGGGTTTGGTGCTTGTGCAAGCTCTACTGTTTTCATGTCTTATGAGGTAGACTAATATAAAAAGCAGTTTGAAGCCCATGGCAGCAGATGCATGCACTTTTATTTACCCAGGACTGTTTCTGCAGAGATGTGTGGAAGGAAAGATGTCAAACACCATTTCTAAAGTGGTAGACTTTGCCATCAGGCTTTTGCTCCGGGGGCTCAATCCATAAACCTCCTGTAAGTGTTTGGGTGATGGATGTCTAAAGACCTGTCTTTTGCTACCCCCTCTCAATCAATTAACCCTCTTTTTAGAATGTTCAAAAGCACAAAATGGGAGTTTAGACAATGAATGATCTGTCTGGCACTCAGGACCAAAGATTCCAGTCTAAAGGGTTCATGCTTTAGTAAAATACCACATGGCTAGTGGTTCACATAAAGACAGAATTGAGTTTCAGGGGATGAGAATAAAGGCAGATAGCTGGTGGCAGGTGAGAAATGCCTTCTCTTGTTAAATTAGAGACATTTTCAGGGTAGTGAATATATAAGGAGAGGATGTAAAAGAAGGGCCATTTTCTTTTCAAATATTGTACCATTCTAGAAAGTGACTTTACTTCCTGACCTTTTCTCCTTTTCCTTTCTTTTCTCCCTTCTCCATCCTCTCCCTCTCTCATTTTCTATTCTGTTCCCTTTCATTTTCCATCTCTTTTCCTTCCTTATCTTCTACTTCTCTTTCTTCTTTCTTCTCTTCCTCTCTCTTCTTCCTTCTCTTCATCTCTGCCTCCCTCCTTCCTTCCTTCCTTCCTTCCTTCCTTCCTTCCTTCCTTCCTTCCTTCCTTCCTTCCTTCCTTCCTTCTTTCCTTCCTTCCTTCCTTCTCTTCTTAAGAAAAAAGAAAACATTATTAAATTATAATTCAGTCCCAGACAATTTCAATATTTTGCATGACACACACCTGCCTGGGAGAGCTTTGAGGTACTTTCTTAGAAGACAAACAGGAAATGAACTTGTATTCTTAAGGAATGAAATTTAATAGAAATCATTCATTTTTAAAGTAATAGTGATGGAGATAGAAGAGCTCATGAAGTCTAGACCTAAGAAAGAGGAAATTGCAGGGGCAGGAAAAGGAGGAGACAAAAGCTCTGGAATATTTGGAGTTAATGTTAGCTAATTATGATGTAAAAGCAAACAAACTGCTTATAGGAAACCTGCTAACAGTATCAGGTGAAATCTAGAAAAATTTGCCTACTTTTCACTTGCTTGCTATTATTCAGGTATTGCTTGGATGGTGCTTTCACTATTCTATGACCCAATGAATCACAGTTGACTTTTGCCAAGATTTTGCTTCATCATCATTTCTGCTTCTTCACTGACAATTCTAGTTTTACTAAAATGGTGTGAAATGCCAGCACTATATGTATTATTTTACTTTCGGAAGTTATATGAAATCTGAAGAAAGAGATTTAGGCAAGGTCCTAAACAGTCTTCTAAACATAATTAAGGCTTAAATACCATCTCTGCTTCCTTCCCTTCCTTCACCAGTACTCTTTATTGAGCTAAAAAAATGCGTAATCTACTTTTTCCAGTCTGTATGGTAATATTAAAGAATGAAGGAGTGAAATAATAATCTCCTGATAGTAAAGTGGTAAAGGGGATCCTATTCTGTATTCCTTGCTCCTTACTATGTTTTGTACTTCTTTCCTCCATCCCTCCTTCCCTCCCTTCTTCCCTCCTTCCTTCCCTTCTTTTTTTCTTCCTACCTTCATCCCTCCCTCCATCCTTTTCTTCCACCCTTCCTTTTCTCCTTCCTTCCTTCTTCCATCCCTTCTTCCCTCTCTCCTGCCTTCCTTCTTTCCTACCTTTTTCAATAGACAAATAGTCAGACTGACAATTTTCAAAGGAAAAATTCAACCTATCAACATATAAAATGAAAAATCATTCTCCAATAATAAGAAAAAAAAATTAAAGTTCTGTATACCAATTAGTAGATTGGCAAAAATAACAAAAGAGGAAAATGGTAAATGTTGATGTGAAAATTTAACTTGAAACAAGAATACTTACAAGGTATTAAGTGGGATACAATGGTTATCTAGTTTAGCATGGATTAGTTATGATTGATTTAATCTTACAACAAATAATGATTTCCTAGTGATATCATGATTGGTTTATACTCAGGGTAGAACATATAAGCAGGGACTCAGAACCACAGAGGACAAGCACACTAGAAGCTCTCAGAGGCTGAGACAGATTCACTCCATTGTCCACCTTTGTGGTGGCTAGAGGCTGAAGCACAAACCCTTGGATTCAGAGAGATTCATTCACTTCATCTCACACTGCCTTGGTGGCAGGATCTCCTCTTGCACTTCCCCCAGTAAGACCAAGGCCAGTCTGAAAGGCTCTCTAGAAAGTTTCCCAGCCCCAGGAAGGAGATAATAAAGGATTTGGACTTTAACACTTGGCTACTCTTGTGGTGATTACTGAACTGAAACGAAAGCTGCTCCCAGAGACCCCAAGAAAACTGAACCAGAGAACATTATACAATGGGGTAGTAGAAAACAGGCACATTAAAACATTGTGGGTCAAGGTGAAAATTGGTACAATCATTCTTGAAGGATAAAACTATATTCCCAAAGTCACTTAAACTAAGGATTTTTTTGACCCAGTGGTACTACTACTAGGCCTATACCCAAAGAGAATAAAGAAAGAAGAAAAGAATCCATACTTATATCGACTTCTTTTTGTTATAACTCCAAATTATAAACTAAGGGAAAGGAGGAAACAATTACATATGTATCAGTTACTGTGCTAAGAGTTTTACACATATCATTTCATTTAATCCTTATAATAACCCTGCCAAATAGATATTATTGTCCTCATTTTGACAGCTGAGGAAACTGAAATGGAAATGGAAAGAATCCAAATGACTTCAGGTCTGAAACCAAATTTTATCTCAGGTTTTCCTGAACTCTATACATTATGCTCCCAAACTGCTGAGAGGGAGTGCCCATCTATTGAGGAATATCTAAATACATGATCTTATATGAATGAAGTGAAATATTCTTGCACTATAAGAAAATAGAAAGAGTTTGTTCATAGGAAACTTAGAGGTCTTCTTTGAAATGATGCAACATTCAATGAGAACTAGGAAAATAAGGTAGACAAGGACAATAATATTATAAATGAAAACAACATTAGACATATTATAAATGAAAATAATAATCTGATTAATGCACTGATCAAATGATTGTAGATGAATCACATTGTCTTCCTCCTATCAGAAAGATGTTGGATTTAGGATACAGAATAAATCATACGTTTTTGGAGAAGGCCAAGAGGAATATATATATTTGGCACCATGAATATGTTATGAGGTTATTTATGTATCTGTTTGCTTTTATGGATGCATGTGCACGCATGTGTATGTGTGTGTTTATCTTATTGTGTAATTGGGGAGCAGGAGTAGGAGGAAAAAGTAAATGTAAGTAAATAAAATAGTAAACAAACTAAATAAAAATAAATATATAAAAATGAATAAAGGAAATAAGAGCAGACATAATTAAGTAGCTAACTAACTACATAAATATGATTAAGAATAACTGATTTGGAAAATTTAATGGAATTATAAATGAAGACTAGGGGGAATTCAGAAAAACTTTGGAAACTTATACATATTGATATAAAGCAAAGTAAGCAGATCAAAGAGAACAATATGTATAATGACCACACATTCATACAAAGGAAAACAAAACTAAAAGCCATCACAATTCAATTCAGTGAAATAAGCAGTCTTAGTTCCAAAGGACAGAAGTAGAACCTCAGTACAGTAGTAGACTATAAATATATAAAAATATAGAGATTTATTAGCCATAGTTAATATGTTTTGATTAGCCACATTTCTTTATTAAAAGGCAATGTTTTAGGGGTGGGCAGTATATGGGGAAGTGACAATGAAAAAAAAAAAAACCTTTCTCACTCTTAATTTTATTGTTTAGTCATGTGCAGTTCTTCATGACCCCATGGACTAAGTATGTGAGGTCCATTAGAGAAATAATTCTAAAGTCAATCTTCTTGGTTTCTGACAATATTATGGAGTCATTAACATGATGCTTTGGCATATGTGATTAAGAGTACAAGGGGCACAGAGATATTATAAATCTCTGATTCCTTTTCGAAGTTGATTGTAGAGATTAGGTCACTATTTTCATTCTTCAAAGTTCCTCTTTCAAATTCTATTCAACAATTACTTAGTAAATACCCACTCTGAACATAACTATCCTCTAGGGTATGAGTGAGATGCAAATTTATTTTATGGGATTTAATGTCAAGTTTTGACTAAGACAAGGAAAGAGAAGGAAGGAAGGAAGGAAAATGGAAGGGAGGAAGGAAAAAAGAAATGAAGAAGCAAATAAAAGAAATGAAAATGATATAAATCATTTATCTCTTCTGTAAATTGAGGGAGGTTAGTTAGGTGACTTTTCAGTAAAGCTCTGATTATATAAGTAAACATTTGGGAAAAAAATGCTATTTGTAGAATTTTATCTATATTTTTCTTACTTTTTGTGAGCTAAAGGTTGTTGTTCTTGATTTGATATTTAGTAAGCAAGTTTGAAAAATATCTCTAGGTAAAAATGAAAAGACAAGTTCAGAAAGATAATGCTAAAATGACTACTCATTTTGGAGATGGTGTAATTCATTGATATTAGCTATGATGAAAAAGATTTTTTTAATCATATTTCCATAATTGGAAGTAAAGCAGGTATTAAGGGGATCAAACTAAGTAATATGTCACATTAGAACACTGAATTGAGTAATACATCAACTTTTCATTTTTTTTTTTTTTTATGGACTAAGATTTGACTTATTGTCATGTTCATGGATTAAATTTTTTTAGTTTGTATTTGCAAAAGATTTCCACTGATGTGTCCCTTCCAAAGAAACAGGAGGAGAGATTCATTCACTCTCTGATCGACCCCTGAGAATTCTCTATTGATGTTATATGGACCAAGTCCCAACCCACAAGTGCAAAACCATTCCAAAGGCCCTGAGTAACCCTGACAGTTATTGGGAAGGAGAAATTTAGATATATGACTACCACACTACTTTCTGGCTAGTTCTGTCCAAAACCACACTGCATTTAGCACTCCCTCTGGGTGGCCACAGTAGTGCTTCCTTTTCTATCTATCCATTTTAGCATAGTGTTGGATGGACAGAAAGGATTCCCTAGAATAGACTAACCTGCCTGATGATTCCTGGGACCTTGATGTTAAGAAAGCCCTCAGTATTTATTTATTTATTTGTAGAACAAAATGTAAAACCTCTCATTTTGGCTCTATCTCACCTTCCATTCTAATGAGTTACTGAGGTGGTCCAGAGGAGGTTTTACTTGGCAATAGTGAGGAAGGGATTTATGAAATTTGTGTGAATTATCTGGTTTAACAGTAAGATTCATTTAATAATAATTTGAAGCTGAACATTGGGGCCTTCCATGCTCTGAATGGGTTCTGACGAAAGGCTTTGCACCATGCACAAGATTTATCTTCTCTATATCATACTTTGTATTAATGGGTGTACAAAATATAGCGCTGTCTTCAAATATGTGAAGGGCTAGTATTTGGAAGAGGAATTTTATTTATTCTCTATAGTTGCAGAATGAAAAATATGACTGATGGATAAAACCTACAGAGATTTATTTGGATAACTATAAAGAAGAACTTTTGAACCATTAAAGCTGTTTGAAAATGAAATGAGCAAGCTTGTGAGGTGGTATTCAATCATAGTTTAGGTGTCCTCCTGTAAGGTACTTGTTGAAATGTTCAGCTTATGGTAGGAGTCTGGATCATATGATCTCTGAAATATTTTCCAATTCTAAAATTCTAAAATTATTCTGTATTCAGTTGAATACACAAGCCTCCATTTTATGGGCACATAGGTTGAGAAGCAGCAAGACAAAGAGGGGAGAAGTCAGTTCTTAGAAGAAGGAAGAGTGAGGTTTCCACATACTACCTGTGTGGCAACAACAAATTAAAATATTTTAGTGCCTTAGGCAACTTTTTAAGACTATAAATTATAGACAGATTGGTGCAATTTCCACAGGAGGAGTTCCCCATGCTGATGAAATCATCAGTTCATTAGGAATGCCACCAAACCTTTTTTTTTTTTTAATTTTAGTTTATATATCAGCAACAAAAGAATTTAGAGCAATCATTGGGGCATTGAATTTTTGGGAAAGAAAGCAGAATAAAGTCTATATCTCATGGCATTTTTCTGAGACTTTCCTGAATGTAGCTTCTTCAGGTAAGTTATCATGGTTCAGGATGATGTATTAGTCAAGAATGGATTTTATCTTCCTGGATAACAAGATATCCTAATGAAATGAGATTTATTCAGTCTGGGACTCATAATACTTCAGGAAAACAAGATAAATTGAATGATTCTTTTAGCAAATGCATCAAACAAAGCACTGGCTTATTACTTATGAAGTTTAATTTTGCAATAGTTCATGTATTATAATATATCTGTTGCCATAGGAGGGGAATGATTCCTGCAGGCTCATTACAAGAATACAACTGTTGTTCCTAAATATTGCTTTTCTGGTTGAATTGTAGGATGAATCCAATGTAATTTTCATGGTTCTTAACCTCTGGAAGCATAGCATTTTCCTTTATTTCATACTGAATAGCTGTTAACTAGTGAGCTAAGATATTTTGACTAATTGACAGAAGCTTGGATATTCTACATGATGGTTCTCATTCTGCCAGAAGTCCCTGAACCAGGGCTTATGTTTTAGGGGTGTGAAATTAAACTTTGAAATTCGGCAGACTGGCAGCCAATTTAGGTATGGATTTAGTTTACTTTTTTTTTCTGTTAAATGGTATAAACTTAGAAGGGCTTTTAAAAACTGTCTTTTAGAAGGATCCATCTAAATGAATAAGAAGTTATTATTAGTAATTTTTTTATTCAAGCATTTTGGATAAAAATAACATCCTTATTATTAATTATTTATTTATAATTATTATAATTATTTTTATTATTATTTATTAAAATAAATACCTTTTATTTTAAAAGGTAGTAAGATATTCAATAGCTAAAATACAAATACGTTGACTAAAATAAGCAAAGGGTATATTAATTCATATTGTTTTGTACAATAATATATAATTGGTATCCATTTTAGGTATACATAATTGTTGAAGAGATTTGAGAATGTAAGGAATTTTTGGGAAAAAGAAAGAGATTAAAATTTGATGTGGATTGTATATTTTGTTATTTGTAATATTCATAACACAACTCAGTGGTAGGATATGGGGTTGTATCTATTAAAAAAGAAAGAATATTTCTGAATGTGTTTTGGAGTTTGAATTTTAGAAATGTGCACACTATAGTATGTCATTGAGTTGGCATGATATAAAATGAATAACATTACAGGTAGAGATTCCTTAAGTGACAATTTAGGTCATCAACAACCATCTCAGGAAAATGTAAGCTCCTTGAGGGAATAACTGTTGAATTACTGTTGTTGCATATACAATACCTGGCACACAGTAGATGGTTTTTAAAAAATTCATTGGATAGCGAATGATGTAGCATGCTATTTTCATTTCAATCAGCTAAATCACATCACAGCTGAGAGCTCTGTGTTACGGTAAGATTTGTTTACAATATATGAAATAAGCTGTTGCTACATGATAAAAGTTAGGGCAATGTTATATGGTATGTCTGTGTTTCTGGGAATATAATACCATAATGATCTAAGGAAGTAAAACACTACTCACAAAACACAAACCTCATAGGTGTATATTTAAATTGCTATACCTGCATAAAATTCTTAGGATTTGTCTAGTATTTGTTAAAGGTTTCCTTTGCCATATTTGTTTCTCTCTTTTCTTTTATAAACATTCTTGGAAATGCCATTGATGGTATCTGTTAATTAACTGCTGAAATATGTCTACATTGGAGAATTCCAATTTTGATAAAGTCTCATCTTCTACAAGAAGCTTTTCACAGCCTCCCTTAGTACTCATATTTTCTCTAAATTATCACTTGCATATCATATCTATACAGCTATGCTTTATGTATCCATATCTTTTGTTAATGTCTATAACTATAGATTTATTTCTGGAACTATGTTCAGAGAACTGAAAGTCACCAAAATTGCTGCAGTTGTATAAATTCTAACTAAATGAAAAAATAGTCCTGCTACAAATTCTAAGTTAAGATTGTGAATTATTGTTGTTTCTCATGAAGCCACAACCAACTATTTTTGAATACTCTTAAGTATTAAGGGGGAAATTTACTTAGATTCTTTGATGTAGCTGGCTTGTAGATGTGTTCTTCTGCCAGTGTACTCTCAAATTGGATAAGCATTTGTTCTGATGATAAATCAAATCATAGGATATATTTTACTTTTCTTTTTTATTTTAATTTTTAAAAATTATATATCTTTCTCATTTATAGGTTTGCTTCTGGCTACCATCTCTTCTAAACTCCCCTCCCTTCTATTAGTATCCTTTCCTATCTCTTATTTTCCTCCCCTCCTAATTCCTTATAGGGTAATATAGATTTCTATCCTCAATTGAGTGTGTATGTTGTTCCCTCTCTGAACCAATTCCAATGAGAGTAAGGTTCAAATTGACTGTCCCTTTTCCCTGCTATCTTTTTCCTGATTGTAATTGCTTTCCTGATCTCTTCATATGAGGTAATTTCCCTTATTTTACCTTTCTTTTCTCACTTCTCCTATTGTTATAATTTTTTTTTGGGGGGGGATATTATTCTATAATAGTCAACTTATACCTGTGCCTTCTGTTTATGTATACTTCTTCTAACTGCCTTAAGAGTGATAAAGTTCTTAAGAGTCCCAAGTATTATCTTCTCATGTAGGAATGTAAACAGGTTAATCTTAATGAATCTCTTATGTTATACCTTTCCTGTTTACTTTTTTATACTTCTCTTGAGTCTTGTATTTGAACAAAATTTCCATTCAGATTTGATCTTTTCATCAGGAATGCTTGGAAGTCCTTTATTTAATTGAATAACTGTTTTCCTCACTGAAGGATTATTTTTAGTTTCACTGGGTAGGTGATTCTTGGTTGCAATTCTAGCTTTATTTATTTATTTTGCCTTTTGGGATACCATATTCCAATCCTGCTTATCCTTTAATGCAGAAGATCCCAAATCCTGCTAAGTAATTCTAACTGTTGTTTCACAGTATTTGAATTGTGTCTTTCTGGCTGCTTGAAGCATTTTCTCCTTGCCTTGGAAACTCTGGAATTTGACTAAAATATTTCTGGGAGTTTTCATTTTGTGATGTCTTTTGAGAGGTGACTAGTATATTTTTTCCATTTCTATTCTACCCTTCAGTTCTAAGATATCAGGCCAGTTTTCCTTGATTATTTCTTAAAATATGATATCCAGGATATTTTTTGGTCATGACTTCCAGGTAGTATAATAATTTTAAGATTATCTCTACCAGGTCAGTTATTTTTCCAGTGAGATATTTCTTCTATTTTTTCATTCTTTTAAAAAAATGTTTCATAAAGTCATTAGCTCCTGCAATTTTATGTCAAGACAATTTTAGCATTAATTTTCTTTTACATGACTTTGATTTTTACACTTTTCTCTCTCCCCTCTTTCCCTCCCTTATATCAGAATGATAAGCAATTTGATATAGGTAATACATATATTATGTAAAACATATTTCCATATTAGTCACAGTTGTAAAAGAAGAAACAAAGCAAAGGGGAAAAACCACAAAAAGAATAAAGTAAGTAAAAAAAAAAGCTTCAATTTGCATTCAGAATCCATTAGTGCTCTATTTAGATATGGATAGCATTTTCCTTCATGAATCCTTTGTACTAGCCTTGGATCATTGTGCTGCTGAAAAGAGCTGAATTATTCATAGTTTATCATTACACAATGTTGTTGTATTATATACAATGGTTTCCTGGTTCTGTTCATTTCACTTTGTATCAGTACAAATCTTTTTAGGTTTCATGAATTCTGCAAGTTCATCATTTCTTATTGTATAATAGAATTTCAGCACATTAACATACAATAACTTGTTCAGTCATTCACCAATTGATGGAAATCCCTCAATTTTTTATATTTTCCACCACAAAAAAGGCTGCTATGGATTTCCTCCCTTTCCTCCTTTCTCCCCTTTCTTATGACCTCTTTGGTATACAAACTTAGTAGTAGTATTGCTGATCAGAAGATATGAAAGAGTTTGTTTGCCTTTTGGGTATAATTTTAAATTGCTCACCAGAATAGAGAGCACTAACGGTGTATTGGTGCTCTCTGTTTTTTTCCCCACCTGCTCCCCCAACATTTATAATTTTCTGTTTTTTTTCATATTAGTCAATCTGATAGGTATGAAGTGGTACCTCAGAGTTGTTTTAATTTGCATTTCTCTAATTAAAAGCTATCTAGAGTATGTCTTCTTGTACCTATAGATAACTTTGATTTTTTTCACCTGAAAATTGTTCACATCCTTTGTTCTTTTATCAATTGAAGAATGGCTTGTTTTCTTATAAATTTTACTCAGTTTTCTATATATTTGAGAAATTGGGACTTTATCAGAGACATTTGCTATAAAATTTGTTTCCCAGCTTCTTGCTTGCCTTCTACTCTTGGTTGTATTGGTTTTGTTTGTGCAAAAGCTTTTAAAATTTAATATAATTAAATATCAATTTTAAATTTTGTAATTCTATCTTTTGTTTAGTCATGACTCACGTAACTCACTTAACTTTAATCCTTTAAGAGTTTGGATGCTATATTAATTGGTGCATATATGTTTGATATATATATATATATATATATATATATATATATATATATATATATATGTACATCTTCATTAACTATGGCACTTTTTAGCAAGATGTCATTTCCTTCCTTATTTCTCTGAATTAGACCTATTTTTTGCTTTTGCTTTGTCTGAGATTAAGAGTGCTGCTCTCTTATTTTTTTTAAACTTCAGCTAGATAGATTCTGCTCCAGCTTCTTACCTTTACTCTTCATATGTCTCTGCTTCAAATGTGTTTCTGGTGAAGAAGATATTATGAGATTCTGGTTTTTGATCCACTCTGTTATAATGGAAGAGTTCATTCCATTCACATTTCATAGTTATGATTACTAACTGTGTATTTCCCTCCATCATCTTTTTCCTCTTTTTTTTTCTCTTCTTTCATTCTTTCCCTCCTCAACAGTGTTTTGCTTCTGTCTACAACCTCCTGCATTTTGCCCTCTTTTCTGTCAGTTCTTTCTCATCACATTCCTCTCCCCTTAACTTTTACTTAATCTCCTCCTTCTAATTTTTGGTTGGATAAGATAGATTTCTATATTCAACTGACTGTATATTATTTCTTCTTTGTGCCAATGCTGGTGAGTGTAAGGCTCAAGTATTTCACATCACTCATCTTCCCATCTTTTTTCTCCTCTGTAGTAGTCTTTATTTGTTTTTTGCATCTCTTCATGTGGAATAATTTACCCCAGTCTACTTCTCCTTTCCTTTTATATACCACGTATTCCTCTTTCTTATGTCATTCTCTTAGATCCACCTTATGCCCATTCCCTTTGTCTACCTATAATCCTTCTAACTGTTCTAATAATAGTACAATTTTTAAGAATTACTTGTATTGTTTTCTCATTTAGGGATATAAACAGTTCAGTACCATTGCATCTCATATGTTTTCTTTTCCCCCTTTCCTTTTTAGGCTTTTCTTGGGTCTTGTTATTTGAGATATGACTTTTGGTTTAATTTTGGTCTTTTTATGAAAAATTGAAATCCCTCTATTTCATTGAATGACCATTTCCCCCTTGAAGCATTATTTTTAATTAATAGGTTGGTGATTTTTGGTTGTAGTTCTAGCTCCTTTGCTTTCCAGACTATCATGTTTCATGACCTTCAGTCCTTTAATATTGCATCTACTGAATCCTATGTAATTTTGATTGTGGCTTCCCAATATTTTTGCTTCTCTCTGGTTACTTGGAGTATTTTTCCTTGACATGATAGTTCTGAAATTTGGTTATAATGTCCCTTGATGTTTTTATTTTGGGATCTCTTTTCTGATAGATTTTTTTTCAATGTCTATTTCTCCTTCTGATTCCAGGATATCAGGAAAGTTTTCCTTCATAATTTCTTGAGAGATGCTGTCCAGGCCCTCCTTTTGATTATGACTTTTAGGTACTTCAATGATTATGATCTGACACTGTCTCTTCTGGATCTATTTTCCAGGTCTGTTGTTATTCCAGTGAGGTATATTTTCTCTTTTTTCATTCTTTTGATTTATTTGATTGATTATTGATGTCTCATAGAGTTATTAGCTTCTATTTGCCCAATTTTAACTTCTAAGGAATTGTTTTCTTCAGTTAGCTTTTGTAATTCCTTTTTCTTTTGGCCAAGTTTACTTTTTAAGGAATAATTTTTTTTCCCAGTGGATTTTTGTATCTTCTTTTCCATCTGGTCACTTCTACTTTTGAGACAGTTGTTTTCTCTTTTTTTGATACTTTTTTTTTTATAATTCTTTTGCATCACTCCCATTTCTCTTTCTGCATTTTCTTCTCCCTCTTTTATATGATTTTAAGGTCTTTTTTGAGCTCTTCTGTGAGTTCTTTCTGGTACTGAGACTACTTCCCATTTTTCTTTGAAGTTTTGCTTATTAGGTGTTTTGAAATTGTTATCCTTTTGTGAGTTTGTGTCTTTATTTTCCCT
This sequence comes from Sarcophilus harrisii, assembly GCF_902635505.1. NCBI lineage: Eukaryota > Metazoa > Chordata > Mammalia > Dasyuromorphia > Dasyuridae > Sarcophilus > Sarcophilus harrisii. The sequence goes on along the minus strand of NC_045428.1, from coordinate 218,431,328 downwards.
ATCATCATAATATCTTTCTAGTCAGATCCTTTTTGCTGTTATTTTGTGCTCATATTTTTTGGCCATTTTTCTTTCTCTTAAATTTGTGTCCAGGATGGGAGGATTATTGCCTCAGACTTCTTGTGCCAGGTTATGCGTGCTTTGGCTTTTTACCTTGTGATGAATGATGTTGTCCTGGGACCCTCATAGTGCTGTGCTGAGGGGTAGAGTGGGGATTGGCTGACACTGCTGTGCCTGTAGGGATCTGACAGCTTACCTAGTGCTGAGCTTGGGTCCTTGTGCTGGTATCTGATGTGTGTAGAGGCTGGTGGGATGTTTCTGCATTTCCCTGGAGCTACTCTGAAGCATGTGGAGATCTGGCCACTAGAGGCTATCTGTTTGTACAGAGCTAAATTGAAGCAGGTGGCAGGGACTAGTCAGTACTGGTAGTTGCCTATTTGCTTAAGCACTTATAGGGTTGACATCTACCTGTTTGCACAAGCCTATGCTGAACCATATGACATATCTAAGAACTGGAGTCTATCTTTTCCTCTGGCTATGCAGGGGGACATGGGGCAGGGAACCTAGTCTTGGTATTTGGTTGTTCCACCATACTAGGGCTCCGGATCTCCTGATGGTTTACTGAGGTGAAGTTTGTCACCGACTTGATGGGATTCTTCCTGTCATAGACTACCTTACCCTTTCTTGCTGATCTTCCAAGTTTCTTGGGTTAAAAGATTGTTTCACTCTGTCTTTTTGCTACATTTGCTGTTCCAGAATTTGTTTTGGAGTATTGTTTTATGGTTCTCTGAGGGTGAATATGGAAGATTTATTAAAATTTATTGTTAATTATACCATCGTGGGTCCTGCCCATTCTAATTTTTAAGGAATTATTTTCTTCATTGGGCTTTTATACTTCCTTTTCCATTTGCCCAATTTGACTTTTAAAGGAAATTGTTTTGTTTGGTAAATTTTTGTGCATATTTCCCCCATTTTTTTGTGCTTCCTTTACCAAGGAAGTTGTTGACTCTTTTCATGATTCTCTTTCATCACTTTCATTTATTCCCCAATTTTTCTTGTATACTTAATTTTAAAAATCTTTTTTAACCTCTTGTAGGAATTCTTTTTTATGCCTGAGATCAACTCACATTTTGCATTTACTTCTTTTGACATTGCTACCCTCTTCTGAGTTTGCTTTTTTATCTTCCCTGTCACCATAATAACTTTCTGTGGTCATAATACTAGTACTAACTAGAACCTCTCTAAAGTTCAGTTTTGTTATCTATAAAACAGGGATGATAAGTTCAAGACATTTCTCACAGGATTGATATAAAAATCAAGTAATTAATTTCTGTACAACTTTAAAGTATTTTGTAAACATAACTGAATGTTATGTTTTGTCTTCCCAGCATCTATCCAATCTTGCTAGCTGTTTTTTAGTTTCCCTTTATTTCTGTCTCTTACTTTATCTTCCTATAATATAAATCAGAGAACTAGAGATTTAGAAGTTTTGTGAAATTTATAAATTGGGATAGACAGAGCCAAGATGTTGTAATAAGACATGAACCCCTCTGAACTTTCCCAAATTCCCCTACAAACAACTATAAACTAGATTCCAAAAAGTTTTTTTTTTTAAATTTAAAATCCATAGTGTCCTATTGATGATCATAAATGTAATAATACAGCAACAGCAGTATCAATATCATCATTATCACTAACAATCAGTTTTTATTCAGGGGCATCCTAAAATTTTAATAGCTTAAACTAGCATTAAATTTTTTGATACATTGTAGAGCTTTAAGGTTTGAAAAAACATTTTTCATTTTAAATTTTGGAGCAAGCTACTGAGACAGTTTCTACACGTGGTATTATCTTCATTTTATAAGTTAAAAAAAGCAATCTAAGTTCAAATGAATGACTTAACCAACGATCTCACAGCTAGTGAAAGGATTACATTTTGATAGATTCTTACATTGAAAGCAAATTATTAATCCCAAGAATTCTGTCCAGGGCTAAAGGATCAAGAAGTCATAGAATCACAGAATGTTATAATGATAAGGGACCTTGTAGGTAAGAATCAGGACTCAGCGAGGTAAGATGACTTGTCTTAAGTCATACAGGAAGCAGATGCCAGAACCAGGATTTAGAAGCAGTTCTTTATCTCCCAGTTCATGCTTTTAAAAATTAGTACTTTATCACCTAATGTCTCAATGCAGCTCCTTCCACTTTGTTTTGTATTTTATTAAAATTTTTTATTATGAGCTTGAGAAACATCTATAAACATAAACTTTTCCAACATATCAAGAGGAAGATGCAATTATTGTATGTGAAAATGCCTATGTCTATTTTGTAATTGCTTGTAAAAATTGCACACACCTATATATATATATACTGACAAATTCCCCATACCCATTTCCCCCATTCTCTTCTAAAACCTACCTACCCACACATATACTTAAATATACTTAAGAAGGAAGCACAAGAGCAAAGCTGTCCCGCTTGCTTATGTGTCTCTCTAAACTTCTTTCTGCTTTTATTCTGTGCATTAAGATGTTTTGTTTATAGCCTTTTCTCTGTTTTCTTTTTTAGCCTTACCATGATCAACAACACTGTCCTATTCTTTATTTTACAAAGGAGGGAAATGAAGCATGGAAAAATAATTTTGAAGGAGGAAGCACTTTGAATCAGAATGATTGTGCTGATAATACAAAGAAAAAAATAAATACAGTCCCTAATTTCAAGGAATTTAAATTCTACTGTGGGTGAAGAATGGGAACAATTACACAAATAAGCAATTTATATAAAGTAGAAAAGAATTTCATTGGTAATAGAAACATTAACAGTTGGGTAGATCAGGAAAGGTATTATATAGTTTGGGGCAATACTATCCTAGTATTATGACCACTGAACCACATTTTTGGTTGTTGTGTTTGAACAATGAAAAGAATGATCTCACAAATATACACATATACTTATATAGGTGTAGAAGGTTAGAGATGGTGGGGAAACTCTGGGTGAGGTATAAGACCCTTCAGCCCAGAGAGAACCTGGTAACAATATCTGGTTTGGCTCCCCATCTCCCCTAAGGGCTCTCACTTCCTGAGAAGTCAGGGGTCGGTGACAGCCCGTGTTGTGATTGAAGCAGACTGATAGCAGGTGGAAGAATGATACCAGTTGGCAAACTACATACAATAGCAAGTTGTTTATGTGGTCTCAATGTACAGTATATACTGGGCACATGCCCAGTGTTTTTATTACATAAGAATATGAGGGTATAAAAAGGGGAAAATTTTTGGAGTAAATGGACTCCATTTTCCCACCATCCTCCGGAGTCCCTCCTCATCACTTCTCCACTAAGATGGTATATATTAATCACCCCTGTGTGGGGGCTCTTTTTGTCATCCCAACTTGGGGGCTCTAGAAAGCAGGACACAACATATATTCATACATACACACACATAACTTTTCAAAGGTGGAAAGGTTCTCTTCTTTCAAAAGGGGAACTTCCATAAAGAATAGCTTTTCCAAATTTCTCTATCATAAAAGTTACCCATCTTTATATTGTAGTGAAAGATTGAGCCTCCATCTTCAAAAGGAGTTCACATTGGTCCCCTGCTTTCATATCCTTGTATGATGGATGTCTGAAAGGGTGGTACATGAGAAGGCTCAAAAGGGCTATATGAAACAATAGCCACTTATAGACCTAGAAGCAGGAGTTCATAGTGAGAGGAATGGGCTGACGTTTTTGTGAAACTAGGTTTCTAGTGCTAATTATGAGTATTGCAGGAGCATATGAGTAGTGCAGGAGAAGTGAAAAAAAAAAAGACACACATACTAGGACTTCCCTGGCTGCCTTTCCAGGATATAGAGAGAAATATTTCTATTGGGAAAGTCTATTAGGGATTCCATCAGTCAGTCATGCCCTTCCTATTTCCCACTTTCACACATGAATCTAAGTCATTCCTCAAACCAAATGAAGCTGCTATAAACTTTATAAAGTGATCGTTTGACAACCATTAGGGGGGAAAGTATTCTTAATAAAAACTCCCCTTTCCCCACTCCAATTACACAGTTCCCACATTAGCAGCATAATGTAGATCCACTTGGTTGGCTTCCCAGACTACAGTGCTGACTCAGTTCACAATGTTTGTTGGAATTGTTAAAGTCTGGTTAGGGTGATGATAATCACTGTTTAAAATTGAGTATAGTTATCCCATCCACATCATGATTTTACCCATAATAATTTCAGTGTATCAGATTTTGGCATAAAAAATTAAATGAGAATTTTTGGGAGTTTTAAGGAAACTGTAGACAACACATGGTAACCAGCAGACAACACAGAGGCTATGACCAAATATTTAGCCTAAATTTCATAATAAGATAAGAGAAAAAGAAAAAAAAATCAGACTTCTTCTCTGGTATGAAGTGAGGGACAAAAAATTTTACACAGATTTTTTAGGGCATGGAGAGGCTGCACCGTCAACTTTCACAATGTGGAAGGGTTAACTATATGCCTTCCCTTTGCCATCCCCCAAAATTAATCAACCAACAATTACAAAGCACTTATTAAATGCCAACTAAGTGCTAGACAATGGGGACACAAAGACAGAAATGTAAATAAGCAAACAAACAAACAAAAAGAAATTCTTCTGTTATTGCTATGTCAGAGCTGTCACTAATTCATCAACTCTTAAGTTCTAGTTACTGCCATTAACTATGCTTTTGTATTTTTCTCCCCTTTCATATGCAATCATTTGATAAATCCTATTGATATAACCTCTGTAAAAGCTGTCACATCTCTATCCCTTCTCAATATTCCCATTATCACTTCCTCTCTTCACCACCCAAATGAATTATAATGATAACACATCTTATCTCCCCTACCTATGGCTCTCCATAATATCCTTCATTTAGCTGTCAGACTTAATTTCTTTATGCATAGATTTTGTCTTATTCTTTTTCCCTCAAAACCCTTTTTAGTAAGTTTTTTATAAAAGTGAATAAATAAATGCTTATGTTGAGTTTGAGATTCCACAGGAAGTTCTAGATGGAAATGTTCTTCATAAAGGTGAAAATATGGTTTAAGGCCCTTAAAAAATATCAGGAGTAGAGATACAGTCATGATAATGTGGAAAATCTATGGAAATGGATATCATAACCAAGGGAAGGCTTATTGAAAGAGAGTACTATGCAAAGAAAGAGGTTAGGGATAGACTTGAGGAATTCTTACGTTTAAAAGATCCTAAGGCGAGAGAAGCAAGTGATAGAAACAGAGTAATCAATTGGAAAGTGAGAAAATTTCCTCAGTAGAAAAATGAAGCAATTAGGTTAGCTTCCTTTCTAAATCCTATCTTCATGGGGGTAAACTAGAACTGTAAACAGAACATTGTGCTGTTTGAGAAATACAGGTAAATGTCTGAGAAGGAAAAATTAGTCAACAATGTCAAATGTTAAAGAGAGATTTGAAAAGATGATGATCAAGTAAAAGCTATTAGATTTGTTGATCAGGAATTATTAGTTCACTTTGAAGGAAGAGTTTCAGTAGAGAAGTATGACTGTTGACCTCCAAAGGAAGAGAAAATAGAATGATCTTTTAATAACTTTTTTATCCTCATAAATCAAACTATATTTCTGGAGCTTAAAATCTTGAGGAAAATGATTTCTGGATTTTATAAAAATTACTGAATGCTAATTTATTCAATAATCAGCAAACTTTCTTATTCTGGTACATCAAAGACAGAGATATGTCTTTAAATACACATGCATTTTATATATATATATATATATATATATATATATATATATATATATATATAAAATGTTGGAATCTAGAAGTCTATGTGGACTCGGTATTATGAATAACATATAATGTCACACCCCAGTGAGATATATCTACCAAAGTGTGTATGTAATCATATTTGGTGTATCTATCATTTTGCATATACTTCACTTATTTTCTTCCTCAGCACCAATTAGTGTTTAATGAATTAAGGGAGAGTCAATTATTAAAAAGTGACTCCAGGGGTCAAACATGGTTGCTCTTCACAATAAAGCCACAAATATGTGTCTTTGGCTCCTTCATATAAATGGCTGCTTGTTCCCTTTCTAAATATACTGATTTTGCTATGGGATAGGCTTTGGTTTATCTAGAATGTATATCTTTTTAGAGAACAGGCAAGAAGCTAATCATAGTTTTTATTGTAGGGTATACAATGGAATTTTTTCCTATCACTTTATTAATATCATTTAAATACAGCATAGAAGAATAAATATGTTTATTTTAAATGCAAAAGAATTGAATAATTTTTGCCTCTCTATATTACAGCCTTATAATTCAACTATTACCTATTAGGTTTAATTAGAAGGAAGTACTAATTTCATGAATTTCTAGTCATATCATATACTTGTAAACTTTCTAACTACAAAATAGTTGTGACTTGTGAAATATCTGAAGTGAAGCCTCCTACTTGATAATGTCATCAAAGATAGGAATGACCCTTTCACAGTTTCCTTTATTGGCAGAGGCTAAGATGGATCTGATTTATTCCAAATGGGGAGGGCAGTTGACAATCAGGAAATGACTGATATAAGAACAAAAAGAAAATTAAACTTTTTTTAAAAATATGGGAATGGACAAAAATCTCTTCAAGTTATAAATTATTGTTATTATTTATGGATAGAAATATATGTGTGACTTGAGTATATATAATTCAAACTACTACTCATAAAACATGAAGAAAAGTTAGTACCTTGGTCTTATTAGGGTAAAAATCCACTGACAACAATAACTTAAAAAAAAAAACAACTTTTAGGCTCTTAAAAAAGCATGTGGTACTGGATAAAATTCCCCTTCAGTTTTTTAAATAAAATTAATTTTTATCAAAAAAGGTTTTTGTGGGGGAGCCGGCACTAATCTACAGGTAATAAGGCCATACAAATGATAAGGACATACAAATGATAAGGCCACATTCCTAAGACTACCTTAACCTTGAATAGGCAGATATCTAGACATCTTCTAATCACATCCTGGAGCTTCCTACATAACCAAAGACACCTGATCAGCTCATCCTTTGACAGGAAACCAATACTTTGTCTAGGACCCCCTCCCTGTACTGAGTTTGTGCAACCCTGCTTCCTTTCCTATTGCTATAAATACCTATACTATTGCACTCATTAAAACTAGGCTTGATCAGATTATTTTGTCTTGCCTCCCTTCTGCGCGTCCCCTGTCTCTTGCTTTTGTCTCTCTTCTTCCAGGGTCCACACACTCTGCCTCGCGGGTCGAGGCAGGTTTTCCTTTAATGTAAATTATAGACCTAAATGGTAAATGAAAGAACACATTAGGTTTCTTAAATTTTTGGTAAAACTATTTACTTAATGAATTGGGAATGTGTCACAGACCAGAAGCCAAAAAACCTTAAGTGCCAAATGGAGACTAGCATACAAAGTCAAACAATCTAGATATCATCTGTCATCTTGATATATCATTCTTTCTGTTTTCCTGGTCTAGCAAAAAAGAAACCAAAAACATATACGCCCCAAAACAAAACAAAGCAAAAAACCAATGAAGCAAAACCAAATGAGAGAGAAGCTGCCTCTGACAATATATGTGAAATTCAGTCCCTATACTATCTCTTTAGAGGTGAGATATGTTTCATCATCTTTTCTACATATTTCATATTGGTCATCACAGTAACTTAGAATTCAGTTGTCCTTTTTTATTATTTGCATTTCTCTTACTCTAATCATTGTGCACATTTTCTTCCTGGTTTTGCATACGTTACCCCCTGTCAGTTCATAAAAGTTTCTCTGAATTTTCTAGTTTATTATTTAAACCCAAATAGAAAAGTTTTGATTACCGTTATTACAAATCCTTGAAAGCAGTCTGCTAGTTTCCTAGACCTTTTAGGATCCCAAGGACACTTACGATGAAAGAACCTGGCTTGCATTAATTCATAATGACTGGCCCTAATGATGAGAAAGTATTTACAACAGTGAACTGTGTGTCCTTGGTTTTCAAGGAGGTCAAGATCTCATTAATCTTTAAATGTAGGTACAGTTAAGTGCCAGTTTACCTTTAAAAGGCCAGTGCTTGATATATATATATAGAGGGAAATACTGACTACAATCTAACAGCTGCTAAAGATGACACAGATAGTTCTTATTTCATGAAGATTAAATTCAATTTAGTACTTATTAGGATATTATTACCTAGAATCTGAGCAATGGATGATAATTTAAAAAAGAATTCTTTTGTCCATTGATATTCACTTATTCATTCCTATTTTTGACTCATATGTGGGAGAAATTAGCTGTCAGACTATCTTCAACATATCTAAAGGATTATACCTTTGCCATTAGCCATGGACTCATCCAGGCTCCAAAGCCATTAAAAGACTGGGGTCCTGGTTTTCAGCCAGACAGATGTGGAGTGGAGAAAGAATTCTGGCAGCCTTGCTGGAATATTTCTGTCAGGAAATTTCATATAGATGGAATAATAATAGCACTTACTATTACTGAGTTGGATTATTGTGATGATCCAATGAAATTACATATATAATTCTCTGCAAACTTTAAAATGCTATTTGATAAATAGATATTAATATTATTATTACTTTTATAGAAAAATGCCTACATCACATATAGTTATATATAATAATATGTAATAAGTATATATATATATATATATATATATATAAAATATAAAATACATATCTTATTCTCTACAGCAAGGGCTCTCAACTTGGGATATATTTATACACAGGGACTATAAAAAAGCTACTATTACTAACTAGCCTTTATATAATGCCTTAAGAGTTATAAAACACTTTACAAATATTATTTCCTTTAATCCCCACAGCAATCCTAAGACTGAGACACACCAGGCTAAGTGATTTCCCCAGGCCAAGTTTCTGTAGGTGGATTTGACCTCAGATCTTCTTCTTCTTTTATTTCTTTGCTGAGGCAATTGGGGTTAAGTGACTTGCCCAGAGCTACACACAGCTAGGAAGTGTTAAGTGTCTGAGGCTAGATTTGAACTCAGGTCCTCCTGACTTCAGGGCTGGTGTTCTATCCACTAAGCCACCTAGCTGCCCCAAATTCAGGTCTTCCTGACAGCAGGTCTAGTGCTCATCCAAAGTACCACTTCACCACATATTTATTTTGGTTATTTAATTTGGTAAATAATTATATTATCTTAGTGAAATATTCCAAAGATTGTAATATTATGGAAAATGGATTTTATAATTGATAAACATTTAACAAATTCTTGATACTAAAAGGGTAATGTGTCAAATAAAGTTTTCTTTATGAGAATTAATATATGTTATTTCTTCTGTGAGTATACATAGAAATCTCCGCAATGTATTTTTTTTTTTCATATTGAGAAGAGGATTCTAGGAAGATCTGAAAAATCCTGAAAAATTACTGAAAAAAAGTCCTGGAAAAATTGCCCATATGTGCAAAAATGTTTGTAGTAGCCATTTTTGTAGTAGAAAGGAACTGGAAGCTGTCCATTATTTGGGGAATGATGAATACATTATGGTTAATTAATGTGATGGAATATTATGTTCCATAAGAAACGATCAGCAGAATGGTTTCAGAAAGGCCTGGAGAGACCTACATGAACTGATGCTAAATGAAGTAAGTAAAACTAAGAGATATTGCAATTTGATCATTCAATTTAGTTACAATGACTTTGAATGCCTTCAAAGCCTTCTCTCCAATTGATACACAGGCAGGGAACTCATCCATTACTTATTCTTAGTAAATCTTATCTATATTCTCTGGTAAATTATGTACTTGGGAAAGGGAGTGTGAGTAGAGCTGGATCAAAGGGAATGCACTGCTTAATAACTTTTTGTGTATAATTCCAAAGTGCTTTCCAAGATCTACCTTCAAGCCTTTCGAGGTTTCAAGCTACTAAGAAAGTATGTACCTTACTTAATTCTCTATACTATTATCTTTTGCCATAAAAGCTGTCTATCTTCCGAGTCCTCTTTACTTTTTTACTCATTTAAAAAAAAAAAGTTAAGATCTGCCTTTAGGCTGGGTGAGGTTTTCTAAGCTGCAGCAGCTGTGCTGGCTCAGTGCTGATTCACTCTGGGTATTGGGTGGGCATGGCCAGGTCCCCTGAGATTCTGGCATTTTGGGGTTCACTATTGATCTTTTGTGTTTGTGTTGGATGTTTTACAACTTCTCTGTTGATCTACTGGCTTGCAACCAGGGCAGAGTGGCTCTGGTTTGTAGATTCCTCCCCCTAGATTCTCTGTCATATGGAGCCTGCACCACCCTAGAACTCTGTACTGTCTGCAACTGGTGTTTGTGCTCAGCTGATTGCACTGGCTGCCTCCCTCCTGTTTCCAACTGAAACAGATCTTTTCTGGTGATCTTTGAAAGTATCTTCTGCTGATTAATTTGTTGCACTCCCAATATTTATGGGTTCTGCTGGTCCAGAGCTAATTCAGAGGCTGGATTTCTTAATTAGTCTGAGGGTTGTAGAGAAGGTCAGAGAGAAACGTGTGTCATCTCCACCATCTTGGTTCCGTCCCTGGAAGTCCTGTCTATACTATTATTAAGTAACTATATGTTGAATAATTGCAAGTCTGTTTTAGAGAACTGGGACAATGGGCAATTGCCATTCCAAGCCCAAATGACTGAGATGATTCATCCTTTGAGTTTCATGTAATGATAAAGCATTGTGTTCACTTTTAGCATGGAAACTATATGATATACACACTAATGACACCCTGCTTTCATATCATGTACAGGACTTAGCCTGTACAGTTAGTTGGTCAACCCTGATATATTTCAGTATCTTTTGTGCCTTACAAAATGTAAGTTCAGTTTCTCTTTTTTTTAAAGCTTTTCATTTTCAAAACATATGGATGGATAATTTGACAACACTGGCCTTTGCATAGCCTTGTGTTTCAGATTTTCTCCTTCTTTCCCTCCCCCTTCCCCTATATTGCAAGCAATTCAATAAATGTTAAAATATATGTTAAATCCAATATGTATAAACATATTTATACAATGCTCTTGCTGCACAAGAGAAATCAGATACAAAAAGAAAGTAAATGAATAGGAAAACAAAATGAAAGTGAACAACAACAAAAAGAGTGAGAATGTTATGTTGTGATCCACATTCAGTTCCCGCTGTCCTCTCTCTGGGTGTAGATGGTTCTTTTCATCACAAGATCATTGGAACTGGCATCAATTATCTCACTGTTGGAAAGAATCACGTTCATTAGAATTGATCGTTGTATAATACTGATGTTATTGTGTTCAGTGATCTCCTGGTTTTTGCTCATTTTACTTAGCATCAGTTCATGTAAGTCTCTCCAGCCTTTCTAAAATCATCCTCCTGATCATTTCTTATAGAACAATAATATTCCATAACATTCATATACCATAACTTTTTCAGCCATTCTCCAACTGATGAGCATCCACTCAGTTTCCAGTTTCTTGCCACTACAAAAAGGGCTGCCGCAAACATTTTTACACATGTGGGTCTCTTTTCTTCCTTTAAGATGTCTTTGAGATATAAGCCCAATAGCAACACTGCTGAATCAAAGGGTATGCACAGTTTGATAACTTTTTGAACATAGTTCCAAATTGCTCTCCAGAATGGCTGGATCCGTTCACAGTTCTATCAACAATGTATTAGTGTTCCAGTTTTCCCACATCCCATCCAACATACATCCTTGTCTTTTCCTGTCATCTTAGCAAATCTGAGAGGTATGTAGTGGTATGTCAGAGTTGTCTTAATTTGCATTTCTCTGATCAATAGTGATTTAGAGCACTTTCTCATATGATTAAAAATAGTTTTAATTTATTCATCTGAAAATTGTTCATATCCTTTGACAATTTATCAATTAGAGAATGGATTGGATTCTCATAAATTTGAGTCAATTCTCTATATATTTTAGAAATGAGACCTTTATCAGAATCTTTAAATGTGAAAATGATTGTGTCTATGATTTGCTGTTTCATACATTCATTCTTTAGCATTAGCTTATTTAATTTCTAATTAACTTTTGGTTTATTTTCTCCTGGATTTATATTGCATGTGATTTTTATTGCATATCTGAAAAAATGCATGTACTATTTCTGCCTTTCTGCATTTGATTTTGAGGTTTTTATGCCCTAACACACAGTCAGTTTTTGTATAAGTTCCATGAACTGCTGAGAAAAAAGTAAACTCATTTCTGTCTCCAATTTTCTCCAAAGATCTGTCATACATTTTCTAACATTTTTTAACCTCCTTAACTTCTTCTTATTTATTTTATGGTTTGATTTATCTAGTTCTGAGAGAGCAAGGCTGAGATCCCCCACTAGTTTTGCTGTCTATTTCTTCTTGCATCTCTCTTTACTTCTCCTCTAGGAATATGGATGCTATACCACTTGGTGCATATATGTTTAGTATTGATATTGCTTGTTTACCTGTGGTACCCTTGAGTAAAATGTAGTTTCCTTCCTTATTTCTTTTAATTAGATCTATCTTTGCTTTTACTTGATCTGAGATAAGGATGGCTACCCCAGCTTTTTTTACTTGAACTGAAGCATAATACATTCTGTTCCACCTCTTTAATTTTACTCTATATATATCATTCTGCTTTAAATATGTTTCTTGTAAACAATATATTGTAGGATTCTGGCTTTTAATCCAGTCTGCTATCCACTTCTATTTTATGGGGAAGTTCATCTCACTCATATTCACAGTTAAAATAACTAATTTTGTATTTTCTGCCATTTTATTTATCCTAAGTTATGCTTTTCTCTTTCCTTTCTTCCTTTTCTCAGTATTTTGCTTTTGATGACCATCTCCCTCAAACAGTCTTTCTCCTTTAGACCCCCTTCCCCCTTTTTTACATTTTTCCCCTAATATTTTGATTTTCCCTTCTATTAGGCTTTCCCTTTCTTTTTCTTCTTTCCCTCCCACTTCCCTATAAGGTGAGATAACTTTCTCTGTCCAAATACGTCTGATTTTCTCTCTTAGAGCTGAATCTGATGAAAGTAAGATTTTGACAATGCTCATTCACCTTTCATCTTTCCCTCAATTATAATAGGTTTTCTTTGCCTCTTTGTGAGATGTAATTTCTTTTATTTTACCGCCTTTTCCCTCTTTTTTTCCAGTATGATCCCCTTTCCATTTCTAGTTTCTTTTTCATATTATTATAATAAAATCAAATTATACCTGCATTCTCTAAGTATACCTATAATAGAAATATAGTTCTCAAGAGTTCATTCCTTTTTACCTTTTTATGCTTCTCTTGAGTTCTACATTTGGAGATCAAATTTTTTGTTCAGTTCTGGTCTTTTCATTAGAAATAGGTGAAATTCACCTAGCTCCTTGAATGTCCATCTTCTTCCCTAAAAGATAATGCTCACAACAGACAATTCTCAGATGAAGAAATTGAAACTATTTCTATCCATATGAAAAGATGCTCCAAGTCATTATTAATTAAAGAAATGCAAATTAAGACAACTCTGAGATACCACTATACACCTGTCAGATTGGCTAGAATGACAGGGAAAGATAATGCGGAATGTTGGAGGGGATGTGGGAAAACAGGGATACTAATACATTGTTGGTGGAACTGTGAATACATCCAACCATTCTGGAGAGCAATTTGGAACTATGCTCAAAAAGTTATCAAACTGTGCATACCCTTTGATCCAGCAGTATTACTACTGGGCTTATATTCCAAAGAGATCATAAAGAAGGGAAAGGGACCCGTATGTGCACGAATGTTTGTGGCAGCCCTTTTTGTAATGGCTAGAAATTGGAAACTGAGTAGATGCCCATCAGTTGGAGAATGGCTGAATAAATTGTGGTATATGAATATTATGGAATATTATTGTTCTGTTAGAAATGACCAACAGAATGATTTCAGAAAGGCCTGGAGAGACTTACATGAACTGATGCTGAGTGAAACGAGCAGGGCCAAGAGATCATTATATACTTCAACAATAATACTAGATGATGACCAGTTCTGATGGATCTGGCCATCCTCAGCAATGAGATCAACCAAATCATTTCCAATGGAGCAGTAATCAACTGAACCAGCTACGCCCAGTGAAAGAACTCTGGGAGATGACTAAAAACCATTACATTGAATTCCCAATCCCTATGTTTATGCCCACCTGTGTTTTTGATTTCCTTCACAAGCTAATTGTACAATATTTCAGAGTCTGATTCTATTTGTACAGCAAAATAACGGTTTGGTCATGAATAAAAAAAAAAAGATAATGTTCATTTTATCTGGATAACTTATTCTTGGCTGCAATCCAAATTCCTTTGCCTTTGGGAATATCAGATCCCAGACCCTTTTATGCTTTAAGATGGAAGCTGCTAGGTCCTGAATAATCCTGATTGTGGCTCTTTGATATTTGAATTGTTTCTTTCTGGCTGCTCACAATATTTTTTCCTTGGTCTGGCAATTCTGAAATTTAGCTATGATATTCCTTGGAGTTTTCATTTTGGCAGTCTCTTTTAGGAGGTGAATGGTGAATTCTTTCGTTGGCTATTTTACCTTCTGATTCCAAAATATAAGGATAATTTTTTTTATGATTTCCTGTAAGATAATGTATAGGTTCTTTTTTTTCATCATGGCTTTCAGGAAGCACAATAATCCTTAGATTGTCCCTCCTAGATCTATTTTCCAGGTCAGTTTTTCCTAGGAGATATTTCCTATTTTCTTCAATTTTTTTCATTTTTTTGTTTGTGTTTGATGATTGAAATCTTATTGAGGCATTCACTTCCATTTGTTCAATTCTAATTTTTAGTGAATTATTTTCTTCAGTTACCTTTTTTTAACTCCTTTTGTAATTGACCAATTGAATTTTTTTGTTCATTGCATTTTTTTCCACTTCACAAATTTTGTTTTTTAGAGAATTGGTCTTTTTTATAGCTCTTTTATAGGGCATTATATGCTTTTTTCATTCCTTCTTTTTTTTTCTTTTTTTTTTCATTCCTTCTTGCAATGAGTTCATTTCATTTCCTCATTTTTCTTCTAATTCTCTTTTAAGATCCTTTATGCAATCTTGCAAGAAAGCCTTGTGAAATGGGAACTATCTCATTTCTCTCTTTGGGGCTCCATCTGGAGTTGCTTTGCCTTTAGGAACCTCAGGATTTGAGGTCTGTTCTTCTCTCTCCATAAAAGCTATCCATGGTGAGAGTTCTTTTTGTTTTTTCCATTCATTTTTTTATGGCTTGAAATCTGTTCAATGCAAAGGAGAGATAGTTGCTTTAATTTGCCCTGGGGGTAGTTCTGCTGATTGATTTTTAGTTTTGGGTAATGGCAGCTAGGTCCAACATTCTTCAATGGTTTACAATTTGCCAAATTTGTCAAATCTGCCAAACCATCTGCTTGCAACTGGGACAGAGTAGCCTACGAGGCTCACAGAAGATACTCAGGTGTGTAAAAGCTTCACTGCTCTGACTCCCCACCCCAGCTCCTTGCCCTGTCTCCCTGTGCTGCAATCTGGGCTTGGCAGACTATCCCCTGCCTGTTTGAAACAGATCTGTTCTGAAGTTCTTCCAAGATACATTCTTCTATGAATGTGTTGTCCTCCAAATATTTGTGGATTATTTGACTCCAAGATCGGTTTAGAGGCTTAATCTGCTGTTGGCTTGAGAAAAGGTCAGAGCAGGTCACAGAAAGTCATGTCTGCACTCCACCATCTTTGTAAATTCAGTTTCTCAAGGGGCATGTTTCCTATGCTTGTATATTCATATGTCAACTTATGGTACCATATCAGTGAACTTAGGCAGAATGGGTTCAATTGGTGATCTGTTAGTTTAAAGTTCCCCTCTAGACTGCTGTCTCTAGTCCATACTTCTTAATTTTTGCTTTGTACTTCTTGGAATTTTTTCTTGATAGTATACAATGTGCTATATTAATTCACCAAAGCAAGATATTGTTTTCAAGCTTCTTCTATATTTTGATTAGTCACAGTGTTAATTTTGGGGAACTCACTTTTAGGAATACTCAAAAAAACTTTATAAATATATATATGGATTTATTTTACTAGGTAAAAGTTGGGTATGCGCCTCCCAATGAGTTTAAGCTCACAATCTTGCCCTTAACTGAAAAGGAAAAGGAGTTTTGTCTTTGTGGTTACATTAGATAAAGTAAAGCTTTCTTAGATTGTAGAACAGAATAGAGTTTTAATACAAATAAGTGGTTATAGGCATTCTAACATAGGGTTTTTGGAACATGGCTATTCTCCTGTAAAGATGAATTATTCAAGTCTTCCATGACTCAAGGACTATCTAATAGCTTCTTTGAGGACCTTATCATTCATTCTAGTATACCAGTCCCTCTCCTTTTCTGGTCATGCAGGTTTTTTATAATACTTTTTTTTTGCTGCTTCTTGCATGTAATTGCAATATACAATCACCTATTTACACCCAACATCCATCTTTCCATTGCCCTTTGAGTGACCTGTAATTTTGATTCTCCAGAGATTGTGACTTTTCGTGATTTACAAACATGGAATCAGTAAGGCAATACTGATATCAAAAAAATTGCTTCTGGGAGGAGCTTGGGACTTAAAACTATTAAACTTTTCCTAAATGTAATGCAGTTTGTTTTCTTCCCCCTATTCAACTCTGTCTCTATAAGTTCTCTAATTTAATACTATGGTCTAATTGGAAGGTTCTAAAAATGTGGATCAAGACCCCATATGAGCTCATGTAACTGAATGTGGGGGTCTGTGAAATTATGATTTATTATCCATAAATGTTTGATTTGCATGTCTATTTTAAATATCTATATACCTGGGGTCACATAAAAATATCTTATGCACAAAGGGGTCATGAGTGGAAAAGCTTTAAGAAGGTCTGGTTTGGATGACAGGTATTCTTCATCCATTTATGTGAAGATTGTTAGTCTAAATTATTTCTTATTTGTAATTATACAACAAACTCCAAGATATGTGATTAACATAATATCATCAACAAATAGTAGCCTTTTAAGGATGTCATTATAAATTCAATTTGGATTCAGTACTAGGCATCCTCCATGGATGGCTAGAGAAACACTATGGTTAACAAATGCCCTTTGTCACATACTTGATATTAATAATCAGAAAGTTGTCAAAATTACTTTATTACAATGGTGTATGATTTTAACATATTCATAGAAGATATCATGTTGGAGGTATGAGTTTTACAGAGTGATTTGTGTTATCAAATAAAATGCTTTTTTATAATAAAACAAGCCCAATGGATTCTTATATTCTTTTACATCTCTTGTAAGGCAGTTGAATAAGTGTGTGAATTATTGTAATTATATATGACAGAATATCATTTGTTAATGCCTGCCTTTTTTCTTTTGTAATTTTTTTTTTTGCTTCAAGGATACTCTCAATGAATGAATAAATTTCTGGAGATGATAAAGTAAGCATAAAATTTGGTAATTATGGATGTCTTCTTAATTATCTTTTTTGAAAATAACTAATTGTTGGATGTTTTCTCCTTTTTCAAATATCTTGAGAATCAGTCCTTTAAACCCTTCAAAATTGTGTTGCCTTCCATAGGTTCCTCATCTTTGTACATTATGTCTGCAGCAAATGTTATTTTTAATTTTTTTGCAGTCTTTTACCATATCTATTGCCTTGTGTAGCATCTTAGAAATTGTGATGGCAGGGAGGAATAATGGAAAGAACAATGAATGGTGACAGCAGATGTGAGTTTAAATTCTGATTCTAATTCTTATTACCTATATGACTTTGGACAAGTTAGTTAAGCTCTCTGAACCTCAGTTTTCTAAACTGTAAAATGAGTTATTGGGTTAAATGGATTCTGAAATCCCTTCCAATTCTATATCTGTGATCCTATGTAATTGTATCTAGTGTTATTTTTTTTAATCACAGATGCATATAGATATCCTTCATTTGCTTTGAAGCATTATGATAATTACAAATTAAAGTTATATTGGCTTTCTCAATAGCACCATATCAAAAAAACACAAGGTAAATACTTTGCCTTATACTTACTGGCAGTCTGGAACTATTTTAAGATAATCTGAGGAGAAGCATTTTTTAATTTCCTAGAATTCTTGGCCTATTGTAAGTCCTTGAAGAGAAATAACAGAAAAAACAAAATGTAGGGTAATACCTTTAATGAATATCAATGTACAAATATTGAATAAGATATTAATAAAGATATTCCATCAACATAAACAAAAGCTAATCTACTGTGAGAAGTTTGGATTTATTCTGCAATTTCAGGAATGTTTCAAAATTAGGATATATATGACATTGTGTCACTCAATATGGTATAACACAAGGCAATAACTATATATAAAATAATATAGCATATTAATAATTAAAGGAAAATTACATGATTATATCAACAGATACTGAAAAAACTTCAGATAAAATACTAAACTTAATTATATTAAAATAATAGAAATAGAATATTGATTTTTTTTGGTTTTTTTGTAAAACATTTTATATGCATTACCTTATTTCATTCTCATAGCAGTTGTGTGAGGTATTTTTATTTTAATTTCCATTTTATGGATTAGAAGGAGAAAAATGAAACTATATAAGATTAAGTACTTAGTGGGCGTCATTTTCCCCACTTTGTCCCCTACACCATATACCTCATCCTGGAGTAATTTCTGCCTTGTTGTCTTGATTGGTGACTGCCTCTCCTAGATCATCATTTCATGAAAACTTCAGTCACCATATTTCTATTCTCTATTTGTTATAAGGGAGGGCAGCATGGTATTAGAACATTGGACTTGTAGTCAGGAAAATGTTGGTTCAAATCTGGCCTCAGATACTTTCTAGCTATGTGATCTTAAGCAAGTCATTTAGCATCTGTTTGTCTCAGTTTTCTCAACTGTAATGGGAATAACAATTGTACCTACTTTATAGATTAATATGAGGATAAAAGGAGATAATATTTATGAAGTACCTGGGACATAGTGGACACTAATGCATATTTCTTTTCTTTCTCCATTGTTATAGGGGAAAGCTTCTTCCTGGGGGAAGGCAGGAGGTAAATTCTTGGGTAGTTATGAAGATGAGGGAAAGAGGGTCACTTAAATATTTAACAAGTTGCAGAAGGGGTAGGAAAGTGAGGAATAGAAAGGAGTGAAAAATAGAATAATTTGTTATTGTCTAAATAAGCTTCTATTCAGGGGGAAGATAGGTAATGGATCTATATTATAAATTTTCTAGATGAGGAAATCTTTTAAATAGTGCAGGTCAGCACTTTCTCTGAAACTTAAAATTTTGGAGATTTGTGTAAAAGTAAAGAAAGATTAAATGATTTTCCTGGGTTCCCACAGATAATATGTATCTGGAGAGAAATTGAATCAACATCTTTTTGATTCCAGAGTTAATGCTGTACTAAATCATATTCTATATGACTTTATAAATACAATGTGCATGTATATATTATATGCATATATGAAATATATACTGTAGAAATTAATAGGATCATTGATTTTTCACCTAGAGGAGACCTTCAATGCTATTAAATCTAATATACTCAGTTTACAAATGAGAATGATAAGACACAGAGAAAGAGTTTACAGATGAGAACAGCAAGACACAGTTTTAGCTTGAGTAGTTTGTTTAAAAATGAGAACACCAAGACACAGTTTTAGCTTCTAAGTGTTTGAGGCAGGTTTTGAACACAATTAATGTTTCTAAGTCCAGTACTCTATCCAAGTTCATAATTTTCTTATCTTTGTACAATTTTTGATGATTTAATGAAAAAATAATTTAAAAAGAATCCAACACTTTTTTTTTTTAACCTCAATGGCTTATAGTATACCTCTAAAGAAGATGGATTTTAAGGGAAGAAATTATGCATAGAAGAAAGCTGAGGTTATGCAGATAGTTATTAAGTACTAAATAGGCTCATTTCCCACAAAGCAACATGACCACCATGAAGGGGTAATCTTATGTTCAAAATATACCTTTCATTAGTATAAATTCTGAGTGCTTCCTTTGATTTAATCCTACCCTAGAGCAATTACCTGGGTTTAGGGTAGCATGAAAACTTTGTCTTCAAGAATAGCACTGAGTCTAGATGGGAATAGACATTATGGAGATGCCAGGAAGAAACACAGGTAAATAGGATTTTTGCTTAGATGTTTGTACAACCTATGGTGATTCTATTTCTATCCCTGCTTTTCCCTTCTCCTAGAAAAAAGCTGAATATAATTTTGCAAGAGGTACTTCTTTCATCTCAATCACTATAATGATCTGACACAATGATGCCATCCTGCCTCCCCATTGCCCCCATCAGCACTTGGGTCCCCAACCCTGATATTCTGCAGTTCTTGGTATATTGGGTTTACTAGGCAGATCATTAGACTAGAGGAAAAGCATTTTTATTCAAACTCCACAAAGCAATGGGAAAAAAATGTAAAAAAAACTTTGACAAATGGTGATTTGACCACTTTACATGTGTTATAGATTCTAGACATGATGCACAAATGGTAAATTCTGAAAAGTGATCTTCGGTGTAATGTCATTTTTTAAGAGTACTCTTGCCTCAGGGCTGTGAATTATTGTTCTGTGAATATTATAGGAGGGATTATTTACAATAAATCGTGTAAAACCCCAAATGTTTCATAATCAGAATATGTCAAATGTTGAGGAACGAGGAAAAAGTTGGTTTACAGCTTCCTCCAAGAATAAGCCAAAAAATTGTATGGCATAAGAGCTAATGGAAAAACATCCAGCCCATCCTCTATAAATACTTACCACATTCTCATAAACTAAACTATTAGGAGTACTTGACATTTTCATTTATAACTATAAAAGCTGGAAAAAAACTAATTTACTGGAGCTCTACTCTCAACATCTCTCATTTACAATAGAGTCCCATACTGGCTTTAGACTTAAACTCACCATAATTTGATCAGTGGTGTGATCAGAAATGTGGTAGTTTATTTACACAAACAACTTACCTCTGTGTTGTGGTAGAAAGGGATTTAGTTTAGGAGTCAAGAGACTTTCCTTTAAGCCTAAGCTCTTTTATGAACCCACTATGTGACCTTAACTAAGTCATTTAATCTCTCTGTACCTCAGTTTCCTTACATATAAAATGTGCCTGCACATCTATCTCAAGAGACGGTATTGGCAAAAATTATTGTTATTGAGTTCCTAACAGTTGACAACCCATACCTTTTATTTAGATCCCATTCTGCCTGGAGACTCATCCTATGTAGTAAAATATTATTCCATAAAAGCAATTTATTTTTAAACTTTTTACAATTACCAAACATTTATTTTCACATTTAATTTGCCCCAAAATGTGCTTTTTATTAGTTGATAATATTGCCTCTCTCTCAGGACGTGGGTGACATTTTTCATCATTAATACTCTGGAATCATGGTTGGCTATAAAAGCAATTTCACTAGGTCACATTGCTATATAAGTATGAACTTTTTAATTTTTAAGCATATAATAATTATTATTTAAAATGTAATATCTTAGAAATTATCTAAATCTGAGAGAGTATGCTATATTGGTTAAAAAGTCAGTCTTTGAGTCAGGAAGAATAAGATTTAAATTCTATTTTTTATCATTTATTGACTGTGTGATTCTGGGTAACTCACTTAACATTCCAATGCTCCAGATGCTGTCATACTAGAAGAAGTGAAATAGTTTCTTGTTAACACTGGAAAAAAGATCTTTCTACAGTTTCCTGCACCAATGTAATTATAGACAGGACAAACAATATGAGTTCTAAACTACTCCCTCTCTAGAATTGTTGAATACCTTGCAGTGGTAGATGAAAGATCTCAAAAAAATAATTTATCTCTATTATAATTTTCATTATTGGAACTTTTCAATCAATCATTCAATCTTGTGTTAACTGACTCACATTTTGTCACCTTTCCAACCCTATCTCTTGTTAATCCCTAATATGGTTCCTCCACTGCAGCCAAGATAATTTCTTTACCTCTTTTCCCTCTTACCAATAATTACCTAACTTGCTTTTTCCCCTCTAAGTTTTTGCTCTCATTTGGAATGATATAAATCCACACCCCACTCCCACCATAATCTAGGTCCATCACTTCTTTCTAGGATATATTATCTAACAACATGCATCAGAGAGAGTTCTACCCCTGTGTACATGGTACTTTATAAGATATCATAGAATTGAGAGACAAAACTCAGCTTCCAAAATTTGAATAACTAAACCTCAACTGAAAATGAATCCTGTGTTGAGGAGAATAAGATGAGTGTCAGACCCTGGATAAATACTGTGCTGACATCCCATTCTCTGAACTTTACAAAGAGCTTTGATTAATTCTCCCAGAACTCCTGTGAGACAAATGTCCTTGTCTTACAGGTCAATAAGTGGAAATATAATGATGTACAATGATCATTCTAATGTCAAGCAAATAAACTGGTGCTAAAGGTAGAATGATTGCCTTAGTCCTCAACAGATAGTTGCATATCTACTAGACCTTGTTCCTGACTATAGCCTTTTCTATCAGAAATCAAATCACTCTGCCCAGATAAAACCTGTGGAAATGATTTCACTGCTTTCACTCATTAGGATTGACTGGTAGGGGGGATGAGATTTTGCACATTGATAAAAATGATTGTAATAGGGGCAAACAAGAGAGTTCTGGTATCTCCTGGATCCCAGGCCACTTTCGTGAGACTTATGATCTGACTTAGCACGGAAAGGTTTGGTGCTTTGGAACTATGCAGCAGATACTAGTTGGTCCTTTATTTTTTCTTCCCCATCTTCTCAAAGCTGAATCAATCTTTCTTTCTTTCTTTCTTTTTTTCTTTTTTTCTTGATTATATATGTGTGAGGCTCAAAGTGGAAATAACATATGTACTCAACATGGGTATACAAATCTTTAAAAAAGGAAAAGGATCTAATTGTACAAAATATTTATAGCAGCTCTCTTCTCAGGGCAAAGAATTGGAAATTGGGGGGATACCCATCAATTGGACAATAGCTGAATATGTTGTGGTATGTAATGATGATGGAATATAATTGTTCATAGGAAATAATAAGTAGGATATTTTCAGAAAAAAAAATGGAAAATTCTCCATGAACTCAAGCTAAGTGAAATGTACTGTGTACCAACCAATGGCAATGTTGTAGGATGATCAATTGTAAATGACTTTGCTATTATCAGTAATACAGTGATCCATGATGACTCTGAAAGACTTATGATAAAAAATGCTATCCATACTCAGAGAAAGAACTGACTATCTTAATATAGATTTGAAGTATACTCTTTTTAAAATATTATTTTTCTTGAGATATGTGTGTGTGTGAAGATCTATTTTTCTTTCACAACATGACATTTATGGAAATGTGCATAACTTCACATGTGCCTTCTTAAAGATGGGTGAAGATGGGGAGCAAGGGAGAGAAACTGGAACTGAAAGTTTTAAAAACAAATGTAAAAATTGTTTTACTTGTAACTGGGAAAAAGAAAATATTAAATATAATAAAAACTGGGGAAGAAAGTTAAAAAATAAAGCACATAGCTTTCCTTCAAGATCTGGCTCTGATCTTTTTCCTTTTAGGAAGTATTGTATAGCCTTGACTTCATACCTTCATGATAGCATTGCCTTTATGTTAAAATGGAAAGAAAAAAAAGGATATTTGAGAGGTGGGTAGAATAAATGATGTTAATTAAGTTTGAAGAATTTGAACTATTCTACAGAATATTCTGATGTTGTGACATCAGGGAGGTGATGTCATAAGAAGTAAGTGAATTGGATTTAAGTGAGGGAGAACTGTGCAAGATCTTTCCCTCCAGAGCCATCTGGGTCTAGTGACAAGATATAGATGAAGACAACTGGAGATGCCTCTGGATTAAATGAGAGATGTTGATCTTCAACAGATCTCAGTTTGACTGAGGCTGCACCCATTTAATAATTAAGGCTAGGTAGTAACTGAGGCAAAGAATCTTATCATACTTATTTAGATTCTGGAGTCACTTCAACTACTCAAAAGAATAAAATTATGCTCACTAAAAAGGAACATCTTTACTATTTATTCCTTTCTCTTACCTAGCCCTATGCTATATCAATTCTTAGGGCAATGTCTTTCATCAGGAAATCAGACAAGCTCATAATTTTTCAAATGACAAGAAAAAAGGAAAAAGCAGGTAATCTCTTGTTTAGTTAAAAACTCACAATTGATAGTTAGCAGGTCTTACTAGTTCTCACTGCAAACCTACTAAATAAGTGTTGCACCTCAATCTAACAGCATGGTTAATATGACCTCACAAGCTCTTCCATCAAGTCAAGCTATCATCCTTATTGTCCTATAAACACCTTTCCTTATATTATTCTACTGCTCTAAAATTTTCTTGTCTTAATAGAATATTTATGTTTTAATCTTCCTTTGATACAACCTTAAGTTCCTAGCACATAAGTGAAATATTCTTGACAACCCAAGTCCCACTGATATCTCTCCATTTAAAATTCGATGGAATTATTGTCTATTTTTAATAGTACTATTCAGTGGAGTGGTATCTTGCATGCAATTCTGCTTGTCAGAATAGTAAAGTTTGTATATAAGGTGAAAAATCACAAAAATCAGTTACTCCTTAAAATTTCTTGGATGGGACCATAAAGGAAGTAGATTTAAAGAACTGCAACCAGGAAGGAGGCCAGGATCCTTTTAAAAGCAAGCACACTGCATCAGGGAGCAGAGGAGTTTAAGTCTGTTTTTATGAATACATTTGGATATAAATTGTATTTGCCTCTTCATTAAACTATCATCTATTGATTAGGGCAGAAACAAGGACATCTACTGAAACAAAAGAAAGCAAAAACAGGTAAAATGTTACCTGTTTCTCTCTCTCTCTCTCTCTCTCCTTGCTTTTTTTTTTTGTCCTCTTGCTCCTCTCTTTCTCTCCCTTCCTCTCTACCCCCCTCTCACTCTGTCCTCCTCCTACTCCTCTCTCTCTCTGCCTCCCTCCCTCCTTCTTTCTTTCTTTTCCTCCCTCCTTCCTTCTTTCCCTCCCTTCCTCCCTCCCTCCTTTTCTCTCTCTTTATCTCTCTGCCTCTATCTTTATCTTATAATGTGATTTATTAACAATGCACATGACTTCTTTCCAACCAAATTATAAATTGTATGAAGACAGAAAATGTCTCACCTTCCTTGGCATTCCTAGTCCAGCATAGTGCCTTGCATGGAGTAAGAATTCAAGAAATGTGGATGATTACTATAGTAGATATAACATTAGATAAAGAGTCAAAAAATCTATATTCAAGTCTATATTCCAATCTTAACTAGCTATGTAACACTGAGTAAATCACTTAAGCCCACTGATTCTTAATTTCCTTATCTTTTAAATGAGGATGATAATCCCTACTCTAGCATTCAATAATTGGAAATGTTTTGGAAAGCAATAACAATATAAGCGTAGTTATCATAATTATAATTCTACTCATACTAAGACTGAGGTAGTTTCCTAAGACCAGTTCTGTGTCATGGAAGGATTTGACTCTTGATTGGCTGAGAGACCTCTGAGCCCATGATTATGTATACCTACATAAATGGAGATGAGAATTTTTCAATTTTGGAGAGATAGTTTTGAGAGAAACGTAAAGCAACTTTAGAACTTACTGAAGTGTGTGTGTGTGTGTGTGTGTGTGTGTGTGTGTGTGTGTGTGTTGAACTTTCAGATAGTAGAGGTGAGATCTCCCTGGAACCAAAGACAAGTAGGGAAGCTAGTACCAAAGAATTTCCTCAATTTGCAGCATCTGTAACTTTAGTGACTGTTAAGAATTCTCATTGTATCATCATAGCACTATCCCTGAAGTCAGGAATACCTGAGTTCAAATATGATCTCAGACACTTAACACTTCCCAGCTGTGTGACCCTGGGCAAGTCACTTAAACCTAATTGTCTCAGCAAAATATGTGTATATATATTGCCACTGTAAGCAAGGGTGCATGTCAGTGTTGGTCTGATGACCCCCATACACAGAGTTTATGCCAAGGTTTTTTCTGGATGAAAAGTATGGAAGGATTACATCATATTATATTGACATTTAGAAACAATGATACAACACAACAATAACATCACGAACAACAACAAGAAAGAATTTATCCAAATGTAACTTAAAATCTATAATAGCAATAATAGATATCTATAATTAGCCAAAGCAGTTAACAAATTATTGAATTTTTGTTGTTGAAGCAATCTAAAGATCAGAAACTTTAAATTTAAAAGTCCAAATATCCTTAGGTATTGGGAAATACATGTTTTACAAAATCAGACAGCCAGATTGCTACTCATGTCTTACAAAGTCAGGCATTGCATTCATTTCTTTCAAATTGTTTGCTTGGGTTTCAAGAACAGGGCTGGATATTAAAATCCTCCTCCTCTAAATCTACTTTGCCTTAAAGGGTCCTACTATCTTCATGGAAAAAATCATTGCTAACTTTATTTCCTATTTTGTATAATTATTTTTTCTCTTTTTTCCCCTTTAGTATTTGTAGGTTAGGTGCTAACAATTCACTGTCCTATTTTTCTTCAAAGAATAACACGTAGCAAAAGATGGCTAGTGGTAGAATGGAAGAGAGAGAGATACAGAACCTGAAAGACATAGTAGCAATGACAGATAGAAAAACAAACAAGAGATACAGAGTCAAACAAAAATACTATTTTAAAAAAGTAGAAAATAAGTGAGCTAAAACCCTCAGTTCCTGTGCCTTTAAGAGGAACATAATTCCTATAGGGATTTTTATAGGGATGCTATGAAGACTTACAAAGTCTGGTGCGACAGTGAAATGTCAATTATGAGATTCAAGTTGAAATATTTAGGTAACACATGTAGGTAAATATGGGGGGTGGATTTTTTTTAACCTCAATAGGTACCCAAGTAGGAAATTCATTTGTATGAATGAAAAGATGTGTTGTTGTTTTTTCCTAATTATGATTAAATACAGTTTTACATGTAAAACTTTATTTTTTATAGCAATAAAGATGGTAATTAACGTTGCAAGGGTAAAGACAGAAAGTTTGAAAAGAGCATATTCAGTCTGAATTGATTTGATTTAGAATGAGAAAAATTAAGGAGAGAACTGAAGCATGTGAAACATTGTTCCTTCACCAGAATATTTCAAATTAGAAAGAAATGATGGAGGGGATTTAAAAGAGACAATCAGAAATTAAAAAGATGAAAGGAAACTCAGGAGATAGCATTGATATCCAGTACTTAAAAGAAACACTTGCAGGAAAGTAATGACAGAATTAATATGAAGTAGAGGAAATCACAGAAATGATAGGAATTAAAGAATAATTAGAAAAATTATGAATCAGAAAGGAAAGGACAGGCATGAAATAAAACTCAGCTAATAGAGAAGACAAAGAAAGACAAATAAAAATTAGAGTAAAAGAGAAATTAGAAATGACTTCAGATTTACCTGAGAAAATGAAAACAAATAATAACAAAGGGAAACAATAAATAGAGTTCCTTTTAAGACATCTAATACAAGAAAAGAAACTAAAGAGTTGAAAATGGCTAAACAAGTTGTAGTATATGATTGCGATCGAAGATTATTGTGTTATAAAAATGATAAATTCAATGGTCTTAGAAAAAGGTATATAGACTTGCATGAAATAATGAAGAATGAAATGAACAAGACCAAGAAAATATTATATATACTACTAGTAATAATGTTTTAAAAAACAACTTTGACTAAATAAATCATTTTGACTATTGTAAATACCTAAATTAACTACAAAGGATATATAGAGATGCTATCTGCAGCCAGAGAAAGAACTAATAAATAGAAGTATGTATAGAATAATTTTATAACCCCACAAACATTATGTCAACTGGCAGCCATCTTGGGGAGGAGAAAGGGACAAAAAAAAGGAAAAAAAATTAGCTGATAGCTTTATTTTATATTTAAAAAGAATAACAAATTGTACATAGCTGACTTATAATTTCATGTGCAATCATGTTTAAAAAAAGAATACTATGTTATAGAAATGCTTATTTTATCATATATATTAAAAATTAAATAAAAGAAAATTTTAAAAAAATCAGAGCAAGAAGATGTTTAATAAAAAAATATGTATTAAGAATAGGGGATCCCAAAGCAGCTATAATGATGACTAAATTTTTAATAGATTTTTCTGTTTAAGAAAAATTTTAGCAGGTACTTTCAATGTGATTCTGGACATAAGGAACAAATGGTCTGAGAAAACAACCAATTTGAGGGAAAATGAGGCAGAATAGGTAGAATGTAGCCAGTTATTGTCAACTCTTGACGATTTTTGAGAAAAGGAGTGACATTTTAAGATGGAAGATAAGAAAAATGATTTCCCCAGTGGAGCTTTATGAGATAAGATAATAAGTACAATATACAGGGAGTAAAGTATTTGAATATCTCTTCTTCAAGCCAACAGGAGCACTATATGGCAAAGAGATATGTTTCACTGTCTGACTGCTGAAATACATGAGTAACACTGATCTTTGTGGAAATGGGCTCCAACTTTAATCACAATGAATTTTATGCTGCTTTGTTTTTGTGCATAAGTCTTGTGCCTTCAATTATTACCATAGGATGTACTATTTGTCGGAGAGGACGAAAGGGTTGTTCTCACTTAAAAAAACAAAACAAAAAAAAAACAGCCCATTTCCCACCTCCTACTGTTTTCTTTGCTCTATGATAGTTGCCTTGAAGTGAATGTCCAAACTGATGTTTAATTTCCCATTTCTGTTCCCCTTGTTCATTGGACATATTCTTCTATTTTATTTTTAGGATGTAAATTCAGTCAGACCTCAGATGTTAAAAATCAGTAATAATTTGCAGTGGAATCTAGGCCTTTGAATAATGAGATTCTAGAAATGGCTAGAGATTCTAAGGAACATGTGTTTCAAATTGAACAACAATGATACAGTTTTGTTTGCACTCATAAATAATGAATTTTTTCTGAGACCACAAGTAAGGATTGTCTAAATTAGTCTCCCCAATTCAGTAATTGATCCGAAGCGCATGCTGTGTCAGTGCTATCAACATGCTGATGCCTTTCGTTTGGTGGTGAGGAGGGAAAAAAGGGAGGTAGGGGGTTGCTGCTGATAGCATTTATGAGGAACATTACAATAGGGAAAGAAAAAAATCAGAAATGTGTTAGAATGTGTGTGTATATATGAGCTTGTTTGATTATTTTCAGTTAATGGCAAAGCAAATGACATTTTATGATCCTAATTTACAGAACATTAATAATAGTATTGTTGAAGTAAATCATTTTAATAGTAAGATTTATGCCAATGTCCCTAATTTACATGAGGAATTTACAAAATCTATTTTGTCCTCTGAGGATGTGCTAAATGGATGGTATGATTTGGTTTCAGACTGGCCCTTGACACGGCAACCTTAAGAACAGTAAGACTTCCTCCCAAGGGTTTTGGCTTTTTTTTTTCTCCTTTCACTTTTGTGTCTCTCAGTATAAGTGATAGCCAGGGGGATGGGCATGAAGGCAATGGTACATTCTGCAAGTAGAAGGTAGGCATTTAAAATAGGAGTCTCCAGGAAAGAGAGTCAGTAGGCACAGAGGAATCAATACTGTCCAATGACACATTGTTCATCTGAGCACAGGCTGGGTGTGGAGAAGGGAGTAACCATCAGTTTAAAATATGAGTCTACAGAGTACTTGATTAATCCAAGGAAGTTATGGGCTCGATTAGGCATATGATTTTATAGGCAAGTGCAGAACCTGGCTTGTTTATTGTGTGACACCATTTAATGGTGAAATGAAAAACAAATCAGTTCCAGTCTAGGCTAGGATGCTGGAAGGGTCATGTAGAACATGCATATTTATGAGACAAGATGGATTTGGAGTAGTCTTCCCTCCCTGTACTCCTATTATTCACTGTG
Organism: Sarcophilus harrisii; assembly: GCF_902635505.1. Taxonomy (NCBI): domain Eukaryota; kingdom Metazoa; phylum Chordata; class Mammalia; order Dasyuromorphia; family Dasyuridae; genus Sarcophilus; species Sarcophilus harrisii. The sequence continues at coordinate 218,401,487 of NC_045428.1, read as the reverse complement.
TAAGTTCCATGTTGTGCATGGTGTGCTCCTGATCTACATTTTCATGTGTAAATAAAACTCATAGGGGAAAATGGTGATTGAAAAAAAATGTCTTCTATTAGAAAAATCCATAGTCCTTGGTGAAAGTCTTATTGGGAAAAGAAAAACATTTTTGGTTTTTGATGTGGGAGCCTTTCCATTTTGGTAGGTGAAGACCTTGCTTCTTCTAAAACCATTAGGATACTGGGCATGGTAAGTTTGCCAGAGAAGAAAGAAAAGGAATTCCATATGATGACTTAGTGTAGAAATCTCATGGATAACATTGGAGAGAAGCATGGACCATTTTGAGGGAAGATGTTCAACTAAGGGAAGCTTGTAATTGATATTATGGTCAACTAACTTATTACTAGGATCTTGTTCTCTCTTCACACAACCTTATAGAAGCATATATCTAGAACTATAAAGGACCTTGAAGAATATCTACTAATCCCTCATGTTATGGGTGAGAATGAATAACCTGTCTAAGTCACATGTGATAATAACTATCAGAAGAGACAATGGAAACCAAGAGATTAACAGATGAGGAAATTCTATTGCTCCCAGATGGCAATTTGCTATTGGAATGGAATTTATATCTATATCTATATATTGAGAAAAGTGGGAACCGAAGAGGGTTCATGCATCATAGTTCCCTGTGCCCACAATTGCCACTTGGTCTCACCTTCTTTACTTCTATAGAGGTGGATAAAATAAAAAAATCTAGAGTTGGTGCGAATACAATGGGAGACAACTGATCTACTAGAATCTAGAGAGTCCATTCACCTTCATGATTGGCATTTTGAACTTGCCTAGAGAGCAAAGGTAATGAGGAGTTAAGAGATGAGATGATATCTGAGAAGAACTGGTTTAAATTTAAAAAATAAATATTAATGATAGATGGACATATTTCCACATAAATAAACAAAACCAGTGCATCTTTCTGGGCACCAATGTTAGAACCAGACTGATTCAACACTAGATTAAATATATAATCTAGAAGTTTAAATTCAGGTTAAATGTTTCTAGTCTATAGAAAACTTTAAAATTCTGCAAATAGTGCATGTGAGACTAATGGAAGTGACAGTGAAACTGCATGGGAAACCTGAAAAGGCCAAAGATAGAAAGAAAGTAACACATTAAAAAAAAAACACTAAAAGAGCAGTATTTTAGGTAGCAGTGAAAACAAAATAAATAAATAAACATGTAAAATGAAATGTTGTGTGTGAATAATAGGTAATTTTGATTAGACTATAGAGATATATTTGTATAAATGAGGAGTAGTGGATAAAAATGCTGTAAAAGTGATGTGGGTCAGGTTTTGAGGGCCTTAAACGTCTAAGAAAGAAGTTTATATTTGATCTTAGAGGTAATAGTAAGCACTGGATTTTGCTGAATTAGAGAGTAACATGGTCAGCTGTGTTTTAAGAAAATTTCTTTAGTAGATGTATGAAAAATAGATTGATGAGGGGAGAAGTTTGAAGTTGGGAGATAAGGAGAAAGACTGCTGTAATATTTTAGGAAAAAAGTGTTAAGGGCCTAAAATAAGTTGGGAAAGAAGGGGATGGATGAAGACGGATGCTATGGAGGCAGAAAGACCTGCCCACTAATTGGATATGGTAGGAAAGAGAGAATTAGTTGTTAAGCATGTTGTTAAGGTTCATATCTTGTTAACTAGAAGGATAAAAGTATCATTGACAGAAATGAGAAAGTTAGGAAGAAGAATAAAATTTTGAAGCTAGATATTTAGTTCTGTTTTGGATATGTTAAGTTTAAGCATACCTAGAATGAATACCTAGTAGGCATATGGTGATGCAGCAGTCGAGTTCTAAGGAGAGATTATTTGAATATATAGCTCTGTGATTTATTTGCATAGAGATGATAATTATATCCATGGAAGCTAATGAGGTCATTGAATAAGAGACAATAGAGAGAGAAGAGGGCCCAGAACAGAGCCTTGGGATATACCTACAGTTAAGATGCATAACAACGAATAATAAGCCAGGAAAGGAAAATAAGAAATTAAGAAATAAAATTGAAAACAAGGGCATTTTTAAAAAGTCAGCAAAACTTAAAAAAGGAGATGAAATAAACAGTAAAAATGTAAGGAGAGTTATTTGGAGGAAAAAGAATCCAAACTGTCCTTGTAGGATGATAGATTTAGTATTAGTTACAATCCTGGAATAGAACCAGAGTCATTGTGAATTGTTCTCTGGAGATAATTCATCTTATGAGTTCTTAGACATGATGAAAAAGGGCATCAGAAACCAAATTTCTAACAGGATCCTATCCTTGTGGAAAATGATGACAGTGTTGTCTGGAAAGCTGAAAAATTCTGATCAGTGCATGTCAAATCAATAGAATTCTGGATATGGTCTAAAGAAGGGAAGCCAAAATAATTGGAGATGGAGGGACTGCTATAGGAGACGATATTAAAAATATTATGATTTTGGTTTAAAAAGGCAAAGACCGACTTTCAATCCCTATAGAAATAGTGCAGGGTACGGAAAGACTATGCATTTATTCACTATTCTAGAATGGGAAGGAACATAACTTAAAACCTAAGGAAGGTATATTTAGAATAAACACAGATAACCACTGTTTTATATAGTAACTAATAGGTTAAGTCTTGCAGAATGTGCTAGGAGTGAGGATGAAAATATAAATAGTTCCAAAATGGTAAATTCATGGTTAATGGTAAATTAGGATGCTCTTGGAGTTTATATCAGGGGAACCAACTTTTCCTTCTTTTCTCCTCAGTGTAAATATCCAATAATATTACTGGCAGAGACTTATTATTGACAGTGGTAGGCCATAGGTCTCATCTAATATAATAATTCTTGTTTATTTAGGCTCCATTCTTAATTATACTCTATTCTTAGTCATGAGAAGCATTTAGTGAATTGAGATTTGGTTTCAGAGCCTAGAAGACTTGGACTCCAATTCTGCCTCTGGCAATTCTTTATAACTAATTGCAGAGAAGACACTAGCCTATATTGCTGAGGGAGCTTCCTCATCTAGAAGTTCCATAGGTCCAAACCTGCATTCCCCAAATGTTTGGGCTGAACTGTCCGGGGTCCATGTGCATACAACAAATATGATGTTTATTAAGCATCTGCTATATGCTGAGCACTCTGCTAGTTTCTGGGAGAGGTGACAAATTAAATAAGGTTTAATTCCAGTTTTCAAGATTATAGTGCATAAATACTTCTCACATTTTGAAGTCCTAACTCAATGCCAATTATTATTACTATTATTATTGGAAGACATTAAAAGAAAGAGTTATAATACACATTACATGAAAAAGTACATCCAAGTATAACATAATGAGCTGAGCACAGGCCTTTGAATCAGGGAAATCTGGGTTTGAATATTGTGTCAGACTTTTACTAGTTGCTGTAAAATGTTGCATGAATAAAATGTCCTGGAAAACAATAAATTTCTTATATTTAATTCCAGGTTTCATGGGTTTGACTTCATTTTGAGTGAATGACACAGATTTAGCAAGTGTCATATCAGGATTCAAATCTGTGTCTTCTTGACTCTAAATACTTGATTGACCTCACTATGCTGAACTTGGGTGACCTCTGATTGTGAGCTGTGAGAGCCTGATTGTGTAGGTATATTGCAATGCTGATAATGAAACAATGAGTTGTAGACCATAGCATTTAGAGCTGGAAGAAACATATTCCAATCCTACTTAACTTGCTTTACAGATATGAAAGTGGAGGCCCCTTAAGGATCATTAATCTAACTCATTAAAGAGTTATAAGAGGTGTTAATCAATCAATAAATCTATAAAAACTTATTAAGCACCTACTATGTGTCAGACACTGTGCAAAATACTGTCCTCAAAGGTCAATTGGTTTATCAATATGGAAAATCAGGATAGCTAGGTGGCACAGTAAATAAAAATGCCAAGCCTGAAGTCATCTTCCTGAGTTCAAATCTAACTTTAGACATTTAGTAGCTCTGTGTGACCCTGACCAAGTCACTTAACCCTGTTTGCCTCAGTTTCCTCATCTGTAAAATGAGCTGCAGAAGAAAAATGACAAACTAATATCTTTGTCAAGAAAACCCCAGATGAGTTCACAAAGAGTTGCATATGACTGAAAAATTATGGAACAACAAAAATGGGAAACCAAGACCTACAGAGGATGTAACTTGCCCCAAATCACACAGATAATAAATAGAATTGGGATTTCAATCAATCTCTGTCTCCAAAAATAGCACTCTTGTCACTGCACCATATTGTCTTCTGTGAGCCAGTAAGTAGCAGAACCAAAAGTTTCATATGGTGTTAATTCCCATCATGGAAATAGCAAAGAATGTACAAGCCTGCCATTTTAGGACTGCCTCACATCACAAGCACATGAATCATTGAGCATGAATATGGTAGGAATTCCCAGGGTAAATTATTTCCATCTCAATCACTGAGTGCTTAAGTGTGGGCTCTAATGAAACAAATCATTATGTATTTTGTCTGTATATACAGTGACTGAAATATGCTTATTGAAAAAACAGTTTTACTTTCTGTGCTCTGTTTTATTATTTTAAAAATGTACTGTTAACTACTTTTAAAGAGTTTACTTAACCCAAGTCTCTCTTACAGAGAAAGTCTGCCATATTTTATTAATTTTACATCACTCAACTGTAGGACAGATGGGGAATATTGCTTTGGTACTAAAATTGCAAGTGACACTTTGTTCCAGCCTCTTAAGAAAGACTTTTTCTCCCTTATCATTTAAAAGAAGTTCTACAATTTTTAAATATTCTACTGCAAAGCACTCCTTTTCAGTTGCTGCCTTGGGTCTTTTAAAAATTGGTAAGTAATTAACTGATAAATAATGGAAGTTATAGATGCATGCTATGTATCATTATTCAGCATTTCTTGCTCATCCTTTTTTAGTTTGTTTGTTCCACTTTACATGCTTGCTTTTCCTGTTTTCTTTTCTCAAGCCCTTGTTCATATATGTGAATAGTTGTCACTTGAAGTCAAAATAAAATGTATTTTAAGCTTTCTTTAAAAATAAAATCTGACCTAATTCACATTTAATAACAATCTCAACAAGCAAACAATTTGCTGATTTTCTCAACCATGCAGATTCTGGTCAGAATTTTGTCCCTAGTCCCTAGAGTGAAACCTTTCAATTCAATTCAATTCAATAAACATTATTTATCCTGTGTACCAGATATTTAAAAGACTACAATACAGAAGAGGAACCATGTAATTAAGGGTAGGACAAAGCTACTCTGACCACATAATAGTTTCTGTTGAGCAGATGGACACCACTTCAGAGTTTCATGGTCATAAAGCTCTTACAGAAAGAAACTAAGCTGATTTTCTTGGCATCACAGAGAAAAGGTCTCTTTACCAAAGTTTCAGGGAGAAGGTGGGGTCAAGTAGGTAGATCTTAGGCAATAGTGATTAAAAAACACCCCAAACATTCTGTTATTAGACTCTTCTAGTTATCTGAGGATTCTAAACAGTTTTAACCTGAAAATCTCTTTCATCCAGTGGATCTTCTCTCAATGTGATTAATTTACTGTAGCCTTTGCTAGGTTCATAGATTGCTCTTTTAAATTTTATTCCACTTGGTATAATTTATGCTACCAATGGAGCATTTGATAAGACTTTCTCCTCTACCTTGTTTAACCTGGATGATAAAGCTTTGCAAAACTTTAGGGGTTGACCAGAAGAATGTTGAACAACCAATAAAAAACAATGATGACACTAGCAATAATAATATCTGACATTTATATCATTTGATATTCAAAGTAATTCTGTGAAGGATTGTATAGATAAAGAAACTAAGACTAAGAGGACAGTGTGCTGGTCAGGTTCCATACAATATTTTAATAATAAAATACATATAAATTTTCTAACCATTTTCAAACTATATTGCTGCATGTACATCCTTCTTCCTACTTTCCTTTTATGTATTGTCTTCCCCTTTGGAGCAAACTCCCTGAAAGCAAGAACTGTTTTGTTTGCTTGCATTTTTATCCCCCAGTGCTTAGAACAGGATCTGGCACATAGCACTTAATAGACGCTTTTTCAGTCATTCATTCCTCTATTCATAAGGTCAGAGATTTCTACATAGTAGGTTTTGAATACATAATTGTTGTATTGAATTAGATTCAGTGTTAAAATTTCTGGTAACTGTTTCAGTTTGTTCTGTTACATTGAGAAAAAATATAATAACCTTATTGTATAACCCTTAAAAACAAAAGAGACTATATTGTGCATATATACATATACAATACATACACACATATACATATGCACATATAAACACATGTACACATACACATAAGTAGAAACACACACACACACACATATATATATATATATATACATGTATACATGTAGGCACATACATATAATCTGTGACTTTTCTCTTTACATGTCCAATTAACTTACTTAATGTGGCCATATCTATCCCTTCCTTCCTCCCACATACCTTTTAGGCTGTCCTTTTGAAATGTCTTTTCCTTTTTGAGACTGCCATTTATATTCATTTAAACATTAAATGAAATATCAAATATCATTATAATTTTCTTTGTAATACAAGTTTCTTTTTTGTTTTATGTATAAGAATGTCGTATCAGATAAAGCTATGCCTTACGTAGAATCAGTAATAGGAGATTTTTTTTTTTAACATTGATTTGTGATCTTCACTTCCACTTACCTTACAACTACACATACAACATCCTTTCCCTGCCCCAGTGAGATTGTGGCAAGTCAAAGAGAAATATATGTCAGTCTTGCATTGTACCTGTGAGCCTTTGTTTTGATCACCATTTTATTCTAATGTTCTCTTTATTGGAAGATCATTTCTCAAGAACGTTTGTGTTTTCTTTCTTCCATGTTCATAAACATGAAAATTAGACAAATTTTGTTCAACTTCACTTGACGAAGGTCTAAGTGAACCTAGAGACTTTGATTCCTGTTTTTCTATAGGTTTTCTGTAAAATCATATATTACACAACCAAATCACAACATTCTACAAGTAACTTGAATAATTTTTATCCCAAGTTAGGCAATGTGAAAGTTTGGTTTCAAGAGAGAAAGAAAGAGGTTCAAGGATCCATCTGATTCCTTGAGAAACCCTATCATGATTTTCTGTCTTGTGGAACATACGACTATATTTCATTGTGTACGCTGACACAGATTAAATGCGTACATAAAAATGCCACTGGGGACCAGCTACTTAAACTCAAAATTTAATGTTAACAGGAAGTACACAATATCGTATACTGAGAACTGGAAGGGGCTTTGAAGTAATTTAGTACAAACTATTCATTTTGTGTATAAGAAAAGTTAGGCCCCAAAATGTTGTGTTACTTAAAAGCATAGGATCCCAGGTCTAGAACTGCTAGAACCTTCCCTATATATCATCTTCCATCTACTCTCTATGTTATCTTTTATGTACTTTTTAATATTAATGTTTTTCCCTTATTAAGGTATAAGATCCTTAAAGGCATGAACTATTGTTACCTGTTTTTATTCCCAGTGTTTTTCACATAGAACATAGAATGCTCTTAAATAAATACCTATTGATTAATTGATAAAAGTTGGAAGGACTATGAGAATTCATTTAGTCTAACTCCTTTAATTTATATACCAGGAAACTGATACCCAGAGATGTTCTTTGTTAAGATCATAGAAGAAGTTAAAGGTCAGTGTTAGGATTTGAACTTAAGTCCTCTACTTCTAAATGCTTTTTACCTACATGACTATACTTTAGAGGATAATAGTATTCAATTCTATTACATTTGTACACATGAATTCTCTTAAGATTCATGTTCTAGCTTTCTGGAAATGGACATACTTTGCTATCTCCAAATAAGCAGATACTTTAAAAATATTATTTTATTGCAGGTACAAAATGTTATGAAGTCAATTAAGGTTATGGTGTTCTTTTATCATTAAAGCTTTCCTTTTATTTTGGTTTGCATCATTAGCATTGTTAAAAGTAATTAAATTTTTAAAATTCTGCTTGATATAAATGTCACAACATTCACAGGCTCTCATTAGGACATAATTTTGCAAATATTACTAAAATCATGATAGCAATTATAATAACTCACCAACATTATAAAATTATATGGGGGGTACCTGGAAGTTACATTTCTCCAAAAATCAACCTAAGTTTTTTTAGTCTACAACTTTTTAAAACAGTTTCATGGTCAGCCAATTTTTTAAAAACTAAATATATTTATGTTTTTAGTATGGTTTCAAACTTTGAATTAGAGACATAATTTATATAAATGTAAGTGATAAAGTAAATTTCATTTGCTCATAAAATCTCACATTTTCATAGACCACTTGGCTACCATGCAATTATTTAGAGGAAAACACTTCATAAGAAATATGGTTAACTACTATATAGTATTCCCAATCCCTCTATTTTTGTCTGCCTGCACTTTTGATTTCCTTCACAAGCTAATTGTACACTATTTCAAAGTCTGATTCTTTTTATACAGCAAAATAACTATTTGGACATGTACATATAGTATTTAATGTATACTTCAACATATTTAACATGTATTGGTCAACCTGCTATCTGGGGGAAGGAGGGGAAAAGTTGGAACAAAAGATCTTGCAATTGTCAATGCTGAAAAATTACCCACGCATATATCTTATAAATAAAAAGCTATAATAAAAAAAGAACATATATATGTATACATATACAAAAAAAAGAAATATGGTTAACTAACCTACTCTAGACATGCATATCAAATCAACTTTTCTGAGCTAATTGTTCAATAGTTTGAGAATTAGAGCAATTATTAATTTAGTCAATAAATATTTATTCAAAGTTTATACAATGTGCATGCTAGTTACAAACATCTTCTTGGATGCAAACACAATCATAAAGTCAAAATAATGTGTTGTTTTTGTTTCAAGATTTTCAAATTTTTACTCTTTTTTCTTTTTTTTTTGGTCTTCTTCCTTCCCCTTCCCTTCCCTTTCCTTCCCCTTTTCTTTCTTCTCCTTTTTCTTTCTCTCTTCCCCTATCCCTTTCTCTCCTCATCTTCCACTTTCCCTTTCTCTTCCCATCTTCCCCTTTCCTTCCCTTGCCTTTTGGCTTCTGCCTTTTTCCCTCTCTTCCCTATAGCAAGCCATTCATGGTTTTTATGCTACTGATGATCAGCATCAAAACTTTGATTTCCTCTGTTTTTAACTTGGGCTAGTTTGTTTATCCTTGACCTGATGCTTTTCCATCCTTTCATTTATGGAAGGCTCACAATATTGATGCCAGGTTTAGTGTGCACACCCAATAAGCCTAATTCATTATAACTCAGTATTTTCAAGCTTAAGCTCTTAGTTTTAGCCTCTTCAGTAGTAAGAAATATAGGTGTGTGCCACTATACCTGGTGATTTTCATTCTTTTTAAGATGCACACACATTTTTATTTTCTCTTCTGATAATAAAATAGATCCTATATGTCTGCTTTTCACTGGCACTGTTTTACAAACCCTGTTATAGAATAGTTTGATATTGGACTTTTCAAAGTAATACACCTAGTTCAGTACACTACTATTGGTTTTAAATTGAGTTTTTCCTCTTTCCTCTATTTTCTTCCTTTTGCCATCAGCCACTTTTATTGCTATATTCATTACCAGAACTTCTTGATTTCTTTTCCTGAGTTTATCCAGTATATTATATTGACTTTTACCTTTTCCCTCTTCACTTGCCTGTTTCTCTTTTTCATCCATTGTTGCTATAACAGTTCTTTCTCCTTACTGTGATTTTGGCCTCATATAGATTTATCTTTTATTCAACTTAACAAAGACTTTTTAATCACCTATATACACATACACTGTACAATATACAATGATAATGACAAAAATAAAACTGTTTCTGCCTGAACTCTTTCTATCTCTGCAAGAAACCTAAACTTGCATGTGGGCTGTATTCCAAACATTCATTAGGCACTCAAAATATTTTTTTTCTAGCAGAAACAATGTAATAAAAGGTTATTAGGATCATAAGAATATAGATTTAGAGTTGTAGATTGTAGACATTGTCTATATCCCTCATTTTACAAAAAAATTGAGGTGCTAAAGTTAAATAAATTGAGAAGCAAAATAGTGAATGGATAGGAAATTGAACTTGCAATTAGAAATACTTGAATATAGATTCCACCTCAAAACCTTTTTAGCTCTGTGACCTTAGGGAAATCATTTCATTTCTTTTGGCCTTAGTTTCTTCATCTGTAAAATGAAGGGATTGGACGAGATCATTTATTTCTAAGATCCCTTCTAGCTCTTAATACTATGATGTCTTAAGGATATAAAGTTAAGAAATTGTAGATGACTGAGTCTCTTGATAATGTGAAGGCCAGGTGGTACCTCTGATTCCTGGTTTATTTATTTATTTCTTTACTTATTTCTTTATTTATTTGTAATTTATCTCATCACCATTTATGCCAGAATCTAACCAGGATTCTTTTCTTTTCTTGGATTGACAAAAAAGATTACAATTCCTAAAGTAGACCTTTGAAGTCTACTAAAGTATAAGTTTAAGAGAGCTTGAATATGACTATCCAGTTTCTTAGGTGGGTTCTTCTGAGCCAATTCTGGAACATTTCTGGTAGAAATTCGTGACTGATGAACCTAGTTTCAGCTGGTTGCCTAGGTGGAAAATAGAGAAAGTGACATCATCCTAGTGCAGGTACTCTTCAAATCAAACCTTTTTGGTTGCAATAGCTTGCTGGATTGTTTATTTGTGTCTAGTCTCTCCCCATGTCTATCTATCTACCCTTCATTCAGCCACCAAAGAATCCATCTGATCCCTAGAGAAACCTTTAAATATAGGTTTAATCATGTTATATCCCACCCCCAAACTCCTTGATAAATTATATTTCCTCTCATTGCTATGAGGATCAAATAAAAAATCTTCTGTTTGTTACCCAAAATCCTTCATAACCTAGTCTCCTCCTACCTTTCCAGTTTTCTTACATCTCCCCAACACATACTCTTTGATCTGATGACATAGGCCTTCTGGCTTTCCTATGAACAAATTTCTCCATCTCTCAAATTCTGATCATTCTTTCTGAATGACCCCCAGAAGGCCTTCTCCTTCTGCTTTTAGAGCTGACTTCCTTGGCTTTAATTCCCATCTAAAACTCCATGTTCTATAGGAAGCTTTCCCCAGTCCCTCTTAATTTTAGCATTGCTTCTTTATAATTATTCCTATTTATTCCCTATATAGCTTTCTTTGTATATATTTGTTTGCATTTTGTCTCTCCCATTAGTTTCTTTTAATATCCCGAATGTTTAGTATAGTTCTGGCACATAATAAATGTTTGCTGATTGATTGATTGATCAAGAATAATTTGAAAGATCTGAGAAGAAAGAGGAAATGAAGGAAAGTACAGGCTGGATGGAGCTAGAAGATTCTTATTGATCCTGCTTAGCTTGTGACCGTTTGAGGATCCTCTTCTGCTAATTTCTCCTATACTTTTACAGTGTAATGAGGGTCCTTTCTTCAAGGATTCCTGCAGAAGGGAAGACAAAATGTTAGGGACAGAAATCTGGTCACTCTGTTCTCCTGAGAAAGAGGGGGTAGCAGGCTAGAATTATATTTATTTGTTCTCTTAAATATCATTAATCTTGGTAAAGCAATTTTTAGATTTAAGCTATACTCCTAATTGCTATTCCTAATTGCTATTAATGGGAAAAGAAAGCCTCATATTATATATCTGAAGCTTGACTTCCTTCACATCAAATGCCAGTTATATAATGAATAGCCAGAAAGGATAGCAAAAAAAAAAAAAATCAAGTTGATAGAAACCATAAGTTAATATAAATAAAAATAGACTGATTATGCAGAGTGGAAGAACTTTTCCACTTGGAGTGAATAACACGGTTCAGTCAAGAGAGGGAAAGAGACTACTAGATCTTTTCCCAACTATGATAAGGAGAAAAAGAAGAGAACTTATATGTTCTAAAATGTTTATAATATTTGTAGGAGCTTTCTTTCTGATGGAAATTGCAGGCATGCCCATTAATTGGAGAATGGCTGAACAGATATGGTATATGATGGAATACTACCTTGTTTTAATGATGAACTCATTGATTTTAGAGAAACACGCATAGACTTGCATGAAATAATGAAGAGCAAAATAGCAGACCCAAGAGGATAGCATATACAGTAAAAGCAATACTTTCTTTTTTTAAAAGAATAACCTAAATCTCTTTTTTTTTTTCTTCCAGATCTCACCAACTCACACAAGTGTTGGCTATGGATTAATAGATCTCTAACAATGAAGAGAGAATCACCTGCAAATGGCCCTTTGAAGCTTGGTTTACATATTTATGTTGTATATGTTGATTTATATCCATATCTTCTCCTCTAGTATGACTTGTTTGAGAACAGGGACTATTTATTTTCTGTTTCTTTTGTTTTTGTATCCCTTGTGTCAGGGTGCTTTATAAATGCTATGGACTGGTCATTTGATTGTCATTATTCTTGTTGCTACTGTTCCTGCTATTTTAAAAGCCTATTTTGAACCATCCCAGGAAGGATATGGAAAGTAACTTTAGGCTACTTGAGACTATATTTAGTGTTAACATGAGGGAATTCAAATGAAAAACTGACAAAAGGTGAAGAGGAAGAGAAACTCTAAGAAGCAGTGATAGAAAGAGTATCAGAGTTCTCTCTTTTAGGCAGCCAACCCTATGTATTATAGGAATATGTCCATCATACTATATTTACCATAATTTCATGGAGTGCAGAGAGTGATTAATGATTATCAAAACTTCCTATCATTTATTTTTCTCATGAAGGGACCATGTATTTGGAAGCAGAGGGATTTTATAAGGAGATAAACACTGATTGGAAATCATGCCTAAATGAAAAGGGAAGAGTACTATGTGAAATAATTGCTTTGGGAATTCTTAGTAGATAACATAGAAAGGTCAGTTTAAGCTATATTAAGTTTTAACATATAAAATATTAATAACAGAGGCCTTGAAATATATTGCCTACATTATGTAACTGTGTCTAGGAATTTCATGTGAGTTTGTTTCTTGTTGTGAAAATGAATCAAGAAATAAATATGACAAATTAGCACAAGCATGAAGAGAGACTGTCAGAATTGCCTCCTGTCCCTGCCCCCCAGCATGGAGAGAGACTCTGATATGTCACATAGTGAGGAGGAAATAGTCACATCAGCACTCTGGGGATGAGAGCAAGATGGGATTTTGCCAGGTAAGTACATATTTGATACACAATTGTAGGGATTGAGAGGAAGTGAGCTGTCTTGTAACTTTCTATAACTAATTATTCTTAATTTAATTAGGTATTTAACTTAGTTGTCTATACCCATCAAAAGAAGTTCAAGTGATATTGAAACTTAAATATTAATTTTTAATTTAATTATTTTCAAATTACTTAACATGTTTGGTTCTTTACAAAACGGTCCTACTGCAATGTATCTTCATGCCATTATGGAAGCATATTGAAAACCCTGTTCTTCAACTGAAAATATGAAGAAATGAACACTTTTTTATCTAAGTTCTTTCCAGACTTTCCCTTTTAGGAAAATGTGTAAAAAATCAAGAAGAAAGACTAAGGTTCTAGGAAAACAACTTTAACACTTATCTAATTAAGATCATTGCTTTCTCCACAAGTAATTGTGTTATGACCTACCTGGAGGAAGTACCTGTGATGGCTGAAATCTGAAATAACTGAGGAAATAAATTGTTCAAACTTAACAGCATATTAATTTATTAAGCAATGCATGTTCATTCTATGGCAAATTTGACATGAGATCCAAAATAAGGGCAGAAACAGATTTTTATGCATTAAAATAATTAAACAAGGCCAATTAATTAAAAGAAAACAATTAACTGGGATACACAGTTGAAGAAAAAATTAAGAACTTTGTGAATTGGGAGGGGGAGAGAGAATAGGTAAAATTCCCTGAAATCAGAAAAAGTGGTATCCCATTCTTCCCAAATATCTGTATATTCAAGCAAAGGAACTTGGAAAAAAATAACTGATTTACCAATACAAGGCCAATTTCAGATAAGACATACAGGTTACCTGAGATGTATACTTGTGAGAAAATTCCTCACATCATCTTTAGATCTGAGCACATAACCTAACTCTCTTGTTAATGATCTCTAAGTAACAGGTAAAGGTGATTCAGTTTTTCAGCCATACAGAAGTAAATTTAAACAATTTCCTTACAATTTTCATAATTGAATAATTTTTTTTCACAAGACAGAAGTTAGTTTAGACACATAATTGAACAGAAAGGGAAGTTACCTAGATCCAGAATTGAGTTACAAGATGGAGTCAGTGGGCTTCATTTAATTCCTACAATTTCTTTAAACTATTCTTTCTTCAGAAAGGTTTAAAATGTCACTGGGAAGAAAATTATGGTTCTTTTCTAATTTTATTTTTTATTAAAGCCTTTTATTTTTCAAAACATATGCATGGATAATTCTTTGATATTAATCCTTGTAAAACCTTGTGTTCCAATTTTTCCCTTCTCTTCTCCTATCCCATCTCCAAGATGGCAAATAGTCCAATATATGTTAAACATGGTAGAAATCTATATTTAATTCAATATATGTATACATATTTATACAATTATCTTGCTGCACAAGAAAAATCAAATCAAGCCAGAAAAAAATGAGAAAGAAAACAAAATGCCAGCAAACAAAAACAAAGAGTAAAAATGTTTGTGAACCACACTCAGTTCCCACAGTCCTCTCTTTGGGTGTAGATGACTCTCTTCATTACAAGATCACTGGATCTGGTCTGAATCATCTCATTGTTGATGAGAGCCACGTCCATCATAATTGATCATCATTTTATCTTATTGTTGCTGTGTACAATGATCTCCTAGTTCTGATCATTTTACTTAGCATCAGTTCATGTAAGTCTCTCCAGGGATCTCTGAAATCATCCTGCTTATTGTTTCTTATAGAACAATAATATTTCATAACATTCATATACAATAACTTATTTAGCCATTCTCCAACTAATGGACATCCACTCAGTTTCCAGTTTCTTGCCACCACAAAAAGGGCTGCTATAAACATTTTTGCCCATGTGGGTCCCTTTCTCTCCTTTAAGATTTCTTTGGAATATGAGCACTGTAGAAACACTGCTGTTTCATCAAAGGGTATGCACAGTTTGATAACTCTTTGGGCATAGTTCCAAACTGCTCTCAAGAATGGTTGGATCTATTCACAATTCCATCAACAATGCATTAGTGTTCCAATTTTCCCACATCCCCTCCAACATTTATCATTATCTTTTCCTTTCACCTTAGCCAATCTGAGAGCTGTGTAGTGGTATCTCAGAGTTGTCTTAATTTGCATTTCTCTGATCAATAATAATTTAGAACATTTTTTCATATGACTAGAAATGGTCTCAATTTTTTCATCTGAAAATTATCTGTTTATATCTTTTGAACATTTATCAATTGGAGAATGACTTGAATTCTTATAAATTTGAGTCAATTCTCTATATATTTTAGAAATTAGGCCTTTATCAAAACCCTTGAATGTAAAATGTTTTCCCAGTATATTACTTCTAATCTCATCTACATTAGTTTTGTTTGTAGAAAATCTTTTAAGCAATATAATCAAAATTATCTATTCTGTGATCAATAATGATCTCTGGGTCTTCTTTGGTCACAAATTCCTTCCTTCTCCACAGATCTGAGAGGTAAACTATCCTATGTTCCAAGAAAATTTTGATTTTGAAGGGAATAGCTAAAGAAAAATATATTAGTAGTTCATTGAAAATTATATAACTATATTAATAGAATATAAATATGATACAACTAAAAATGACTCTATAGGTTTTATTCCATTGATGTTTGGTGTTTGGGTGTTTGGTGTTTGGGTGAAAGCATCAATGCCTGTTAATTTTTGCCTTGAAGTAGTAAAAGACTGAACTATGGAAACTCACAAATAACTCAATGCTTAACTTAGAAATCAATTAGTGAAAGGTATTTCCTCAGCTAAAATAGCTTATAGAGAAAGAAGTAATGGTATAAAGGCCATATTTGCTATTGGGAACTCTGGCAAAGGGATAGAGATTGGTTCATTTTATATTCTATTCACCTTAGATCAAACTTACATACCATTTTCTTTTTTTTTTTTTTCTATGTTTTTGTCTTTTTTAATTGTAGCTTTTTATTTAGAAGACATATGCATGGGCAATTTTTCAGCACTGACCCTTGCAAAATCTTCTGTTCCAACTTTTCCCCTCCTTCCCTTCATCCCCTCCCCTAGATGGCAGGTAGACCAATACGTGTTAAATATGTTAAAGTGTATGTTAACGACAATATATGTATACATATTTATATAGTTGCTGCACAAGAAAAATTGGATTTAGAAATAAGGTAAAAATAACCTGAGAAGAAAAACAAACATGCAAGTGGACAAAAACAGGATTGGAAATGCTGTTGCGGTCCACACTCATTTTCCATAGTTCTTTCACTGGGTATAGCTAGTTCTCTTCATTATTGAACAATTGGAACTGATTTGGTTCATTTAATTGTTGAAGATAGCCACATCCATCAGAATTGATCATCATATAATATTGTTGTTAATGATCTCCTGGTCCTGCTCATTTCGCTCAGCATCAGTTCATGTAAGTCTCTCCAGGCCTTTCTGAAATCATCCTCCTGGTAATTTCTTACTGAACAATAATATTCCATAACATTCATATACCACAACTTATTCAGCCATTCTCCAATTGATGGGTATCCATTCCATTTCCAGTTTCTAGCCACTACAAAAAAGGCTGCCACAAACATTTTTTGCACATATGGGTCCCTTTCCCTTCTTTAATATCCCTTTGGGATATAAGCCCAGTAGAAACACTCTGGGCCAAAGGGTATGCACAGTTTGATAACTTTTTGAGCATAGTTGCAAATTGCTCTCCAGAATGGTTGGATGCATTTACAATTTCACCAACAATGTATCAGTGTCCCAGTTTTCCCACATCCCCTCCAATATTCATTATTATCTTTTCCTGTCATTCGAGCCAATCTGAGAGGTGTGTAGTGGTATCTCAGAGTTGTCTTAATTTGCATTTCTCTGATTAATAATGACTTGGAGCATCTTTTCATATGACTAGAAATAGTTTCAATGTCTTTGTCTGAGAATTGTCTGTTCATATCCTTTGACCATTTATCAATTGGAGAATGGCTCGATTTCTTATAGACTCAATTCTCTATATACTTTGGAAATGAGGCCTGGATCAGAACCTTTGACTGTAAAAATATTTTCCCAGTTTATTGCTTCCCTTCTAATCTTGTCTGCATTAGTTTTGTTTGTTTAACTTGATATAATCAAAATTTTCTATTTTGTGATCATAATGATCTCTAGTTCTTCTTTGGTCACAAATTCCTTCCTCCTCCACAGGTCTGAGAGGTAAATTATCCTTTGTTCTTCTAATTTATTTATAATGTCATTCTTTATGCCTAGATCATGAACCCATTTTAACCTTATCTTGGTGCATGGTGTTAAGTGTGGGTCATTGCCTAGTTTTTGCCATCCTAATTTCCAATTTTCCTAGCAGTTTTTCCTTGAATTCTGTTTCCAACCTACCTGGTTTAGGTATCAGTACCATGTCTGTCATACCATTTTCTCATACTATTGAAAACAGTCTTTTTGGTTTGAGTTACTAATGTTTAAATTATAATAAGACTTTTTGGGATGTCTTGTATAAAGAAATAATTTAAATTTATAAAGATTAGAGCAATTTCCCAATTAATAAAAATGGTTTAAGAATATGAAAAGGCAGTTCTCAAAGGAATAAACCCAGAATATATATATATATATATGTATATATATATATATATATACATATATAGTCATATAAAAATGTTCTAAATCATTACTAATTAGAGAAATGCAAATTAAAAAAAAACTAAAGTAAATCTTAGATATCTCCACATACTCATCATTTGGGAATGATAAACATTGGTGGGATTATGAAAAAGTCACATTTTTCTACTACTAGTGGACCCTGTCTTTCTATGAAGTAATTTGAAATCATGAACAAAAAATTACTAACCTATGCATGCCCAACTATATTATTGCAAGTCTTATATACTCCAAAGATCAAAGAATTTGTAACAAAACTGTTTAATACATACAACTGGCATTGTGTGAATGGTAGACTTGCATGATGAGATTGTGGAAGGAGGTAAAACAATTTTAAAAATCTAGGTAGGAGGTAATGAGGCTTTGAATTAAGGTGACTAGAATATAAAATAAACCAGCTTTAAATGTGCTGTAGCAAAATGATTCATATAAATGAAGTGAAGAGCGGACCAACTTCATCATTAATGTTTAATATCATATATATTTTTCTTTACATAAGCAGGATGTCTTTGATCACTTTATAGTATTAGTGATTTTAGTTTATCCTAATATACTATTCTTGTGGAATCTAGGTTACCACTAATTAAAATTGCATTTCTTATCCCCTTAATTTTACTTTAAAAATCAATTTAGCTTGATATAAAACCAGGTTTGGATATTGATGATGATCATATAAAATAGCATTTGGTTATAGCCTAATGACCAGTAATGTTGATTTCAGATCCTGTTTGTAGTATCTTTTTATGAATGGTATTTCACAAAGCCATTCATAACTCTTTTTTGTTTGTTTTTTTGTTTTGTTTTGCTTTTTTGCTGAGGCTGTTGGGGTTAAGTGACTTGCTCAGGGTCACACACCTAGTAAGTGTTAAGTGTCTGAGACCAGATTTGAATTCAGGTCCTCTTGAATTCAGGGCTGGTACTCTATCCACTGCCTCATCCAGCTGCACTACCATTCATAACTCTTAAAGAGAACTATTTTCTCTGATGTCTTGTCTTTTACCTTACCTTGCGTGGCACTCTCCATTTGGAAAAAAAATGCACCCTGATATTGTAATTTTAATTTCTCTTCTATTTAACATAAAATGAAATACAATAAAAATAGCATTTCCATTTTCTATCCTTTTTTTGTCATCAAGGGCAAGTCCCCACCTTCCTCCACTTTGTCTTACTGCCATTGAGCTATCCTCTTTGCTATGAATATTAAAGAAATAAATCCTCCAAAGGACTATTAGGTCTTCTTGACCAATAAAAACATTGGAAGAAGGAAGTATGGCTTAGGAAAAAAGGGGAACTTCTCCAATAAAGGCAAATTATTTGAGAAGGTTTCAATACTTGACAGTATGTTTACTATTATTTTACCATAACAATTGATATGAAATTTAAAAAAAAATAAAATTGACATTTGAATAGTTGCTTACAGTTTACAAAAGAATATTGCCTTAGAGATTAGGAGAAGTGGTTTCCAATTTTAGCTTTGTTAGGAACCAGCTTTGTGACTCGAACAAGTCAGTACATGCACTGTGTCTTAATTCTCTGCTATATGAAATGAGAAGTTTGGTCTAGAATTCTGTGGTTCTTAAGCTTTTTTTTTTTTTTTTTTTTTTTTTTTTTTTTTTTTTTTTTTTTTTTTTTTTGTCATGGACTCCTTTGATGAAAGTGAAATCTATGGAGTCTTCATTAGAATGTTTTAAAATGCATAGGATAAAGGAAAATTAATTATATTGAAACAGGTTAAGTACCCTTGCTCTCAATTATCTCTAAAGTTCTTTATAGTTCTATCATTCTGTGATTCCATGCAGATTATCTTATTGATAACAAGCTCATACTAGTTAGTGGAGTAGCTTTCTGAACCACAATCCAGTAGGGTTTTTACTGCTTTATAATCATGGTGTAGTAGATAGAGAAATAACTTTGTAGTCAGGAAGACTAGATTCAAGTGTTGCCTTTGTGTCTAGTAACCTGTTTGGCCAGGGACAATTTATGAACTTATTGAACATTTTCTGAAATCATAAATTTCTGAAAAGTTGCCGGTCCATTTTAGTTTTAAAGACTATTTCCAAATGGAACTTCCCTAGACTGGTAAAATGACAGGTTCAGAGTTTTGAAAAAAATATTTTGCTTAATATGAAAATTATATATAGCACTATTATGCACAAAAGCTTGGAACACTTTGGTCTGTCAATCACTCTGTTTTTTTCCCCTATCCACATATATCATTGACAAAATTATGCCCTAATAGAGGAATATGCTAGTGACCTACTATTCAAACAGGATGGGATATTGAACACTTTCTGCTATGGGCATATGTCATATCAATTAAATTTTATTGAGTGTAGGATCCTGAGAAGCTAGCTTTTGTACATTATTGAATAGAGAAAGCAGTTACAAATGACGTCCTAGATAAGGCTTTCAGATCCTGTTTGCAGGATTGGAAACCATGTAGATTTCTAGTAGTTAGGAGGAAAAGTACATTTAATAAAATAGAATTGATCTGGACAATTTCTTAAATGAACATAGACCAGAGGTCTAAATGTGCATATGGATGTTGTTAATGGTTCTGTCCTTGACATGTGAGTATAGAAAGTGAAAAGAACATTCCTGTTATAAGCAAGTCACATTTGTTAAATTAAGATAACAAGTTGAGCATGGAAGAATTAAGGATCATTTTTTATGCTGTTTACACATTATCAGATCCCAAAGGAGTACTTATTTTGTGGTCATAAATGCATTAGGCACTATGCATAAACTGGAAAAACTCTGAGGTCGACACAGATTAATTGATTTCTAATGGAAAGATGCACTGTGCACTTAAGCATTGCTTTATCTCAAAGCATTCCTTCCCAAATGGTGGATAGTAGTTTTGCATGTATTAGGAAATTAAAATCAAATGCAACTTTTACCCTTTCCTGGTAATATAATCCTTTATTTTTATAAGGAAAATAGAGGTCATTTCCTCAGCTGTTGATTGGTGCCATAGCTATTTCTGTGGCCATAATTAGTGTTCTTTTACAATAATAGTTAATATTTTTATGATGCCTTATGGTTTAGAGAGTGATTTCCCATACATTTTCTCAATCAACTCTGATAGTAGTCCTTTGAGATTCAGTAGGTAAGACAAATAATGTTATCTCTATTTCATAGGCAGGAGAACAGACTTAGAAAGAGGGGAAATCATTTGCCCTGTTTCTATTTCTGCATATGAACACACATATCCACCCAATTATCTATACACATACTAAATATATTTTTGTTATGTTTCCTTATAGAATATAAGATTCTCACGTGTAGGAGCTCTTTCATTTTATTTTTGCATCCTCAAAGCCTAGCACAATTCCTGGGGCATAAACATTAACAAATGTTTGTAGATTGACTGATCTTGGACAAATGACATGGTAAGAGGCAGCATGATATAGTAGATAGGGAACTAGCTAAAGAGTCAGTTTTTATTGTTAAATTGTTTCAGTCATATCCAACTCTCTTGACCCCATTTGGGGTTTTCTTGGTAAGGTACTGGAAATGATTTGTCATTTCCTTCTCAAGTTCATTTTGCAGTGTTTAGTGATCTGTCCATCATCACATCAGATTTGAAATCAGTTTTTCTGACTCTAGGGTTGGTATTCTATCATTGCCCTCTAAGAATCAGAGCTAGATTGAGATCACACATCTGACACATACTGGCTGGGTGACCTTGCAGAATTGAATTAAGTTCTCAGTGGTCCATGTGATTTGCTAACTTGCAGAGAAGTGGCAGATCTTTAGTGGTAAAGGGATTTTCTATCCTGGGAGTTTCTTAGATCTTTGAAATAACAGAAATGATGAGGAAGGAGAAAAAATATTTGGGACTGAAATCCACAATTTCTGATTTATGAGTAATTGAATATTTATAAATCCATTAGAGCCTCAGCTTTGGAAAAGACCTCAGAAGACAATTAGTGCAACCAGTACCTAAACACAAATTCCTCTATAATCTTCCTAAAGTTTAGTGTTTGTCTTGTGTAATATACAATCATTCCATTATGCCACATTACCTCAGGATACAAAAACCCATAGAAATGTAGAACAGCAAATGAATAACTGGATCTTCCATACACTCTGAGTGCTTAAGAAAATTTTTGAGGTGGCAGGCAGATAAAAACTAAAGATTATCTTTCCCTTAGCTTTCCTTCTATATAGTTTGTGTTGGAGTCAATTTTAGATATTATGCCAACCTGATAAAGTAGTAGAAAAGGCAAAGTAAACCTCATTCTAACCAATGGCTTAAATGGATACTCTACAAAAACTTTATGACATTGGTATCAATGTGTTTTATGTGGGTTATATTTATTAATATTTATAATATTAGGATTTAAAATTAATAAGTTAAAATAATTTTGAAATTCAAATTAATGTCCATTGAATCTATTAAATTAAAGATTTAAATAAGATAAAATAGTTATTCATTTATTTAAAAATAAACTCATTAGTTGTTAACAAAATAGTGCTTTAATGAAAATAAGTATATTTTCTGAAACAAAAAAATCTATATTTTCCAAAGCAAAAAAAGAGTAACATTGTTTTACACGCACACCCACACCATCCCCCCCAGCAAATCTTTTAAATTTAATATGACTTAATAGAAGACACCTGTAATCTAATATCTATGTTTGTATTCAACTTCTTGTAATGTGTTCTTTTAGTTGAAGTACATGAAGAAAATCCAGATTCTCATGGATATGTAATTGGAAAATTAGGAAGCATTTTAATAACCAAATAGTATTATACTATTTTAGCATGAATACTATTTTAGTATATCTTAGTATTATTATGAAAATAATTCTGACTCTGTGGACCTCCTATATAGTCTCAGGGCTCTGCAAGAAACCATTTTTTTTTTCAAAAGTACTGGTCTAACCTAACCTTTTCCTTTTACAAATGATGAAAATTAAAACTACATAGGTAAATGACATGCCCAGGATCACTCAAATAAGTCAGAATTTGAATGCATGTCCTCTGACCCCAAATCCAGAAATTTTTACTCATCTCTTTTTAGGAAAGTATTTTATATTTATTCTAAGAGACCTAAAAGGAGCATTGAATTGATTAAGTGTCTATTTTTTTTAGGGGGGCAAGTTGTTAAGAGGACTAGAAATTTTGTAAGAGACTGGAATCAGGAGATTCCATTCCAACCCTGTATAATTATGTGATCTTAAGCAAGATAATTCAACACTAAAAATCTTTTAGATATCTGAAATAAAACAGAAATGATATTGACTGTATCTTACTGGGATCCTGTAGAAATAATCCCAGTCAATTATATGAACACTCCAAACAATTTTAACTAAATAAGTTATAAAAATCAAATGTATTTTCAATAAAATGATGTTTGAATAATAGTTATTTCATACTTCAAGAATATAATATTTTGTCATCGTAGACACTCCTTTCTCTGAAGTAAATCTAAATCCTTCTCTGATTCAGTATTTAATTTAATTTCATTAAGTAGATCTGAAGGATTGCTTTGAACTTATCCCTGTGTGGCAACCAAGAGCCTCTTTGTACTCAGGGTGGTCACCCAATTTAGATTCACAGGCTATCAGTGAGACAGGACTTGCAGCTTTTCCAATTTGATAGAACTTGGAAGAGTTTGTGCTATACCAAAACAGCTTTTGAGAACTCAGATGGCTCTCATGCCATGATGAAGCATTAATAAAGGACTTTAATGGAGAAAAAATTTTTATAACACAAATGTGATAATGTAATTTCTTCTATATTACTCTAGCATTGTTATCTCTTTGTTTCCTATACAAATCTTATTTTTGGTAAGTGAAGCATGAATTCATTAAGACTGGGGTGGGATTTTTGTCATACACACACATACATTCCTGCATAGTACAGTGTTATACATTTAGAACTATTTTTTAATTGCAATTAGCAATCATTTATTGCCCCACCCCAAAACTTCCATAATTAGAAAACAAATACACATTTACAATACATATGTAAACATCAAGAAATCTTTCAATATCACTTGCTGAATGATTAATGAATGCAGAGATGTAATTAGCAATTTTGCTGTTCCTCCCCCCAAAAAACCCCCATACAAAATGTGTTATAAGATAAACTTTTCGACAAATGTAATTGTACCTTTGTGTTTGTGTGTATGTGTAGATCTTCTCTTTCTCTTCCTTCTCCACCACTCCAATCCCCAGTGTCCATGGGTAGAAGCCTAGGATATAGTGAAACTACTTTTTGGTGGGCAAGACAGCACTCAGTTTTTGTGCTAAGTCCAATTTATTCTACTTGTTGAGGTAGAAAAAGTCTTGTCCATGTCCTTAAAATTTTATATCCCTGATGAAAATCCCAAGTCACTCTGCCATAGTTAATTAAGGCTTTGAATAAGTAAATTTCATATCTTATGGCTTTAGATTTGATTTTACTTCTTGATTTGTTATATTTTCCTGAGTGGGAGTTTTCTTATCTTTAAGTTGGCCAAGACTTGGCCAAAACAAAACTGCAAAATAGTAGAAGATATTTTTGCCAAACCTAGAGGATTACCTGATTTTCTTATTCCCTATATGTGTTGTTATGTATTCAGCTGGTAAAAAATAGTAGTTAATGCATTTTAGCATATCTAATGATCATAGGTATCCTTATTTAGATGGATGTATCTTTTTCATAAATAGGTTACTAGGGAAGTTGAAATGTTTAATGATTTGTTCATTTGGAATTTTGCCATTTGTCTTGGACACCATCGACCAATTTTATATTTGTAGTTATTTACTAATTTCTAGTCAGAACTCCTTACTGGAAACTGGTTAAATAAGATAGATAAGCAAGAACTATATATGTAGTATATGTATATGTATATATATTTATATGTGTGTGTGTGTGTGTGTGTGTGTGTAGATATACATAACCATATAGTAGATATTAGGTATGTTAGAATTGAGATAATATTGACATTGAATATATGTTTCAAATATGGGCACTTGGAAATGCTAAAGAGATCAATAATGATTTTCCCAGGTTTATAGTAACTATAATGGGACATTATCACAAGTTTCTTTGATATATACATAAACCTCGGGTCAAATTATGTAACGAAGGGGATTGCTGACCCTCTACAAGCAGGCACTTTGCTAATTATTCAAAAACAAGAATGAAGCACTCTTTAATGTAAAGACCTTATACTTTTTAGAGGAATATTCCTTAAGAAAAGTCATTTAACTTTTTTGAGTCTTAATTCTTTCATCTGTAAAAAGGGTGTGATGTTAAATGACTTCTCAGATGTCTTTCAGCTCTGAATTTATGATCCTATGATATTCTAAAAAGAAATGAATGTAGGAACAGTTGGTATGCATTATAATTCACTCTGTTTTCCAGTGTTAAGAACAAGCAAGCAGGTTGTGCCCTAAGTTTGGCATAACAGTCCTTTGCACTCACACTCTGGAGGATTTCAGCCATAGCCAAATCCCAGAATTTTTTCTGGACATAAAGCCAATCAATCTTGTCACATTACTACTATTATCCTTAATTTAAGATTACAGCTCACTGTATATATTGAAATCTTTCTACCCTGCTTTGGGGCACCCCTTATTAGGGGCAGGGCTCTGGAACCTGTGCCCTTGCTTACAAGCCATTTCTCTTGCTTTGAAATTAAACTTCTGCTTGATTCCTTACTCTACTGGATCTAGCCTCACAGGTTAGAGGCTGGTTCAGTTCTGGTTCAGTTGAGAGTCGAAGGAATTTTCTTTACACTCTCATATACCAACATTATTTAGTTGTTCTCCCTAAACTACTTCATATTTACATATATTTTGTGTTTCCTTATTGTTGTATGCTTTTCCCTCCCAGCTACGAATAGCATATAAGCTCTTTTTTTGGGGGGGGTATATTTAGCATCTTGTGCTATCTCTGGCCCATAATAGTTGCTTAATAAATGTTAAAATGATCAGTAAATTGCAGAGGCAGTCTGTAGTCTTTGGTTATTAAGAGTGTGAAGTTCAATGACAGGCTGCTTAAATAAATGTCCCACATTCTATGGTTTCTTTAGCTCTGTAAAGTTTCTGCTCCATTCTTTCTTTTCATTTTATTTTCACAATCTATTCAAAGCCCTCCCCATTTCTAGTCTGAATTAATCATAGAAATACATATTCTTAGAGTTGGAAGGGGCAGAAGAGATCTCATTCAACTTCATTACTACACCCACATTTCCTAACCCCTATCTTTCTTCAAATGCGGTAGTACTTCAGTACTAGTCTGCTTGTAAACTTGTCTGTTTGATATTTGCAGCAAGTTGACCAAAAATGCTTTAACACTTGACACCTGTTCAGCACTCATCACACTTGATTTTTGTCTTGGTTGAGCAATAGGAATGTGAAGTTGGCCAAGTGTACAGCCCAGTCCCCTCTGCTGCTACTTATTGCCCTCACCATGGGTAGCTTCTCTCTATTGAAAGCTTCAGTGGACACGACTGTCAGGTTGGAGCCCATGATGCTGAGGTTGTACATGCAGGTAGGCCGGTTATAGAGCAGTTCCTATAGGATGATGTGGTTACAGTGTCTCCTGGCTCCCAAAACAGTGATACTAGAAGGGGCATGAAGTGGCTGCCAGAAGAGAAGGAGCAAGAGCAGGAAAAGCAGTGATGATGATGAGTGAGTATCAGTGGAGATTGACCAGGAGGCAGCATCTGTGGACTCAGGACATCTGGCAGCCCTTAGCTCTGGGTAGTAGCCAGAGCCATGGGCATGGAGGGACATAGCTTCCACATTCACATCCAGAATTTCCCAAAGAAGTTAATAGGGAGTGGGGAGAAAGGTTAAAAGTTGTTCTTCTCAGAAAGTGAACTGGGTCAAGAAAAAAGGAGCCTGACTGGGCTAACTGTAGTTGGAAGTCCCTTTGGACAATTGATTGGGGTGGGATGGTTAGGCTGTGGACTAAAGGTGTAGTCTTTATGGAAACAATTCATTTGGTATTCATCATTTTTGTCACTTCTCATGCTTTCTGAAGCTAAATAAAAAGTACTGAGATACCACTGAACTGGAGTTGTTCTTCCTCCCTCATCCTTCAGCAATTTTTTTTTTATTCAAACTCAAGCCCTATGTTTGACAGGTTGACTGTTTAAAAACCAATCCAAACTCTTCAAGGTCCTTTATAATTTTAGTAAACAAAATTTTCATAACTCACTGATTTATTTTTCATTCAGAAAAGCATGTGTTTAGTATTTTTTATGCAGAAAGTGTGGACAGCTAGATGATGTAGTGGATAAAGTGGGATGGAAGTCAGGAAGACCTGAATTCAAATTTGATCTTAGACATTTATTGAACTACCATTACTAAAATGATCTGGAGAAGGAAATGGCAAACAACTTCAATATCTTTGCCAAGAAAATCATAAATGGAATCACAGAGAGTTGGACATAATTTAATGATTGAAAGAAAACAATAACAACAACACAGAGAGTACCGAATTTCATGTTGAGAAAGATACAGAAGAAAGAAAATATATGATAATTGCCAATGAAGAGCTTTCAGTTGAGGAGGGAAGGCAGACATAAGAACCAACTAAATAAGACAGGTTCTGTTATAATATATTCCAAAATGAATATGTTGTATAAAGTGGATGAAAGTGAATTTATCATTGGGAGATGATGTAAGTAAAGGAAAATTTCCATAACATTTCTATTTCCAGGAAGATTAAGAATTAGAAAATCTGAGTTTTAGTCCTAGTTCACCCACTACATAATCATGGGAAATTAAGTATATACTTAATCATTCTGAACTTTTCCCCCTTCTTTCCATATGACATGTCCTCTCTCTCCCTGTTCTACCATTCATCCTTGGTCTTCTAACCAGAACTGGGAACAAGATAGTATGGTAAAAAGATGAATGGATTTGAAATCTGACAACTTGGCTTTACATCCAAACTCTGCTACTTACTATCTTTGTGACTTTGGAAAAGTCACTTGCTGCCAAGTGGCTCTTGCCTATAATCTCTGCTACTGGGAAGACTGGAGCTCAATCTCTGTGGACATCAGTTGTTATGGGCCAGAATTCTGAACTTAAAACAAAGGATTCTTACAAGGTACTAAGTCAGTGGAATTGATAGAGACAATAATTATCTAATTTAGCATGGTTCAGTATGATTGATTTAATCCTACAAGAAGATGTTATGGACCAGAACTTGAACAAGGTACTAAATGGAATTGAGGAGACAATGGTTAAATTTAGTTTAACGTTGATTTAATCCTATAACAAATAATGGTTTCCTAGTGATATAATGATTGGTGTATACTCAGTGTGAGGCATATAAACTAGAAGCTCTCAGAGTCAAAAAAGACGAGCGCACTAGAAGCTTTCCCGCGGCTGAGACAGATTCATTCCATCATCCACCTTTGTGGTGGCTGCGGGATGAAGCACAAACTTTTGGAGTCAGGGAGATTCAGAAACCAGAGAAGGCAGGCGGGAGCTCAAGCTCTGGGAACCAAGATCTGGAAGGCCTCCAGAAAAACTAGCCGAGCTCCAAGTGAAGGAGGCAAGACTTTGAAGGAGACAATAAAGGGTTAGGACTTTAATCCCTGGCTACTTGTGTGGTGATTATTGAACTGAAAGGAAGGCTGCTCCCAGAGACCCCAAGAAAACCTCAACAGAGAACATTACATTTTAGAGAGAACATTACAATCAGTTTTTTTCTTTTCTTTTCTTTCTTTCTTTCTTTCTTTCTTTCTTTCTTTCTTTCTTTCTTTCTTTCTTTCTTTCTTTCTTTCTTTCTTTCTTTCTTTCTTTCTCTTTTTTTTTTCATAACTCACTTGTATGTAACTCCTCAGTCTGTTTTTAAACTTGTTACTATCATTATTCATTGTTTAAGTAAGGAGTTGTCATGTTCTCAGCAGAACATCCATGGAGTATTCAAAATATATAACAATAAATCACTAGTTCAAGAATGGATATATAATAGAAGAAATTATATTCATGAGTATCCATCTTTTCTTTGCTTTCTTGTGGATTATTCTTTTGTTTTCTGCTCCATACTTTTTTTTACTTTATTCTTTTTTTCTACTTTCATTCCTCCTACCTCCCCCAAGCAGGCTGTAGTTAATCACAGATATATTTGTATATACTTACATAGGTACATACATATATTCTATATACATTCAGACCCACAAACATACATATATCTATATACATATATACATAGAGATATGCAAGATGCATATTCAGGTACACACATGCACAGACATATATATGTATATGTATAATATACAGACATTTATGCATATATAAACATGTATCTAAAACAATATTTATATGGCTGGCATATAATGTATATTTCTCTCTTGATTGAATCTTTAAATTTGATTTTGTCTAAGATCAATGATTACTAGCCACACTTTTTTGTCTAATAAATTCTACTCCTGATCCTTGTTGTAGCATTTGTGCATATCTTTTTTCTTATCCTTGATAATGCTTCTGCTTTAATTGCTTAACTTCCCTCCACTTTGTTTTTTGATTCTTTCTTGTCTCCCCCACCATCTTTTGCTTCCCTCTCCACCTATCCCTCCCCCCTTATTTTTTAATAGATTTTGGAGGGTGCTATACCCTTCATGGTATATATGCCATGCCTTTTTAACCCATTCCCAATGTGAGTAGGCTTCCAGAAACCATGAGCCCTTCTCTCCCCTCTACTGCCTCATTGTCTGTTCTTCCTCTGTACCTCATGTGTATAGCACAATTACTATTTTTACCTTTTCCTAGGTGGCTTTGCTTTTTTACTCAACTCTATCCTAATCTTTTGAGCTACCCAATTTCTAAAATTAGTCTTAAACATAAGGTATACATTTCTATGTAAAGAACATAAATAATTTGTCCATATTAAGTTCCTTGAAATTGACTTTGGCTTTTATATTCTATTGAGTTCTGGTTTAGTTGAAAGAAAGTTCTGAAAATCTATAAATTCATTGAATGTCCTTTTTTCATTCAATTTTACATATAATTTTGCTGGGTATGACATTTTTGGCTTCAGGCCTAGTTCTTTAGGCCTGGTATATATGATTCTAGTATGTGTGGTCTTATACTGTGGCTGTTGCTAAGTCCTCTGCAAGTGTATTTGAATTTTTTTTCTTATTTCTTGCAAAACTTTTTCTTTGATCTGGAGGTTTCAAAATTTGGCAATGATATACTTATTTGTTTTTCACAAAGGATCTCTTTGTGAATATGGATGGATATCACTTTGGGCATTTTTTCCTATTTCTGTTTTCCCCTCATGTTTTATCACTCTAGGACAATTTTCTTGAACTATTTCTTGCATTATTGTGTCAAGGTTCTTTATTTCCCAGCTTTCAGGTACTCCAATTATTCTTATATTTTCTCTCCTTAATCTGTTTTCTAGCTCTGTTGTTTTTCTTCTATATTTCATATTCTGTTCTGTTTTTTTTTTATTTTTTATATTCTGTTTTGTCATTTCGTGGTCTCTTATATCTTCACTGGTTTCCCTTTTCCCAATTCTAATTTTCAAAGAATTATTATTGCTCTTTGAATATCTTCTTTTCTAGTTGGTTAACTTTTTTTTTTCTCATAATCTTCTTATTTTTCTTGAATGGTTTTTATTTTTTGAGTTGTTTTCCTCAATGGTTCTTATTTGATTTCTAAATTAAAATTGAATTCTATAAATTCTCACTGGGCAGGGAGCCATTTCATGTTATTCCTTGGGGTAGAAATTTTTTTTATTTCACTGTCTTCCTCTGAAAGTAAACCTGGTTTGCCCCGTTCCCATAGTAAATTTCTATGGTTAAGTTTTTTTTTTTTATTCTTTGCTAGTTCTTTTTCTAATAAGAAGTATCAGTCTAAGCACCTCTAATTTTGGGTTCAGGGATAATGCCTTTAGCTTCACTTCAGTTTTCCCCTCTGACCTGGAACCCCAAACCAAGTGCTCCATCCTCCTTCAAGTCCCCACAGTCAACAGTGCTTCTGCACTCACTAGGTGTGCTAGTTCTTTCTGGCTCAAGACTCTGTCTCAAAAGCACAGCTGGGCCTGGCATTCCTAATTAGCTGAGATTCATTCAAATTTCCCAGACTCAGACCTCGACTCCTCAAGCTATCTGGGAGGTAAATGTTTCTGTGAGACTCCAGTCACACCCAGTGAATCCCAGGGGTCCCCACTTGGTACTTCTATGAGCTAGCCTGGAGGTGTGTGCACTTCACATTGATTAATAGGTCTTTCGTGGGATCTTTTTGGATTGTGGTAAGAGGCTTCCTGTTCTGCCCAGGTCTTCTGGGTTTTCCACCAGTCTATGTTTGCCTTGGGATACAAATTTGTTCTGTTTGTGGGGAAATCTGCAGAGCTTGAAATTTACTGATAAATTTTGCCAAGTTCCCAGAATCATCTCCAATGGGATGTTGTTTGAAAGCACTTTGAGTCCCACCCGGAACTTTATGAATGAAAGGCCTTAATTATTACTATTATGATTCTGTGTCCTAGAAATGTAGGATTTGGATTTCTGGAAAGAAAGGGTGAGAACATAATGCTATATGGGAAAAACAGAATGATGGAAGGCACAACGTCTGGAATAGGCATGATGTTTTGGGGGATAAGGAACTCTGATTTGATGAAGTTGAGGGGCCATAGTTGGAGATTCATAAATGGGATTGGCTAATATGAAGCAAGGAGAAATTGATGGAGTCTTTGAATGCTAGGTCAAAGAGTTCAGATAAAACAGATTCTAGGAGTTGCTTCAAATTCTTGAGCAGGAAGTTATTTAAAACAGTTTTTAATGCAAGACCTTTTCTGCCCCTTTCTATATATATATATATATATATATATATATATATGTATATATATACACACACACGCACATAATATATATATATATATATATATATATATTAATTGCCATCCCTAAGATATTACTTGTTTCTTTCTTTCTTTAAATGTGTCTTTTCTTTCTCCTTGAAAGCTATTAATATCTAAGTTTCTAACCTGTTTTAAAACTGTTCAAATGCACAAACTCAAGATTTTCCATCAAATTAATTCTGTTTATGCATCGTATCAGTTCTTTGATTGATAACCTACAATATTTATACACTTTTAAATGCCTCTAACCCAATATGAATTTCTACTTCATAAATGGTTTTATCACAAATGATTCAGGTAGTGTGATATGTGTGTAGTATAGTGTAGTATAATGCAGTGTGTATTGTCTTACTAACTCCATTGTAAGCTCTTTGAGGGAATTGTGTTTTATTTCTTTCTCCTTGCTATAGACCAGGGGTCCTCAAACTGTGGCACGTAGGCCAGATGCAGCAGCGGAGGACAATTATCCCCCTCACCTGGGGCTATGAAGTTTCTTTATTTAAAGGCCCACAAAACAAAGTTTTTGTTTTTACTATAGTTCGGTCCTCCAACAGTCTGAGGGACAGTGAACTGGCCTCCTATTTAAAAAATTTGAGGACCCCCTGCTATAGACTCTGGATACTCAAGAACTGTTAAATTATAACTTTAGTATGTCCTTGAAAAAAAGAACAATGGAAGTTTCACATCTTGTTGATAGGTTCATTTATTTTGTGGGCTTTCCCCATCATTTACATTAGATGTAATATACATCACAGAGTGCAAACATAATTATCATCTCTCTTTAAAAGTCCAGAGCATTTAAAATTCTTCCATCTAATTTTCATCCTGATGAAAACTAGAAACAGTGGTTAGTCCTACAATCCATTTCTAACTTAATTAGGGACTTAAGTAAGAAAATAAAAGAACGATAATATTTTCCTTTTTAAATTCCTTCTCCCTGAAAAGGGAGAATTTAAATTCTTCTGTTGAAAAACTGGGAGTTTGCCTCCACCTCATCAATTATTTAATATTCTAGTGGATATCTTATGTGGTCATAACCTCTAATAATGCAGATTGCAAATTTATCATCCAGCCATCTTGTAATACTCTTATCTAAGTCTTCAAAATAGTTTTTTTCATGTTCTACCCAACATGCTGGAGGAATTTCTATCCAATCTATCAAAGAGTGATAATGGGAAATGACTCTGAATACAAAATCCCAGTCCAAAAATTTATGCTAAATATATGAATTAACATAAGACACTGAATACATTGAACCAAATACAATATTTATAAATTTAAGAGAAACAGAAGCAAAGTACATATGGAAAAATGGCAACTGAGTAGAAAGCAAGGCATCCCTCCACCCTACCCCCCATCCCATAATACTCAATTATTCTGCCTTTTTTTGTAGGAAGGAAAAAACACAATATAACTGAGAGAGGGAAAGACCCATTTTTGTATGTAATTTTGTGCGGCTCATCAGCTATTGAATCAAATTTTTATGGCCCTGACTTAAGCAAAAGACTCTTTGTCACTAAACAATATCAGTGGTTAGGTTGTTGATGGCTGGAAGTTAGCTCAATATGCCTCTACATGTGATTAGATTAAAATTAGGCAAGGCATATATGTGAATGCTTTGGAAAAACCACTAGAAAAGGCAATTTCAAACATGCTCTACGGACTGTGCATTTATTGGCCAGTTACAATAGAATTGAAGCATATTTGAGCTAAAACTAACCTTATTAATTAATCTTTTAGTCTCATTTTACAATTGGAAAACTGAAGTCCAATACCTACTGCATAATAGGCACCATATAAATGCTTGTTGATTAATTGATTGATTGTATTTCTCAACTCTACAAAGTTAGTAGTCAGCCTGAGATCAGGATGAGATTCTCTCTTATCTACTAATCTATTACTCTTACTGCTATAACCATGT
The DNA here is from genome assembly GCF_902635505.1 of Sarcophilus harrisii. Taxonomy (NCBI): domain Eukaryota; kingdom Metazoa; phylum Chordata; class Mammalia; order Dasyuromorphia; family Dasyuridae; genus Sarcophilus; species Sarcophilus harrisii. The sequence continues at coordinate 218,367,850 of NC_045428.1, read as the reverse complement.
CACTTTCTGACCTTCATTAAGTGTGTGTGGTTTGAACAAAGGATAACCTGCTAGAATACAACCTCAAAGTTTTAAAACAAGACAAGTGAGAAAAATGAGGAATATTTAAACAGAAAGGCTATGAAGGGCAGCGAGGGCTAGCAAAACCACTCTGTAGAGCCTTATGTTATGATAGTACATTCTGCTAAGAAGATCTACTCAAACATTTATAATATTCTAATGTTTCTGGGAGCTACAGATATCACAAAATGAGATTATAGACATTAAAAGATTATTAAAAGTTAATTTTAAAAGGGAGATTAATTGAATAATATTAATAAAGTATTCAATAGATTTTAAAATTTATGCTAAAATGGCAGACTAAACCCATTGGGGATACCTTATTTTGTAGTCTCTAACAAGATGATGAATTTAATTGAAATCTTTGAGGAATGGCAGAAAATATGCTCTTATCAAAACCTTTTCAGTTTACCATTTGAAGAACTGAACCATAAGTTAAACTTCAAGTATATCTCTCTCTATTTGTTTTTTGTTACAATTTTTTCCCCAACTTAATCTTTGGCTTATAAGAAATCATGTTGAGGAAACTCCATGGACTAATATATAGATCAGTCTAGTCTTACAATTTATAGTTTTAGAGATTTGCCTGGGGCATTGGGACATTCAGTGGCATTCCCATTAGATATTATATAGATGTGAAGCAGGAAGACCCCAGGTTTTCTTGATTCTAAATTCAGCACATCAGCATTGCCTCTCTAACTTTTAGTTTACCTTAATGAACCTTTTTGGTATAGCACATTAGTTAGAATTAGTCAACTCCTTTACCAGCTTCTATGGATAAACACAGAGATCAGAATAAAATGGTGAGTGATAGATTTGAAATATCACTTTATTCAATCAACATTTTCCCTTAGTATTTCATGACTTCTGTCAGTATTACAATAAGCATTTCCTAATGAGCACCTACTTGTCTTTTGTAGTCATAAATAGGATTGCAATGCAATACAAATTATTCCTTTATTTCTTCCCCCTTGCAGGAAAGCTTCCTTTCTCTAAGGAGCTTTGAAAGCCCGTTTGACATTATCTCATTAACTCCAACAAAGGGCATGTAATGATCTTACTCATTGGAGAAACGGAAGATGCCAATTTGAAAGATCAAGGTTAACTAATTCGCTGAAGCCCACACTATGACCAGAGAAAGAAATAAAAGCCAAACCTCTTGGCTACTTACTAGTATGCAGTCCATTTGAAATCATTGTTTCCTATTCAGCATAAAATCATATTACAAAGAGGATTGGATGATGTGGTAAAAATTAAGGGAGGTGATACTATGTCCTGAAGAAAGGAAAAGAAAATATAATTTAAGTAGGACAACATCAATGAAGTATAGTGACCTCTATTTCCTTACCTCTTCTATCCACCTTTCCACTGTCACCCCCACAGGACTTTCTCAAATGTTTTAAAGTAATTGGCAATATTAGCCAGACTGCAGAGAGAGAGAGTTTTAGGTGGCTCAGGTATTAATAACATTTTTTAACAGCTAATAAGGATTTAGACTTCTTAGCCACTTTAGCAGAACAATGAGAGCTCAAACCTGGATATTTACCAAGATTGCAATTATAACCCAAGTGGCCCCTACATATCATCATAATTTGAAGCAACATATAACAACCAGTCCCCAACCAAATAAATTGCTGTAATACAACATGATTATTTATTGCAAGGTCAGAATAAGTGAAATAACATCTTGGTCATCAATCAGACTTGAAGTGATTCTAATAACCCTCTCCATTAAGGGCGAAATAATGGTTACTGAAAATGGAATGTTTGCCATAATCTCAACAGAGAAACATTTTCTTTTCAAATTGTGGGAAAGTAATTTTGATCATAATGGGACTATCATGATGGGACTATTTTAAAAAAATATAATTATTGTCTTTAAAAGCTGGGATCACATAACTTGTGAGCCTGGGAATGAAAATCAATTCGTTTCCTTGCTGATGGATTGTACCCACAGAAAATTCTAATATGAAAGAAAAGTAGACTTAGAACTACAGTCTAGGAAAGTTGGAAATGGAGCAAACATTCCAGCTAATCTTCAGATTTTAATTAAGAAATAAACAAACAGGCAAACAACTATATGTGTTGGTGAAAGTCAGTAGTGTCAAATGTATATCTCTAGAAATCTTGTAATTGATACTATCTTGTATTAGCATAATACCTGTTACTATGAGCCAATTATATGATTGACCACATATGTTTCTTAGTAACAAGTATATGGCCACTTTTACAACATAACACTAAAAGAAATAGCTTGACCTAGGAATTAGGACAACAAAGGTAAATTTAAATCCATATTTAAGTTCCACTCATTGGAGACCTCAGATATAGGTAAAATAAATAACATAATGGAATATGGATACAAATTAGGGAATCTGAAAGTTAAAGGTGATATTCTCTTAAATGACTTTAGTTTTTCTTATGAACTTTTTGGTGGGTAACAATGTTATAAGAATCAGCGGAGCAAAATGGATAGAAAACTGACCTCAAAGCCAGTAAGGAGGGGTCAAGTCCTATCTCTTATACAAACTGGCTGCATGATCCTGGATAAGTCACTTTGAAGAGAAGAATTGTTCTACTCATTTCTCTGTATTCTAGGGAATATAGAGAAATAGTTTGAGCCCCAGATAGGAAAAATGTAGAACTGTTTTCTCAGAGAAAGGAACTGAACCACTACATGGAAATTCCATACTCCAGTTCATTTCATATATAAACTTCTGTCCATTTTGCAGGGAAATACAATGGCATAGAAAAAACTTGAATTTTTTTTTTTAAGATTATGAAGTCAGTAAACAGCAAGGGTAAGGTGAAACTAAATAAGTCTTCTTTATTTTTCACTAATGGAATGCTCTTATTGGAATATTCCATTCAATGGTCTTGAAATAACTTAGATCTGTCTTGTTAAAGATATGGTAGAGTGGGGCAGTGGATGGAGCACAATCCCTGAAGTCAGCAGGACCTGAGTACAAATCTGGCCTCAAACACTTAACACTTCCTAGCTGTGTGATCCTGGGCAAGTCACTTAACTCCAATCATCTCAGCAAAAAAACAAAAAACAAACAACAACAACAACAAAAAAAGATATGGGTAAGAGTGGGTAGGGGATCATGAATGTCCCAAACAGCAATGCTTTTGCCATACTTACTCTACTATGTATCATGATAATTGATACATACTTGCTCATTTTTTTTTCAGTTTGATGTGTATGTGAGGTAGTTATTTTTTAATTAAAGCTTTTAATTTTCAAAATATATCTATGGGTAATTTTCGACATTCACTCCTACAAAACTCTGTGTTCTAATGTTTCCCTCCTTTTCCCTCATCTCTTTCCCCAGTCAGCAAGTAATCCAATATATGTTAAACATGTGCAATTCTGCTATACATATTTCCACAAATATGCTGCACAAGAAAAGTCATATCCAAAAGGAAAAAAATGAGAAAGAAAACAAAATGCAAGCAAACAACAACAAAAAGAGTGAAAATACTATGTTGTGGTCCCCATTCAATTCCCACTGTCTTCTCTCTGAGTGAAGATGGTTTTCTTCATCACAAAACAACTAGAACTTGTCTGAATCACATCATTGTTGAAGATAGCCACTTCCATCATAATTGATCCTCATATAGTATTGTTGTTGAAGTGTATAATGATCTCCTGGTTCTGCTCATTTCACTTAGCATCAGTTCATGTTAAGTCTCTCCAGGCTTCTCTGAAATCATCCTGCTCATCATTTCTTATAGAACAATAATATTCCATAACATTCATATATCATAACTTGTCCAACTACTTTCCAACTGATAGGAATCCACTCAGTTTCCAGTTTCTTGCCACTACAAAAGGGGCTACCTTTTTTTTTGCACATGTGGTTCCTTTTCCCTCCTTTATGATCTCTTTAGGACACAAGCTCAGTAGAAACACTGCTGGATCAAAGGGTATGCACAGTTTGATCACCTTTTGGGAATAGTTCCAAGTTGCTCTGTGTGAGATAGTTATAAATAATTACCCTTGCATTCTTTTAACATTTCAAAGCATTTTCACACTTCTCATTTTGTAAGATATTAGGATCATATATAGAGAGTCTTTCTTTAATAATGTTGTCAGGTAAGCACTAAAGGTATGGTTATTCCCATTTTACAGACCCTTTCCAACTAAATCCAACAAGAATTTATTAAACACCTTCTATGGGCAAAGCTTTATTCTACTTTCTGGAGATATTTTGCATTTACCTATCAGAGGACTTACTGAAATATAAAGTTTTCAAGGGCAACTAATGGTTTCATTTTTATCATTGTCCCTGGAACCCAGCCTTATCTACATCTTTTGATGTATGAAACAAACTGAGGTATAGAATTTCCATATAGTGGTTCAGTTCCTTTCTCTGAGAAAAAAAGTTCTATATTGGTCAAAAGACCTTTTTTGGAAAACCAAAAGGAAAAGATAAAAAAAAATCCCTTCCCTCAGAGAACTTACCTTCTACAGCAATCATGTAAAATATAAACAGATGTATATATGCATAATAATTTAAGAAAAGATGGAACACTAACAAGTAGTGGAATCAGTAAAAATGAAAATTTAATGTCTTGCTATTGGTAGTTTATAGCCCTAGAATCGAAGGGAACCTTCATCTAATCCAATCTCCTTATTTTTCCAGATTTAAAAAACAAAACAAAACAAAACAAACAAAAACACAAAAAAACCCAAGAGCCATGTAAACCAATTTTCTCATTCAAAGTCACATGGGCAACACATCATTCAGCAAATTTCTATTCAACTGTATTAGTCATATTAAGTGCTAAGATAGAGAAACAAAGAAAGGAGAAATTAATCTCTGCTATCAAAAAGCTTGCATTCTAATGGAGGAGAAAGCATCTAAGTATCTAGTTGCATCCAAAATATATTCAGAGTAGATGGAAGGTAAATCTTAGAAAAGATACTAATAATAGGATGGGGAAAAGTTTCCTTTAGAAGGTGTTATTTGAGGTGAATCTTCAAGAAAATAAGAGAAACTACTTTAGAGACACGGCATTACTTTCATGAAGGACAGTAATACAAAAATATAGAAGTGAGAGAACTATTCAATGCAGAGCAATTAAACCAGTGTTGCTGGATGCAGAATGTTTGAAAGGAAGTAAAGTATAAGAAGATTGGAAAGTTAGAAAAGGTTTATGAAGAATCTTTAATGGTGACAAAATGGAGTTTATATTTAGTATTGAAGTAGAATATAGTGAGGGAGAATAGTGAAGTAGAATTTAATTTCAGGTTTGCTGAATCCAGAGTCAATGCTCTCTTCACTGTACACTGTGCAAAACTTACAAGTTTTCCTTCTCCTTCTCCTTCTCCTTCTCTTCTCCTCTCCTCTCCTCCCTTTTCCTCTCCTCCCTTTTCCTCTCCTCTCTTCTCTTCTCTTCTCCTCTCCTCTCCTTTACTTTTTCCTTTCCTTTTCTTTCTCCTTTCCTTCCCTTTTTCCTTCCTTCCCTTCCTTCCTCCTTTCCTCTCTCCCTCCTTCCCTCCCTCCCTTCCTTCTTCCCTCCTTCCTTTCCTTCCTCATCCCCCTTTCTCTATTCATATAATTTGAAGAATCATAGAATATTTTAATGAAAATTAATATTGGAGTTCAACCTCCTCATTTTATAGAGTTGGGGAAAGGAACTACATCCAGGGGACATGAAATCGTTCTGTTCTTTTCACTATGATGTAGATATAATTTCCTTCTTGATGCCACCAGGAGGATATTCAGAATTTGTTTTCTATATCCCCACTAAAGAAAAAATGATGGGTGAATATTTAGAGACATTCAGTCTACCTGGGTTTTAAGCCTGAATTTTGCTTTGCTGAGAAAATGGGGTCATTAAATACTAAAAGCAAAAGTATTTCAGGTTGAAAGTTGAAAGTAGTTTTTCAGCTTAGTTCCATTTAGATATGAAAATAGACAAGGTGGAAGAGATGATGTGAATTGTTGTTTTCCAAGATGGAAGGGGAGACTGAAGGATCATGGTAGGCTGGAGCTCCCCTGGGAGATGGGGAAACTCCTTAAGCGTGTGAGCTCCCACTTACTTCACATGATCCTTCAGTCTTTTTTTCCAGCTGGTAAAATCATATTTTTCATGGGCCTCCTTGCTGATAGGGGGTTACATACATAACCCCATATTCAAATAGCAATATTTGCCCATAAGCATTTTGCTTTCACAAAGTCAGACATTCTTCTTGGAACAGATTTCTGTAGAAACTTTCACAAAGGGGCAAAACCAATTAAGATTGCTATTGAAATGCAGTCATAGACTTTTTCTAGTTCTTTTTTCTTAATCTGGGAAAAACCAGACACAGGAGTATGTAATAGGTTGGGGGGGGGGAACCTCCAGTTCTTTTAAAATGACTGTGTCCTTATCCATAGTAGTAAATTCCACTTAGCAAAATAAAGCATTCTTTTTGTGACCTCCTAATTAATAAGATTAAGGGAGTTCAGCCTATGAGTCTGACACAAGGTGGTGTTCTAGGACCCTTCCTGAATATTAATATCTACCTTGTCAGGAAAGCAGAACACTTGCTTGTATAGATTGCAGCCCCACTGGCTTAGGTCTTTACCAGGCAAATAACAAAGAAGAGGAAAAACATAATAAATTACAGCTGAAACAAATCATCAGCATCGCTGTTTTCAAATTATTATATTTCTGGGGAATTTCAGTCAGTTACATGAAAAAGAAGACGCCAGTTTCAATGGAGCTTTGATAGCCAGGTTATGTTAATAATGGGGACTCATGCAAAATGCATAAGGTATACCTTACAGATGAAGAAGATTGCTAATAATTATTCTGTATGCTAAGAGTGTAGTTCTTTCTGAACGGATATATAAAGACTTCTTTACATCCCAGCCTAATTACTTATAGACAGTTGAGCACAAAATTACTTTCATCTGTTTGAACATGTGGAGGGAAAGAGATTAGAGCTGTACCTTTCAAAACAGCTGGCTGGAATGTTAGAAAAAAAAACCATTTTTTTTTGGGGGGAGATACTGATTGCAAAGTGAATTTTCTTGTAATTAGACCTATTAAAATGAGGTAAGATCCTTTCTAATATCCGTTTTTTTTCCCCTTACTCTCCACCATTTCCCTACTCCTTTCTGAGAAAGGAAATTCAACTAAGCTAAATACAAATAGGTATTTACTTTAGTAGACATCTTAGAAAATAGCATTCTATCCTTTCCTGATTTTTAGATGCTTTGGTGTGGTGACTCGTCACTCAGCCTTGGAAATACCACTAATCACATCTGGATCTGGAAGTGATATACAGAGCAACGGTAGAGGTAAACAACAGACCCACAGCCAGAGCTATTGGGAATTTTTCTTTGATGTTACTTTTTTTTAGCTCATTCTGGCTCCGAATAATCCTGAAATCTTAATGAATCCTATGCATCAGTGTAATGGCTTTTCTTTGCATTTATCTTGACTGTATCCATCCAGGCAAGAGGAAATGAATTGAGAAAATCCTCCAGATAATTAGGAACATAAAATTATATAATTGAAATAAGAGAACATATTAGAGGTCATCTAATTCAAATATTAATCATACAAATAAAGAAACTGATGGCCAAGGAATTAACTGCCTTGCCTAAAGCCATACTGATAGTACATGTTGGAGTAGAATTTGAACTCAGGTTCTCTTATTCCAGAACTAGCATTCTTTCCACCGTACCAATTAATTAAAAAAAATTATTCTGGAGTGAAAATATTTTGGAGTCAGCCTGAAGCATCCATATTGGCATTTTGCACCAACCAACTTAATGATTAATGAGTGATTTGTGTCTGCAGTTAACTTTTGCTATGGCTATGCAGGTTGGGCATTTTTTTAAAGACCAGAAGAATGACAAATTGGCATTTTCCCATCCTACTCACCTGATTCTGTCTGCCTCAGATTGAACTGCTTGGGTCGTGGAAATTTTGATCTGGCTCATGGTGTGTCAAGTAAAATAGGCACAACCTTCATGAATCTTATCAACTTATCCTTAGTACTATTCCCAGAAAATCTTATTAATAGGGGATGTGATTTTTTGAGGGTCCTTCCTGAGAAAAATAAAATTTTCATAGTCACTATCAAACTGAGAGAAAAGTGGTTATTTAGGCCAGTTAATTTGTTCACAGTACATTTGGGAACTTGAAACATATTGATAGGACATTCCATTTCATCAATCAATACATATTTATTAAATGCCTACTATATGCCAGACACTGTGTTAAACTATTGAGGACAAAATGGACAAAAGACAGTCCATGCCCTCAAGGAGCTTACAATCTAATAGAGAAGACAAGAATTTATATAGCTATATAGAGAAGAAATAGAAAATAATCAGCTAAGGGAAGGAATCATGTAGGAGCAAAGTAGAGAAAATTGAATCTATTTTTTGGTACAAAATATTTGTTTTTATAATACTTATAAACTATTTTAGTTATATAAATAATTTCAATATTTTAAAAGGAAATAGCATCTGCAAATGTATGCTGTCAGGGAACTAATAACTAATCACATTATCCTGGTCATAAGACTTGAGAAATATAGATTTAGGCAACTTTAACTCTAAGTTTAAACTTTTCTTATAATTTCAAAGTAGAAGTTTGCTATATCTTTAGGACTCATTGCTCTCCAGTCAAAGTCTTGTCATCAAATATCCTCTTTATAACACCCTGGACAATTCTGCTAGAACCCTGGACTTGGCAGTCAGGAAAGATCTAAATTTGAATTCTATTTTTTTTACTAGTTATCTGGGTCTAGTTAGGTCATAATAACCTCTATCTGTCTCAGTTTCTTCATCTATGAAGTGCTGATAACAATAGCACCTATCTGACAGGATTTTTGTGTAGATAGAATGAAATAACATGTAAATCACTTTGCAAACCTATAACATGGCTTTGTACATATGTGTGTGTATATGTGTTGTATTAGCTAGTAGCTATTATTAACCTTCCTGGGCATCAGTGTTTTCATCTGATTTTAAAAAAAGTTGGACTAGATGGTGTTGGAGGTTACCTTTACCTCTAAATTTATGATATTTCTTGCCTTAGAAATAAAGGACTCCATTGATTGCTAACAATATAATCCTTATAAGAGATAAAAGAAACCCTATTACTAGGAAGTCTTTTAAATTTATTTTTTATATTTTGATTTGTGATCCTTCTGGTCTTAGAAATTCATCCAAAAAAAGGATTTATTTTCCTTTGACTACCCATATCAACTCAGTTCACATTCTTATACTTCTTTAATTGCTTCAAATACATAGAAGGTTTTTTTTAATAAAAGACTAAAAATATGGGAGAGGGAATAGAAGTTCAATTGACAGTGAAACCAAAGAATTTTACACTTCATATATGGCTACAAGGTACTCCCTTGATTGCTAATAATTTAATCCTTATAACAGATTACAGAAAACCTATTACCAGGGAGTAGGCATTCGATCAATATATTTTGCAAAATAAAGAGTCTATTGGGTGATCACTAATAAAGAAAAAAAGGAAGCAGTCCCAGCAGTCTTAATTTACTACATCTCCCCTCTGCCCCCTCCCCAAATAGTAAGTACCACAGACTCATCATAAAACTGTTTCCTTGTTAATCCTTCTCCATGACTTTTTTCCTGTACTTAGGACCTGGCTAGATAAATAAGCAATCATGATGTCAGTTAAAAACCTAGAGTACAAACAGAAATATACAGAGGAAGATGGCTAACATGTAAAGAATGGATTTTCCAGATGCTGGGATCATGAGGATTCTGCTATTCCTTAGAGGATGGCTTGTGTTTAAATAAAATTTTGTTGAAACAACAAATTATATCATTCTTCCCCTTTATTATATTAACAAAATAACAAATTGAGAAATCTTTATTACAGGATAAGAGTAATTCTTGGTGATCAGCCAAAAAAGTACCCAGTGTGACAAAATATACATAGCCTACTATAAATTCTTTTGACTTCTTGTGTTTACTTTCTTCTCTCTAATTTGACCATTATGTCTTTTCCTTTCCTTTTTTGTCTTTTCTTTTTTTTTTGGGGGGGAGGGGTTTGGCAAGATTTTCAGGTTGCCACAAAGATCAAAGAGGATGATAGAAAAAGAGCTGGAAGAAACCATCAATTCCAATCTTCTTATTTTACAGATGGGGAAATTGAGGCCCCAAGAGGTGTCAAAGCAATAATAAATGGTAGAGCTGATATTTAAACTTTTCTTCAAGTCTATTACCCTTCCCCTACCACTATGCTATTTATGGACTCATGTGTAAGTGAAAAGTTTATTGGAAAGGGCAACAGATTACAGGTCCTAGGAGACTTGATTTTGGTACCTGATCTGCCAAGAGTAAGTAGAAATCCTTCAATGAATCATTCACTTTAAGTTTTGTAGCTAATAAAAATTGAATGTGTTACCATAGGATAGATGTACTTTAGGATTTCAGTCAAAGACCCCTGAGGATTCATACGGCCTGGTTTGCATACACACAGTTATCCAGATGATTTATTTTTTAAATTGCCCCAAAGTTCTAATTGATTTTTGTTTGAATTATCTGGTTATTTGAAGAATTAGATGCTGTTTTTAAAAAAGCTAATTTAGAAAGAAAGGACATTCTTGTTCTATTTCTCTACCTTGAATCCAATAGCTACTGAACAGTACTTTAGTAGACCATTTCTCATTAGGAATAACAACAATAAGATTTATACTTCTCTTTGAGTCTATTTGTGTTCAGTTGTGGACTAGATTGCTTCTGAAATCTCTTCCAGTAAAACTTGAAGTCGATGACCTTCACTGTTAGAATCCTTCCCAACTCCGAGCATCCCTCTTTTAAACCTTTTCATAGGATGATAAATTTAATGCAGGAAGGGACCTTAGACATTATTTAGTACAATCCGTTTGACATTTGAGAAAAGGGAAGCCGAGAGAATTTAAGTGATTTGCTCTAGTTTCTTTTAAAGCTCAGCTTAAGCTTAAGACATGAAGTCTTTTTTGGTCTCTTCAGCTGCTTGTACCATCCCTTAAAATGGCCCTGTAGCAGGCTTGAATATATTTTTGTATGTGTTTCACATAGTTATTTTCTCCTGCTAAATTGTAGAGTCCTCAAAGGCAGGATCATTTTACTTTTGCCCCATACACAGTACCTAATGCTTAACATTTACTTATCCATTAGACTGATTGCTTAATTACTTCTTTGAGCAGATAGTTATTTGCAGTCCTGGGATTTGAATCCAAATTTCCTGACATAAGATCTATTATTTCTTATACTAACTTGATTGCTCAAGATCTTGATGGGATTCTCTAATGGTTCTCCCTGTAATGTGATGTGCTCTAATTTTCCTTTCCCCATTCTCCTTTCTTCTCAATAAAAAAATTTGGGGTCTTCCTGCCTGATTTCTTGGGGAAAAATTATTTTAGTAGGAAAAAGTTGATCGAATTTAAAAATATTTTTATTGTTAATATTTTAAGTAGGGAGTGGGAAGAACTAAATGTATCGCCCAACTTCAATAAAACATTTTTAGAAGTGCCTTCATAGGAGTAATTGAGATAGGAGTTTCAGGGAGATAACTGAGGGAGATTTTTTTCGCAAGCCATTAATAACCCTGTTCGTTTAGCATTTCACTTGATGCCATTATGTCCTCAGAGAAAGACACCATGTAAATATGTCATATGTTGTGTCTCTTCTCAACTATGTATATATTTATTTAAACTAGATAACTATAGGCCAAAGACTGTAAATATGGTTCCAGTTAATTATTTAGTTCAAAGATGTATTGTTGAGCAGGTAAACCTGCTCACTTAGTAGACCCACATATGGAATGAAAAAAAAGAGAAGAGGAGAAATGTTACATTCTCTTTTTTTTGGTGAGGTTGGACGTCAAACCCAATGTTAAATTAAAAAAAAAAAACTATCAACAAGCAACAAGCGTTCATTGCTGTTTACTATGGGTAAAACGCTGTACATATAACACAGATAGAAGATAACCTTAGATGGAGATTCTCTACCAGAGGGATTCTCAACAATTTTTTTTGGTATTATGAAAGTTTATGGAAACTTATAAACTCCTTAGAATGATGATTTTTAATCCACAAAATATGTATGATTATAAAGAAAATAAAAAAATAGAGAAAACAAAGTTGTAATTATTTTTCCATTCAAGTTCATAAACTCCAAGAAGCCAAAGGGGATGGTGAAGAGAGGGGTAGAACTAAAATGGTTTCCTGCTGAAGGAATATATAGTTGGGTCTTGAAGGAAGCCAGAGATTCCAAGAGGTAGAGGGAAAGCATTTCAATTATGGAAATAGGAAATGTCTCTCTACCGTGGAAAAGGTAGAGAAACAGCAGATAAAGCATTATGTGTGAGGAACAGCAAATAAGCCTGGGAAGGATGGATTGAAAGATATGTTAAATAAGAAAGTAATATGAGAAGATCAAAGATAGGTAAGGTCCTGTAAGAAACTTGAAATGTCAAAAATACAAATTCATATTTGATCTTAGAGGAAACCACTGAAGTTTACAGAGTAAGAGATGACATAGTCATAGCTTTTTTAGGAAAAAAATTTGAAAAAGGACCCACATGTGCAAAAAATGTTTGTAGCAGCCCTTTTCATAGTGGCAAGGAAGGAAATTGAGTGGATGCCCATCAGTTGGAGAATGGCTGAATTAAGTTATGGTTTATGAATGTTATGGAATATTATTGTGTAACGGGCTAAAGCTCAAGTAATGCACTGAGCAAAATGGTAAATTGGTATTGTCCTTGGCTATTGTATCTCTCTATGTGGCAAGGAGATCAAGCATATGTTGGCTAAGGTGATTTTGGGAATTTGGGGATCTACTTAATGTATTGATTTATACCAGTTAAATTGTCTTAGGAAATGCAGTGTCAATATTTTTATTTTATACATTTCAAGTTTGGGGGCACTAATAACTTTAATAATAATAATAATAAATAGCAATAATTTAGATTTATATGACATTTTCAGGTTTGTAAAGTGCAACATAGGTACAGCTAGGTGGTGCTGGGACATCTAGGTGAATACCAAGCCAGTCTTGGAGAAAGGAGGACCGGAGTTCAAATATGGCTTCAGACACAAAGTAGATATGTGAATCTGGGCAAGTCATTGAACTTCTATTGCCTTAGTTTCGTCTATAAAAATGAACTGGAGAAGGAAATGGCAAATAACTCCTGTATCTTTACCAAGGAAACTCCAAATGGAGTCATAAGTTGTTGGAAACAATTACTTGACTAAACAACAAATATTTAGTACTTTCTAACTTTGATTGAATTAATTGCTTAATAAGCAACATATATGAAGTATCTATTATATGTCAGGGACTGTGATAGGAATATGAACACAAACAAAAAGCAGGCCATGCTCTCAAAATGTTTTATTCTGCTGGGGAGTCAACATGTATGTGCATACATGAGAATATACAATAAGTACATACATACATATATAAATACATATATACATATAAATACTTATATACATACAAATATATATATATATGTATATATACATACATATATATATATATATTTGTATGTATGTGTGGGTATGATGACACAGAATAAATATTAGTGTTTTTTATGGGAAAAGCATTAATTAGTAGTTGGGTATATTTTTAATAATCTCAAATACAAGGTGAGATTTATAATGATTTTGAAAAAAACTAAGGATTCTAAAAGGTTAGAGATGCTATGCAAGTATATTCCAGGCATGAAGAACAGCTACTACAAAGGCAGAGTACAATTAATAAGATATAGCAATAGTCCAGGGGGGAAAAATTAGAGGGTCTTAGACTACAAAACAGTCAATTGAGTTGGTTAGATGGTACAGTGAATAGAACACTGGACCTTAGGTCAGGAAGATCTGAGTTCAATTTAGGATTCCTATAATTGTGGCCCTGGCAAATCATTTCATTTCTGTCTGCCCCAGTTGCCTCATCTGTAAAATCAGAATAAAAGTTCCTATCTCCCAGGACTGTTGTGAAGATAAAATAAGTTAACATTTTATTTAGTGCTTTGTGAACTTTAAAGTATTACATAAATTTCTGCCATTATTAACAAATATTAAGCAACTATTGTATCAGACTGCTAGATATTAAAAATTCCAATAAAAACATGAAACAATTATTTTCCTCATAGAAAAAAGTAGTCAATTTAGTTCAGTTTTTGACCAAATCCTTGTACAAGGAATAGTTTACATTTCCAAATTTCCAAATTGGACTTTTCTTTCTCTGTCATATAAGATTTCTTATGGGGGGGTACTTATTTACATTTTGGTATGTGTATATAAAATATGGATTTTTAAGCATGAACTTTACAATGCACTTTGAAAAAATTTCTGGCATGTAGGAATTCATTACAGAAAGACTGAGGGTAGAGTGAATATTCCTGACTTTTTGCCAAAGCAAATAGTGATTAATATTTTACATGCAAATATCTTGTACTGCTTATAAGGATACTTTCAGGGGAGGGGAAAATAAACTTTTATTTCTTTTTTTTTCTTTGTAATTAGTTTCTTTAGCCTTTGTTCAATGGTTTTAATAATGATGAGATTTAAATTTATTTATGCCTTAATTGATATTTATTGCAGAATGGTCTTTTAAAATCCCTACTTATGAGGTTTGATCCTTAAAAAGACATAAAGGGTAGAATGGTTGAATTGTTAAAGTAATGGTTTGGTTTTTCCAGAAGTAAAAAGCAGAGACTGCTTGTCTACCATTGAACTATTCCAGAATGTGTGAATTCGGTTGGTCTCATTGCCACAATTAGTTTGAAACTAACAGGGAATGCTGTCTGGGAACAAGACTTATATTCATGACCTATCAATCAAACATGACAATATGGGGATAACACAATTTCATTTTATGCATTGTTCTTATTTTAAAATATTATATTCCCAATTAATATGTTATAGTTAAAAAAAAATCTTAGCTATATAAAAAGAGATATTTTTCACTCTGCTAAAAGTGTACCATGCTTTAAGTAAACCAGAGAGCTGAAAATTTGGATTTAAAAAATTGATAAATCATGTAATAAGTGTTTGCTTTACAAAAGGCCTCTTGGTAGTGGCCTGGAGAACCTTGATAACAGAAGTTGATGTGATTGACTTTTAAATAGACTTTATTTTGTATCTCTGAGTAGATTGTCTATTGTATCTCAGGAATTGTATATACAATGTGACTCATTAGTGGACAACATGAAAAGTTTTTGACCATTTTTATTTATTGGGTTACCTGAGCCAGTATCATTAGCTCCAAATGGTGTCTGAGTATTTCTGAAGAGGTGAGTAACAATAGCAATAACAATAATAACAGGAATTGGACCTATGCTTTTACTTTTGTAGGAGGGGATGAGAAACTCTAACAGTTTATATCAATCAGCATCTTCCCTGCAACTAATATTTTTAGATAGTTGTTTAGAGGATTGAGAAATCAAAAAAATTGCCCAGGATCACTTAGGTGGTAAAAAATATTTGAGACAGATTTACTTCCAAGTCCAGTGCTCTAACCATTGCACATTGCCACCAGCAAATGTTTCAATGATATCCATGTTCCTCTGAATATAAGAGTTCAAGGATTCTGAGACCCAAGAGTCATTTCATGGTTGATGTAGCATATGTTCCTGCATTGTATCTTTTGCTTACTAAATAGCCTGATTTAACTTGTTACTGGTGAGCATAACATATTCCCTAGCTCAACTGCTCCAATTAATTCCTTGACAGGAATTAGGGAAATTGCTATACTCAATGTAAACTACCTTTGTGAAAAGTGAAAATCTTTGTTTAATGATGTATAGAGGCTGAATAGGGCAAATAAGTAAGATGCTCTAGAATTCAATAAAATGAGTAGACACCCCTGCATAAAAAACAAAACAAAATTAAAAGTACCACTTCTGACTGATTAGATGGATACTTATAGAAGAAATTCTAAATTAAAGGGAAGAGTAGAGACAGGTACAATTGATAGATATGCAGAGAGAAACAACCGCATAATTTGCTGATTCCTTGAGATTTTAAAAAGTAAATTAGCAATTAATCAGCAAATGAGGGGGAGTTTTCCCCCTTTTCTTTGCTTATCTTTACATTATTAACTTTTTATATTTTGTTTTTTTGTCATTGTTACCATTTTTGAAACTATTCATGATTTTCTACTTTATATATTGATATATCCCCATTGCATATTATTTTGATTTTATATTAAAAATATCATTCTATGCCTATACTTTTTAGGATTTTAGCATAAATGGATGTCATACTTTGTTAAAGGATTTTTCTACATTTCTACATTTATTAAGACAATAATGTGGTGTCTGGGAAATATTTTTGTTTTTGATGTGATTAATTGTATTGATTTTCATCTAATGGTGAATCATCCTTGTATCTCTGATAAAAATCCAAATTATTAATACTGTATGATTTCTTGCATAAATTGCTGTAATTTGTTTGGGATGATTTTATTTCTAATTTTTAGAACACTATTCATTAATAATAACTGCTTATAGTTTATACTTTGCCTTATTCCTGGTTTATTTGTTTCATAAAAGAAGTTGATAGAGTGTTTTCTTTCTTGATTTCAGAGAATAATTTGTGCAGTACAGATAGTAATTGGTCTTTAAAAGTTTGATAGGCTTTTATTCTGAATCCATCATGATAAGGAGGTTTGTCTGTACTCATTCCTCATGCCAATATATTGGATTTTGTATTAGACTGGGTAATGTGAAGAATAAGATGCAATAACAGGAAAACCAAAGCACATTTCTTCACTCAAGATTTTTTTTTTTTTTTAACAATGACATATATATCAGTTAATGAAATGGGTCAGAAAGATTTGGACTTCAGGTATGGATGATCATTCCTCTGACAATTCAAACTAGTACAATTAATCACATCAAAAACAAAAATATTCAATTACTTCTAATAACCTTGGTTAGAAAAATCAGAATCACTCCAATCGAGACTACCTAGTTAGTCATCTCCTTGATCCTACCTAATCAAATCTTACTTTTTTTTTTTTTTTTTTTTTACTAGGAGATACCATGGCAGAAGAATTGTCCCTTGGGGAGGAGCTGAGCCTAAACTTTTGTTTACAGGTAAACAAAACAGATGTTCCAGAGGCTAATCGAAAGAGAATGCTATCATTCAATCTTACCTTGATTGTTAACAAAAAAGTTTTGTTTAAGGCAGTTTTGAAGTTAACAAAAAAATGGGATCTGACAAAATGAGCAATAAAGTTAATTACAGAGTAAAATCAATTATTAAATGATACAGTAAAATTTGAATTTCTTTGAATATTTGAATATTTTTGAAGATACCTTTTTTTTCTTTTCTTGATTTTGTTAGCATATATTTTTTTCTTCTTTGGTTGAGATTTCTCCTTATTTGTTTGTTATTTTGCTGATTTCTCCCTCCCTCCTTTCTTTTTACACAGGTTGGCTAAAAGCTTATTTATCTTGCTAGTCTTTTCGAAGAATCAACTTTTAGTTTTTTCATTTCTATAGTTGTTTTATTTTTCAATTTATCTATTTCTCCTTTAATATTCATCTTTTGTATTTATTTTGTGTTTTTTTAAAATTTGTTGTAGAAATGAATATTGTTTGTTAATTATTTATTTTGGGGGATCCTAATATTTTTCTGTATATAATTTTCCTTATGATTAATGCTTTTGAAGTGTCCCAGAAATTTTTCATCATTTTCTTTTATATGATTATTAACTACTTCTGACTAATGATTTTTAGCCATTTATTATTATATTATTATTTTAATTATAGCTTTTTATTTACAAGTTATATGGATGGGTAATTTTACAGCATTGACAATTGTCAAACCTTTTGTTCCAATTTTTCCCCTCTTTCACCCCATCCTCTCCCCCAGATGGCAGGTTGACCAATACATGTTAAATATGTTAAAATATAAATTAAATACAATATAAGTATACATGTCCAAACAGTTATTTTGCTGTACAAAAAGAATCGGACTTTGAAATAGTGTACAATTAGTCTGTGAAGAAAATCAAAAATGCAGGTGGACAAAAATAGAGGGATTGGGAATTCTATGTAATGGTTCATCTTCCAGAATTCTTTCACTGGGTATAGCTAGTTCAATTAATTACTGCTCTATTGGAATTGATTTGGTTCATCTAATTGTTGAAGAGAGTCATGGCCATCAAAATTGATCATCATATAGTATTGTTGTTGAAGTATATAATGATCTCCTGGTTCTGCTCATTTCACTCAGCATCAGTTCATGTAAGTCTCTCCAGGCCTTTCCGAAATCATCCTGCTGGTCATTTCTTACCGAACAATAATATTCCATAATATTAATATACCACAATTTATTCAGCCATTCTCCAATTGATGGGCATCCACTCAGTTTCCAGTTTCTGGCCACTACAAAGAGGGCTGCCACAAACATTCTTGCATATACAGGTCCCTTTCCCTTCTTTAAGATTTCTTTGGGATATAAGTCCTGCAGTAACACTGCTGGATCAAAGGGTATGCACAGTTTGATAACTTTTTGAGCATAGTTCCAAAGTGCTCTCCAGAATGGCTGGATGTATTCCACCAACAATGTATTAGTGTCCCTGTTTTCCCACATCCCCTCCAACATTCTGCATTATCTTTCCCTGTTATTCTAGGCAATCTGAGAGGTGTGTAGTAGTATCTCAGAGTTGTCTTAATTTGCATTTCTCTGATTATTAATGACTTGGAGCATCTTTTCATATGGCTAGAGATAGTTTCAATTTCTCCATCTGAGAATTGTCTGTTCATATCTTTTGACCATTTATCAATTGGAGAATGGCTTGATTTCTTACAAATTAGAGTCAATTCTCTATATATTTTGGAAATGAGGCCTTTATCAGAACTTTTGACTGTAGTTTATTGCTTCCCTTCTAATCTTGTCTGCATTAGTTTTGTTTGTATAAATCTTTTCAATTTGATATAATCAAATTTATCTATTTTGTGATCAATAATGATCTCTAGTTCTTCTTTAGTCATAAATTCCTTCGTGTTTCACAGGTCTGAGAGATAAACTATCCCATGCTCTTCCAATTTATTTATAATCTCATTCTTTATGCCTAGGTCATGAACCCATTTTGACCTTATCTTGGTGTACGGTGTTAAGTGTGGGTCAATGCCTAGTTTTTGCCATACTAATTTTCAATTTTCTCAGCAATTTTTGTTAAATATTGAGTTCTTATCCCCAAAACTGGGGTCTTTGGGTTTATCAAACATTAGATTATTAAAGTTATTGGCTGTTTTATCCTTTGAACCTAACCTATTCCATTGATCAACTAGTCTATTTCTTAGCCAATACCAAATGGTTTTGGTAACCGCTGCTTTATAATATAATTTTAGATCTAGTACAGCTAGGCCACCTTCATTTGATGATTTTTTTTTCATTAATTCCCTTGAAATTCTTGACCTTTTGTTTTTCCATATGAACTTTGTTGTTATTTTTTCTAGGTCATTAAAATAGTTTTTGGGAGTCTGATTGGTATAGTGCTAAATAAATAAATTAGTTTAGGTAGTATTGTCATCTTTATTATATTTGCTTGCCCTATCCAAGAGCATTTAATATTTTTCCAGTTGGTTAGATCAGACTTAATTTGTGTGGAAAGTGTTTTGTAGTTTTGCTCATAAAGTTTTTGATTTTCCCTTGGCAGATAGATTCCTAAATATCCTATACTATCAGTAGTTACTTTAAATGTAATTTCTCTTTGTAACTCTAACTGTTGGGTTTTATTAGTGACATATAAGAATGCTGATGACTTATGTGGGTTTATTTTGTTTCCTGCACCTTTGCTAAAGGTGTGGATTATTTCTAATAAATTTTTAGTAGAATCTCTGGGGTTCTCTAAGGGCCATTTATTATTTATAATTTCATTGTTATCACCATTTGGACTTGGATTCCCTGAAATGATTAACATTTAATTGCATTATGGTCTATAGAATGTGATTGTAGCTTTTCTGCCTTTTTAATCTTCTTTGAGCAATATTCTCTCTGTCTCTGTCTGTCTTTCTCTCTCTACATAGACAAAGAGATACAGTGATATATAGATAGACAGATGTCACAGATGTTGGGTTGTTATTTGTGCTGCCTTTCAGCAAAATGTAATTTCATTGCTTGCCTTGCCAATTTTGTTTGTACTTTGTTTGAAAAATATGTTTTTGACTCTTGCTTTTTCAGACTTATTTGATGCATGCTATGTTTTGTTCCCTAATTTCTATTTGGTGCATGGCTTTGCTTTTTAGATGCATTTCTTTTAAGCAGCAAATTGAGTAGATTTTTTTTTAATATGGAATCTGTCATCTTCTTTCCTTTATTGGGTAGTTTAGTCCATTTGTGTTTAAAGCTATAAAATTTAGGGTTATTTTTCTATCCCATTCAAGAAGTCACTTTCTTTATTCTGCTCTAGTTCATTCTTAATACCACTGCCATACATAGTTGTCTTCCTTATCCATGGTTTTGACCTTGATACCTATTCTTGGTATTCAGTGATTTCCCATCAAAGTTCAATTTGTTATAAGATTGGTTATTCCTTGATTTAGATATTTCAACACAACTGTGACTTGCCTCAATTTTTCTGTATCTGTTTTTTTTTTTAAGGAAAATTTGTTCAGAGAGAAGAAAGGAGAGAGGAAGAGGGAAAGGGAGAGGGATGGGGCAAAGGAGAGTAAGGAGAGGGAGAAAGAAAGGAAGAGAAAACAGTGGTGTGAGTATGAGAGGGAAGTAGAATATGAGACCCTTTTACCAAGGATACCAAATACAATTTGAGACAATCTTATATGCTGACCTCATAACTGAAATATTAATCCCATTTGCCAAAATCTTAAGTCTCATGAAAATATTCATGACAGAATAACAATCTTTTAAGGTTGCATTTGTAGGATTACCACATTAGATACTTAAATTGTTGTTATTGTTCATTCTTCATTCTTCATGAAAACTAATGACCTCGGGAAGGTGATGTCTTGACTTGAACATAAATAGGATTTAAGTGAGGCAAAGTGGGCAAAGTTTCACTCTGTCCTCCAGAATCATCAGAGTCCAATGGCAAGTAATAGGTGAGGATGCTATTCTATAGCATTTGGCTATAGCATGTCTGCCTATAGCATCTATAGCATGTCTGGCAGTCTTCCTCTATTCTAGTATTCTAGTATTAGAATACTAAAGATAGTATTCTATTTTATCTGAAGCCAAAATTTCTCTTCTTCTCCCCATTCTCTCCCTCTCCTTTCTCTCTTTTTGTTTCTCTTCTTCTCTTCTTCTTTCTTTCTCTTTCTGTTTTTGTTTCTCTCCCTCTCCCTCTTCCTGTCTCCTTCTTCTTCTTACTTTCTCTCTCCCTCTTCCATTCTCTCTCTCCTTCTTCCTCCCTAATGCTTCCTCTCCCTTTCTCTTTTTCTTCCTTCCCCCTCTCCATTTGTCTGTCTCTCTTCTCTCACGTCTCATATTCCACTTCCCTCTCATACTCATGTCACTGTTTCTCTCCCTTTCTTTCTCCCTCTCCTTCCTCTCCTTTTCTCCATCCCTCTCCCTTTCCCTCTTCCTCCCTCCTTTCTTCTCTCTGTCTGTCTCTGACTGTTTCTGTCTCTCCCTTTCCCCTCCCTACTCTTCTTTTTCTTTTCTCTTTCTATCTCTGTCTCTCTGTCTCTGTCTCCGTGTCTCTGTTTCTCTCGCTGTCTCTCTGTCTCTGTCTCTCTGTCTCTGTCTCTGTCCCTCTCCCTCCATTTCCCCTCTCTACTCTTCCTCTTCTCTCTCTGGCTTTGGCTCTCAGTATCTCTTTGTCTCTGTCTCTCTCCCCATCTATCTCTGTTTCTTTTTCTCCTCTCTTACTCCACTTCTCTCTCATATTCATGCCACTGTCTCTCTCCTTTTTATTTCTGCTTCTTGCTATTTTTCTCTTTCTCTGTCCTCTGCATCTATCTGTTTTTCTTTCTCACTTTCCTTTCCCTCTATTGCTCATGCTACCATTTGTCTTTTGTCTCCTCTTTCTGTTTCTTTCTCTGTCTTTGTATTTCTATTTCTATATCTCTCAGTCTCTATCTCTGTCTTGATGTCTCTATGTCTCTCCCTCTTTATCTCTCTCTCTCACTCCTGTAAGTATGCCTTTTCTGTGTAATAGATGAAACAACTTCATACTTGATGATATCTTTCGTTAAGATCAGAGACCATAAAATTAGCCTTAAAAATATAAGCTACATATGAATTGAAAAGGTCCATGCCATTTCTCTGGACCAAAGATATAGTGCAATAGAATATGTAACATAGGACAAATATGAAGATAATGGTCTTTCCCTTTGAATGTTCCATGGATTTGTTATTTATGCTATATTTTTATGATAGCTTAGAGCAATTTCATATTAGGTTTAATAAGACAATAAAAAGTAGCACAGGGATAAAATATAAAAGGATAAGATAATTTCCAAAACAAGAATTAAAGATTTTTAATTCCAACCATAGCACTTTTGTTGTGTTTATACTGTTGGAACAGCTTTCTATCAACTTTGGGGACAGTATAATTACAATGATTAGTCTTGATTACTTAAATCCCATGACTCACCACATCCTGTGCACAAATACACATTACAGGTGATACTACCCATCTGCATGATTTTGCTCTTAGGATAAATATGTCTTCTATTGATGCTAATGGTGGGAACAGACTGCCAATTGGCAGAGTACAGAAAAGAAATAATTTGATAATATCAGTAATTATGTTTTTAATTATGGAGTCATTGTCTCAATTTAAAGTTATTTTTCTACATTATGAACTATTTTATAATGTATATGAAAAATGTCATTACACTGGATATGATTATAGAACTCCATAGTCCTGAAGTTCTATTCTTTAATCATTATTTATCATTACTTAGCTTTCATCTTGAAATATGTTCAGCATATTGAGATTTGTTTTTTGAAGGGGGAAGAATACTTTGTTCAGGACACTCAGAATTTGAAAGTGTGTTCAGAAACTTATACGAAAATAGTTTTGTAGAAGGCGAAATTCTTTGGGCTGTGAAAAAAAATTGAGAGAAGTCATAAATTCATTGATTTAGAGATGGAAAAGATGTTACAGAATATCAAGTTCAATTTCATCTTATAACTGAGGAAACTGAGTACTAGAAAGATTCAATGATTTCTTTGACAAATTCCTGAAGTGGGAATTTGCCTATGTTTTTCTGACTGGAAGTCCAAGTCTATGTCTAATACATCACATTACATGAATACTACAGAGGGAAGAATAGTTTTTTTTTTTTTTTTTTTTTTTTTTTTAGTGATAGTCTATTATAGTGTTGTTCTTTAGGTTCCCATATCATCCTAAGTACTGTCCTTGACTAGATGAACTAACTGGTGGTTTTCGATACATGCCTAATGAGTACCCAATATCATTTAAATGATGTCAGAATTACCTTTTTTTTCCTAGATAGAAGGTAAGTTAGCTACCTTATCTATTTCTTAAAAAGGAAGACCCTACTGTGGGACATGGGAAAAAATACAATAGGAAAGTAGTCTATGTGCCTTTTTCCTTCTTATTTTAGTTTTACTTAATGTTTTCTCTGATAGTATGTTTGACTATGAATAACTTTGGAGCAATGTAAAAAGGAATTTGAAGGAAAAGCACCAGCCTTCTATTTCTTTCAAAGATTACTGCTATTTCTGTAACATTTTGTGATTAATACCATTATGGAATTCTAGGATATCATGGAGGACACTCCCAAGTTAGTCTATTCCAAACCATACTCAAGTTTTCTCTTTAAGAAGCTATCATTTACTAGAATGGATATTATTCTTAGTATAATATATAAATATAAGGTCAACATAACTATAGGGTCCCAAATATCTTCTTGTAGTTTTAAACCATTATAGTCATTAAAGCATGAAACTGACCTAAGTGTATGCATGATATTTTGAGGAAGAAAAAAATGAATACTAAAAACTAAGGGCATCAACAATAGTTATGGCACACAATCCAAGACATTTTAGGATTCTAACTCTTCCCTGCAACTCCCCTTTTCAGTTCCCCTTTGTGTGCATGTGTGTGTAGCACAAGGATCTATTTTTCTTTTTGATCATATTTGCATTGTAGCACTTAGTACAGTGCCTGGCATATAGAAGGCAGTTAATAAGTATTTGTCAACTTTCAAGCCAGAAGTGAGAAGAGAAGCATAATGGTTGGGATGTAGAATACAGTGTTTTTTTTATTAATTAACTTTTTATTTTCAAAATACAAATTCATGCAAAGATAGTTTTCAATATTTGCCTTTCCCTTGTGTTTCAATTTTTTTCTCCCTCCTTTCCCCTAACTCCTTCCCTAGACAGCAAAAAATCCAAAATATGTTAAACACGTGCAATTCTTTTATACATATTTCTACAATTATCATGTTGCACAAGAAAAATTAGATTACAAAGGGAAAAATGAGAAAGAAAAAAATAAGCAAACGACAAAAAGGTGAAAATACTATGTTGTCATCCACATTCAGCTCCCACAGTACTCTCTTTGAGATGGCTTTCTCCATCACAAGTTTATTGAAATTAGCCTGACTTATCTCAGTGTTGAAAAGAGCCACATCCATCAGAATTGATCATGATATAATGTTTCTGTGTACAATGGCGCTACTCATTTCACTTAGCATCAGTTCCTTTAAGTCTCTCCAGGCCTTTCTGAAATCATCCTACTGATAGTTTCTTATAAAATCATAATATTCCATAATATTCATATATCATAACTTATTCAGTCATTCCCCAACTGATGGGCATCCACTCAGTTTCCAGTTTCTTGCCACTGCAAAAAGGGTTGCTACAAACATTATTGCACATGCGGGTCCTTTCCCCTTTTTTATGATTTCATTGAGATGCAGATCCAGTAGAAACACTGCTAGATCAAAAGGTACGTATAATTTAATAATCTTTTGGGCATAGTTCCATATTACTCTCCAGAATTGTTGAATCAATTCACATACCCACCAACAATCTATGAGTGTCCCAGTTTTCCCACATCCTCTCCAACATTTATCATTATCTTTTCTTGTCATCTTAACCAATCTGAGAAGTATGTGATAGTATCTCAGAGTTGTCTTAATTTGTATTTCCCTGATCAATAGTGATACAGAGCATTTTTTTTATATGACTAGAAAAGGTTTTAATTTCTTCATCTGAAAATTCTCTGTTCAAAACTTTTGACCATTTATCAATTGGAGAATGGCTTGTATTCTTATAAATTTGAATCAATTCTCTATATTTTAGAAACATAGCCTTATCAAAACCATTGGATATAAAAATCTTCTGTCCCTCCAGTTTTCTACTTTCCTTCTAATCTTGGCTGCATTGGATTTATTTATATAATTTTTTTTAATTTAATATAATAAAAATTATCCATTTTGCATTTTGCAATGTTCTCTAGTTCTTCTTTGGCCAAAAATTCCTTCCTTCTCTACAGATCTGAGAAGTAGATTATTCCTTGTTCTCCTAATTTGCTTATACTATCATTCTTTAAATCTAAATCATGAACCCATTTCAACATTATCTTGGTACAGTGTGTCAGGTTTGTTAATGCCCAGTTTCTGCCATACTATTTTCCAGTTTCCCCAGCATTTTTTTTTTTTTATCAATAGTGAGTTCTTACCCCAGAAGCTGAGGTCTTTGAATTTATGAAACACTTGATTAGTATAGTAATTTACTATTGTGTCTTGTGAAACTAATATATTGCATTGATCGACTACTCTATTTCTTAGCCAGTACCAAATAGTTTTGATGACTGCTGCTTTATAATGTAGTTTTAGATCTGGTACAGATAGGCTACCTTGCATCTTTTCATTAATTTCCTTGAAATTCTTGACCTTTTTTCCTTCCAGATGAATTTTGGTATTATTATTTTGAGCTCTGTAAAGTAATTTCTTGGCAGTCTGAATGGCATGGCACTGAATAAGTAGATTAGTTTAGGAAGAATTTTTCTTATTAGTTTGGCCTTGGCCTACCCACGAGTGCTTTGATATGAATACTGTCTTTAAGGAACCACCAGTAAATCAATTTATCTGGAACACAGAATACTTAAGTTTGCATATTGTGAAATAAGTTTAAAATAATAATCTGGAGCCAGATTGTGAAAGATCTTAATCTCCAAACTAGTTTGTCTTAGAGGTAGTAGGGAGCCACTGAAGTCCTTAAGCAGGAGTTTTGGAAGATTATTTTTCTAGAGCTGTGGAAAATGAATTGATTACAGAAGACATGAACCCTAGGAGTTTGAAGTGTCAGTAAGACATCAGAATAATGCTTAATAGATAATGAAAAAGATAGGGTTGGATTTCAGGGAAAAATTAAGAACTGGAGTTAGAGATCTTCGTTAGCTTTTCCTTCTTTTGTTTTCAGTTAAAACAGACTACAGGATTGTTAACTACTGTACCATATTCTTTCACTATATTGATCAAAACCAAAACTGATATGACTTTGCTGTTATTAAAGATATAATACAAATTACCAATTGGCTCCAAAATTCATAGATTCCTTCATTTTAGGAATGGCTTATTAAACTGTTTTCATGTTAATTTAATTCAGATACCAAATGGATATTCCCTGTCCAGCCAAGTTAAAAAACTATTCTGTGACTTTTCTTTCTTAGCTTATTTGATATTTGATGCTCTTTGGAGTAGTAGTAAATCATGGTCTGATTTGGAATACTCTTAACCTCAACCATTACTTTATTATCCTTGGGGGAGGGATTTTGGCAAGTGGTTGCAGTGGTTTGTAAAATATGACTAAAAACACCATATTGAACCAGTAATATTGCAAATAGCTACCTCATATGACTTTGCTAATGCTTCTAACTTTCAATAAAATGGAATATTAATTCACCAGATTTTGAATAGAGAAATCAACCCTATAAATCTGTTCAGAAGCTAAATTCATCTTTTTAATTCATGATCCAAACCAGAACTTGAACTCAGGACTATCAAAAGCATTTCTATGGAGCAGTACTCCAGGGAAGTCTTTTTACCCCATCTTTTACCCCATCAACTGTTTATAAGTATATGTGTATATACACTGTGTACACATACATAAATGTGTATATATATATATATATATTCACACATATGTATACATATGTATATAATCTAAAAATAAGGTATGTTGGGTTTGCTTTCTGGCATTGATAGAAATCTTACATAGCATTCTATACAATGAAAATTATCTATATCAGATTAACAATTTAGTTTAGCTACTTTGGGACTTTTATGTTTTCCAATTTATTTTAAAAATACATTTTATTGATGTCTTTTTTTTTTACATTGCCCAAATATTTACTTGTTTCTGTTCTCAACCCTGCCAAGAACCATCCATTTAACAAAATACATTTTAAAGGACAAAAGTGGAAGAAGACAAAAATCAACAAAACTAAACGCTATACAGAAAAGAAATCTGATAATATATGCAATGCTTTCTATCTACAGACCACCTATCTCTGAAAAACTGTTTTAAATTAATTTATTGGTAGGCTCAATAAATTAGTTGTTTTGTTTTTGAGGAACCCTAACTATAATCTCCAAATAAGTATAGTGATAACGAAAATAATAATGACAATATCTAACATTTATCTAAAACTTTAAGATTTGCAAAGCATTTTTCACATATTATAAATACGCACACGTATGGTTTATGTATGATTATAAACCCAATCTGCAAGTTGTGAGGCAATGATCAAAACTCAATTCATAACCTTGGGTGTCTTTATGGCATTATTAAACTGTATCTTCAGCTTTGTAGTGGTCTCAAAGAAGTTTCTATTGCTAATTACAGATTTGGAAATCTCATATAAGTGGCTTTGAGCCAAAATCTCGAGGAAGTTGAAGAATAATAAACACTTTGGACCAGACTGACCTTTACATACTGTTTCAATGGCAATACAATTGATCAATACTGAAAAAATATGTTTTGGAAACATAATGATTCTGTTTTTAAAAAATTAGAAAATACTAATTAAACTGATGTTTAATTATCTACAAGACCTTTTTTTCTCTGTAAATCAATCCCATTAAGTACTCCTTCTTTAGAGCCAGAAAGCTTTCTCACATTAAAAACAAAACAAGCCCTCCCCACTAAACTCTCTTAAGATAGCACCTACATAGCAGAGAAATGCTGCTATTTGTATAAACAGGGCATGTTTCCATAAGTTGTAGAAATAGAATCTTGCTCATGAAAGGAAATAGAATTTTACTCAAGAAGAGACAAATGGTTTGAGCTTTCATTTGGGTGCCTATTCCCTTCATGGATGTCAAAATATCCAAGTGTGCTATTTAATGAATGACTATCACTGGAGTTTTGCCTGTGCTCTCCCCTCTCACCCCCCCCCAAAAAAAAAGAAAGAAAGAAAAAAGGAGGAAAGGAAAAAGGAAAAAAGGAAAGAAAAAAGGAAGGATAGAAGGAGGAACAAAGAGAAAAAAGAAGGAAAGAAGAAATTCATTATGTCAAAACATTAAGAGGGAAAAAAAACCTTCAAAATTATAGCAACTATTTATGTTAGGAAGGAGTAAGGTTTATAAAATAAAGGTAGAGAAGCCCACAGCAAGATATCTGTCATGCTAAGAAAAGATAATTTGTTATTGAAGGTAATTATTCATTTCAGTGAAACCTTGAGTTAATATGACACTTTAATTTTGGCCCTCATCCTTATGAAATCTGTTTGGGATTTGCTTCTGATGTGCTTTCTTGTCTGAGTTCTAGATAACAAGACATAGAAATAGTCTCTCTTCCTGAGACACTGAGGAAAAGGGACTATTTTTAGTAAATGGGATGAGGTGTAGAATCTTGTGAATGAGTACTTCTGTCATAACTCGATCTTAGGAAAACTTGGGAGGAGAAGCCTTCTTGGTTTGGGATGTCACTTGCCAGAGTGCCATAGGTGCCATAAAGAATAAATCATTACCAAAAGTGGCAGTGTCTATTCAGGACAGTGGAATGATATTAAAACCAGTCAGAGAGTTTACAATTCACTTTTTTTAAGGCCTTTCAGGATGCAAGGGGGATAGACAAATCAGTCAAAGAAGTCATGGGTTATGAATAAACAAAGGAATGCTTTTTTTTTTTTTTTTAACCAGTTGACATCCACATTCTCAGGAGAGGTGAAACTTCAGTCTCATTCATCTGTTCATTGTTATTCATAGACCATCAATATGTTCGTAGCACTTCACAGAACTCAGAAAAGCAAAGTTCCCATTTCGAGTTTACCATTTCAGTCAATTAATTTTTTATGACAAGTCTTCTCATCATGCAAAATCTTAACCTATGAATAAATGATGTCTAGAAAAACAAATTCTGAAATCTCAGGAACTGACTTTTTTATTTCACTATTAAGGGCTTTCCCTTTCCTGAAATTGAATATGTATCATTCTCTTAACTTTTTTTTAATCTGACCATCATAACAGAAGGTGAATTCAGGAAGGGGCTCAGGCACATGAAAATTGAAATATGCTCTCTTTGTGGTGCCGTCTATACTTTGGAGGATCTGTTAACCCCTCATTGTGGTTGGTGGTTAGAATGAATATTATGTTTTTGCAGTATTATGTATCTGAGAAAATGTAATTTTTTTCTATTCCTTTTAAAATCAAATTACAATGTGACATTCAATAAAATATCTTTTGTGCAACTAATAAAAATGAGTTTTGCATCTCACTGCTTTAACAAATAAACCACACAAGTCAAAATATGGCCTCTGATACAGTTTACAGCTTTACCTTTCATGTCAGCCTTTCCTATATATATGTATATAAAAAAGGCCCATTATTTATTAATAGCCTTCTATGTTTTAAAAGTTTCTTTTTCTTGTGTGGAGAAAAAATCATTTGCCTTTTAATGGGGTGTCAGATTTGTTTTCCAAACCTTCTAAAAGGTTATCATTGTTACATATGGACAAGTGTTTTTTTTTCAGAATCAATGTAAACTCTGTTACCAGGGTAATTTACTGTCGTCCCTTGGTAGCTGTATGGGGAAACTTAATTTCACCATTTTGCAAAGTGGAGGGGTGGGACCCTTTCCATGTGGCTAACTATTTTCACATGCAGGAAAAAAGAAAATGCATGCTTCTAGCACATACTAAATAACCAACGGGCCCTCACCCTGAGTTCAGGACATATTGGCAGTCTGGTGGAGTTCATGGCATATGAAGATGACTGGCTCAATTAGACAAGTCATAAAACCTCTTGGCCATTAACTCACAGCTAACCAGGAGCCCCCAGCTAATGTTAGCAGTGGAGGATAAAAAGCTTGTTAGATCTTAGTATAATATATATTGATATCTAAGCCATGTCTTCATTAGTGATTCTGTGGATGAAGTGAAAAATAACTCTTGGTTAGAATTAAGAAATCTGGGTTTTGGTTCTAGTTCTCATACTAACTTGCTGCAAGACCTTAAATAAGTCACTTTATCTTTTTTTCCCCCTCTGTTTTTTCATTTATAAAAATGAGATGGATTTAATGAGCTCTAAGGTCCCTCCTGGCTCAAAAAATTATAGCATGGCAGACTTGTCAAATTCACTGGGAAAAAAGAAAAATTCTCTAGAGGAGCATTCAACCTTTGCTGTGAGTCAACTTTAGACAACAGAGACATAACAAACAACTGTCAGACTTAGCCGTTCAAATAGATCTTGTATTGTGATTGGCTACTTGGGGATCACCTATAAAGAAGGGAAGGATATATTTCATACAAATCTTATAAGTGAGAAAAACCCATTTGGGTCAAAGATGATAAAATAATCATAGATAGTCAATAGTTAATACTTATTCTTTCAAAGATCTACTATGAGGAGGCATTGTAATGCAAACTTTTAAATTTTATTCTTATTCTGCATGTTAAAGGATCCTGTCCATGTTTAACTGAAACAATTATTGTTTAAAATTATTATTTTAACATTCTTTTATTTTTATGTTTTGAGTTTCAAATTCTCTATCTCCTTCTCATTTCTTCCTCATCCTCTGAGAAGATAAGCAATATAATATCAATTATACATGTGAAATTATGCAAAACATTTTTCTATATTAACCACATTAAAAATAAAGTAAATATATATATGCGAGTGTAATATGGATATATATATATATTTCAATTTGCGTTAAGAATTCATCAGTTTGTTTCATCATGAGCCTTTGGAATTATCTCAGATTATGACACTTATTAGAGTTATTAAGTCTTTCACAATTGATCTTCATTACAACATTGCTTTTCCTGTGCACAATGATCTCCTAGTTCTTCTCATTTAACTGCATCAGTTCATATAATTCTTGGCATGTTTTGTTTTGTTTTGTTTCTGAAACCATCCCCCTTGTCATTTCCCATGGTACATTAGTACTCCAGCACAATCCAGTCTCAATTTGTTTAGCCATTCCCCAATTGATGAACATTTCCTCGAGTTCCACTTCTTTGCCACCACAAAAAAAGAAATGTTATAAATATTTTTGTACATATAGTTTCTTTTTCCTTTTCTTTGATCCCTTTGGGGATACAGACTAGGTAATAGTATTGCTGGGTCAAAGGCATATAAAGTTTTATAGGTCTTTGAGTTTAGTTCCATTTTTTTTTTCTAGAATGGTTGGCACAGTTCATTATGGGACCTATCTTCCCCTTATTCCTTCTAGTATTGTCATTTCTGATAGGTGTGAAGTGGTATTGCTGAATTATTTTAATTTGCCTTTCTCTAATCAACAGTGATTTGGAGAATTTTTTCATAAGATTCTACATAGTATGAATTTCTTTTTCTGAAAATTCCCTATTTATATCCTTTGACTTATCAGTTAGGGAATTGCTCTCATATTATAAATTAACTCAGTTCTATGTTTAGTATATGTTTGAGAAATAAAACCTTTATCAGAGAAATTATAAAAGCTGTAATTTTTTTTCATTGTCTAGATTGATGCAATTAACCTGATTATCCCTTTTAATTAGTTCTGTTTTTTGATTTTGCTTTGTCTGAGATCATTATTGCTATCCCTGACTATTTAGCATTTTAGATTTTTCTCCAGCCCTTTAACTCTTATTTGTGTTTTTCTATTCCATGTGTGTCTCTACTAAACAAGTGTTGATTTCTGTTTTGTAACCCCTTTTGCTATTTGCTTCCATTTTATGGTTGAGTTCATTTCATTCATATTTACAGTTATGATTACTAACTGTATAATTCCCTCCATCCCATTTTCTTTTGTTTCTTCTGTTTCTCTTTTTATCCTATCCCTCATAAAAAGATCTAACCACTGTTTCTCTTAATCTGTCCCACCTTTTATCATCTCCCTTTCCCCTTCTCTTCTTTTCTCCTCCTCCTATTTCCCTGTTGGAGAAGTGACTTTTGTATACACAAATGAGTGTGTATATGTATTTTTCTTTCTTCTTTGAATTAATTCCAATGAGTGAGGTTCAAATACTGCTCACCAGCTCAATTTCCTCTTTTATTGTAAAAAGTCATCGTTGTGCACCTCTTTTATATGAAAAAAAATTCTCTCATTTTACTTTCCTTCTTTCTTCTCCCAGTGCTTCCTTTCTTTCCTACCCCTTCCATTTTTTTAGAAATCATTCCATCATAATTAATGTACACTAATGTCCTCTGTTATGTAAAATCCTTTTAATTTCCCTAGTAATGATAAAGTTCTTAGGAGTTACATGAATTATCTTATATAGAAATATATAAACAAGTTAACTTTATTGCATTCTATATGATTTCTCTTTCTTGTTTACCTTTCTTATTATGCTTTTCTTTGAGTCTTCTGTTTGAATGTCAAGTTTTCTATTTAGCTTAATCTTTTCATTCAAAATTAATTCCCTCCCCCAAAAGGATTATACTTACATTTTTGAGTAGAGTAATCTTAGTTGTAATACTAGCTAGCTCCTTTGCTTTTCAAAATATTATATTCCAAATCTTCTGCTTCTTCAAAATAGAAGTCATTTGTGATCATGACTGTGGCTCAACATTATTTGAATTCTTTCTTTCTAGTTCCTTGATGTATTTTCTCTTTGGTCTCAGAGTTCTGAAATTTGGGTGTAAAATGCCTGGATGTTTTCATTTTGGCACCCATTTGAGGGGGTGATCAATGGATTATTTTGATTTCCATTTTATCCTTTGGATCTAAGATATCAGTGCAGTTTTCTTAATCATTTCTTCAATATGATGTCTGGGTCTTTGATGGAGCAATAATTATTAAAAATACTTCTCCTTGATTTGTTTTTCCAGAGCAGTTATTTTCCCAATGAAATATTT
Organism: Sarcophilus harrisii; assembly: GCF_902635505.1. NCBI lineage: Eukaryota > Metazoa > Chordata > Mammalia > Dasyuromorphia > Dasyuridae > Sarcophilus > Sarcophilus harrisii. The sequence continues at coordinate 218,334,571 of NC_045428.1, read as the reverse complement.
CACATTTCCTCTGAATTTGTTTTATTGTTTCTTGTTGCCTTATACATAAGCTTCCATTTGCCTGATTCAAACTTTTAAGGAATTATTTTCCTCATTAGACTTTTGTATCTCTTTTTTCACTTGTCTAATTATATTTTAAAGGAGTAATTTTCTATTATTATTATTGTTTTGTTTTATGTTTTTATTTAAAACTTAAATGCAAAATAAGAAAAAATAGAAAAAGAAAAAGAAAAAACCCAAAACATGGTCATGTGCACAGCAAAACATCAAGGAAGATTAAAAATATGCAATAATAAATTTCAATTTCAAAAAAGTATATATAATAATAAAAGGCATATTTATAACTGTCCATGTTTTTCTTGGTTCCTTGTAGGTATTTTTTTGTTCTCTGCTGTGCATTTCTTACTTTGTTCTTTTCTTCCCCTTTCCTACTTTCCTCCTCTCTCCCTCTCTCCCCCCCCCACTCCTCCAATGAGACTGCAATTAAGTACAGATATATTTATGCATACCTCTCTCTCTCTCTCTCTCTTTTTCTCTCTCTCTCTCTCTCTCTCCCAGCATGTATATTCTTACCCAGATACATACATACATACATACATATATATGTATAGACACAATATAATATAGACATGAATATGCATATACACATTAACATGCATACACTAAAACAATGTTAATATGAATGACATATAATATAGATTTCTCTCAACTGAATATTTTTAAAGCATGACTTTATTTAAGATCAATAATTATTACCTCTACTTTTTTCCTAATACATTCTATACTTGATCATTGTTATTTTTTGTGTGTATATTTCTTATTTTCTATCCCTGATAACTTTCTACTTTACTTCTACCTATTATATTGCCTTGCTGTTACTTAACCTCTCCAATACCCCAGCCCCTCAGTAATCCTTTATCTTGTCCCCATACCCTTTCTCTTTCTCCTATCTCATTCTCATTACTCTATTCATCTTATCCCACACCTATCAATCTAAATATTCTTCTGTACCACACTTTATTCCCCATTTTCCTCCTTTCCCTCCTTTTCCCACTGATTTATTCACACTTTTATATTCCACCTTATCCTATTTCCTCCTCCTTCATTTCTTTATAGATTTTGGAGGGTGCTATATCATCTTGTTATACACACACACACACACACACACACACACACACACACAATACTTTGTTCCCTTTTCAAACCATTCTTGATCTGAACAGATTTTCAGAACTACTAACCCTCCTCCCTCATCTAATTTCTCTGTTGGTTCTTGCTATTGCACCTCATTTTTATAGCATAATTACTATTTTTACTTTTTAGAGTTTTACTTTTTAGAGTCACATCATCTTCAACTCTACCCCAATCTTTCTTTAGGACTACCCAATTATTAATGTCAATTGTAGACATATGGTTTACATTTCTACCTGTAAAATATAAACAATTTGTCCTTATTGATTCCCTTGAATTAGTCTTTGATGTTGGCTCTTATATGTTAAATTTTCTTTTGAGTCCATCTTTGTTTGAGACAAAATCTTGAAAATTTGGCAGTTTGTTGAATGTCCATTTTTTTGTTCAATATTTTGTTTAATTTTTCTGAACATAATATTTTTAGCTGTAACCTTAGTTCTTTTAATTGTTGTTATATAATGTGATTCTTATTGTAGCTTGAGCATATTTGAATGAGTTTATTTTTGTTGCTTATAAAATTTTCTCTTTGATCTTGGGGTTTTTAAATTTAGCAATGATATTTCTATATGTTTTCCTTGTAATATCTCTTTGAGGTAAGGTCAGCAGATTTTTTATTTCATTTCTACTTTCCCCACTTGCTCTATCACTTCAGGAAAATTTTCTTTAATTATTTCTTTTATTATTATGTCAAAGTGCTTTTTTATTTTTTAAAAAATCATAGTTTTCAAGTAGCCTAGTTAAGCTTATATTTTCTCTTGATCTGTTCTCTAAATCTATATTTTTCTCTATAATATGACATGTCTCACATTCTCTTCTATTTTTTCATTCTTTATATTTTGCTTTATTATTTTTTGGTCTCTTAACTTCATTTGCTTTCTCTTTCCCAGTTCTAATTTTCAAAGAGTAATTTTCTGCTTTAAGACTGTGGATCTTCTTTTCTAGTTGGGTGATTTTTCTTTCATAATCTTCTTGTTTTTCTTGGATGGTTTTTATTTATTTATTTTTTTCCTCAATCTTTCTCATTTGATTTTTAAAATCTGTTTTTTATTTCTTCTGTAAATTATCTCTGAGCAGGTAATCATTTAATGTTACTCTTTGGAATAGAAGAGACTTATTTTTTACTTCATTGTTCTTTTTGAAGATAAATCCCTCTTTTTCCATAATAACTTTCTATAGTTCTTTATTTATTGTTTTCATAATTTTCTTGCATCATTCTTAATTTCTTTTTTCACATTTTTTTTTTTTTACCATTCTTGCCTCTTTCTTTAATTCTTCCAGGAATGATTATTGAGTTTGGGTCCAATTAACATTTTTTGAAACTTTGTAGCTGTTTTCATATTTTTGTCAATTTTTTGTTTGTCTATATCTTCCCTGACACTATAATAGCTTTTTATGGTCAAATTCTTTTGTTATTGTTATTAGCTCATTTTTTCCAGCCTATTTCTTGACTTTGACTTTTTCTTGACTTTTTAAAGGCTCTGCTTACTTGGGGATGGGAAGGCACTATTCCAAGATTCAGTCTTTTTCAGGCTGCTACTTTCAGAACTAGTTCTGTGGATATGCAAACTTTTGGTGCTTCCAAGGTAGTGCAATCCTGGGAGAGCAATCCAAGAGGATATTACTTGTCTCCTGGTCTTCAGTTCTTGTGATCAAGCCCCACCTCTCTTCTCTTCTCTAGAATTGCAATTCCAGACATGCATATGGGTAAAAGAGAAACTAATCAGGGCCAGGTGTGCTTGGTGCTAACAAATGGTCCCCTTTAATCTCTTTCTGACCAGTGAAACAACTTTACCAGTTATGGTCTAAGAGATTCTGAGAACAATTCTGCTTAGATCTAGAGAGCAGAATGAGGATCAATGAACGGAATTTGGAGGCAAGCAAATATCAGCTCAATAATACGTGGAAAAGCATCCTAACAATTAGAGCACTCCAGATGTGGAATGAGGTGTTTCTGGAGAAAGTATGACCTTGAGATGGAAGTTAAAAGACCACTTGCTGAATTGTAAAAATGACTTATTCTTGCTTCAGGTAAAAGGTTAAACTTCCCTTCTAATTCTGGAAATCTATGGTTCTATGGGCAATAAACAATCACTTTTTAAAATTTTATTAAAGCCTTTTTATTTACAAAACATATGCATGGGTAATTTTTCAACACTGACCCTTGCAAAACTTTCTGTTCCAAATTTTTCCCTCCTTCCCCCCATCCCCTCCCCTAGGTGTCAGGTAGTCCAATGCATGTCTTGTGTGCATAGCTGTGTCTTTAGGTGATGGTGGGCTCAACAAGTTTTGATAGGACACAATCTCTGCTCTAAAGAAACTTATAAGTAGGTTGATAATTCTACATAATGATGTAATTATGCTAAAGCCAAAAAGTATATCTTACTAATTCTTGTGAAGATGATGATGATGATAATGAGAAATAATAACTGTTATGTAGCACTTACTGCATTCCAGGCAGTGGGCTAAGCACTTTCTCATTTAAAAATATCTCATTTTATTTTTTCTCAATTTCTAAACATTTGTGGGTTATTTTTAAATTTTGACCTCTAAATTTTCTCTCTCCTTTCCTTACCCTCTTCTTTTTCTGAGAAAACAAAAAATTTGATATAGATTATATATGTGAAGTTATGCAAAATATATTTCTGTATTACCTGTTACAAAAGAAAACACAAGACAAAAAAATAACCTACCCAAATGAATAAAAATTTGAGAATTATGCTTCAATTTGCATCGAGCCTTTATCCAGTTCTTTCTAGGAGATGGATGGTATTTTTCATCATAAGTTCTTCATCATTGTCTTAGATTGTTGTATTGCTTAGAATAGCTATCATTCATAAATTATCATCATACAATATTGGTATTTCAATGTATAGTGTTCTCTGATTCTGGTTCTGGTTCTGCTCACTTCACTTTGCATCAGCTTATATGTCTTCCTAGGTTTTTCAGAAGCCATCCTGTTTGTCATTTCTTATATAATTATAATATTCCATCATGATCATGAACCAAAACCAGTTCAACAATTTTTCAAATGACAGTTCATTTGATCTTAACAATCTTAAGAAATAGGTGCTATTTTAATCCTCATTTTGCATATGTGAATTCTGAGTCTAACAGATATTAAATGACTTGCATGGAGTCATAAGAAATACAAAAGAGGTCAATTCAGAGAAACATGAGAAGATTTATATGAATTGATAGAGTGAAGCTAGCAGAAACTAAGATAAAAATTTTCATAACTATGACATTTTAAAAACAAATAGTTTTGAAAAACTTAAGATCTCTAATTGATACAATAACATTCTATGATTCTAGTGATTTTGGCAACAATCTATCCTACCTATCTCCTGATAGAAAGATGATGAGTTCATGATGTAAAATGAGACAAATATTTTTGGATAAGGCCAGTGTTACAACTTGTTTTGCATAGTTATGCAAAACATTACTTTTGATGTAAGGATTTTGTTCCAGGATACAGTAATTCTAAAATTTTTCTACTTTTTGGTAAGAAAATCAATACATACTATCATGTCTCTTCAAAACCAGCCAAATAGACCCCAAGGGACAGATTTCATGAGCCTTATTGGCCATAAACTATTTTCAATTTTGGCTTTCTTTTTTTCATTCAACAGGCATTTCTTAACACTTGGCATTGGTTAAGTCTAGGCATTAAGACAGAAAGCAAGACAATCTATTTCCTTAAGACATTCACACTCAGAGCCAAACAATACCTTGTTCTTTATGCCTCCATTTCTTTATGATGTTCTTTCTCCTACTCCTGCTCACTTCAATTTATATGAGTTTATAGAGGCTTTTCTAGTTTTCTCTAAAACTGTCTATTTTGTCATTTCTTTTGGTATTATAATATTTCATTACATTGATTTGCCATAATTTATTTAGCCATTTTGTTTCCAGTTTGGGGTTACTATGAAATGAATGATTATAAATATTTTTGTATACATGAGTTCTTCTCTTCCTTTAATCTCTTTGGGAGATCCCCTTTAATCTTCAGGAGTAAATGTCTATTAAAAGTATCAATGGATCAAAAGATTGACACAAATTTTTGTCTTGTGGAGCATAATTTCAAATGTTTTCTCCAGAAGCACTGAAGTATTTTAAAGCTCTACTAACAGTCCATTAGTATGCTTATGACAAGTGTAATTTTCCTTTTTTGTCATTTCTGTTATTTTGATAGATATGAGCTAGAATCTTATTTATTTCAATTTTCATTTTATTTATTAATGATTTGAAACTTTTAAAATGTTTGTTGATAGCTAGAGTTCTTTTTTGAAAACTTCCTTTTCATATCCTTTGATTATTTATCTATTGGTAGATATATTGTTCTTTTTCTTGTTGAGTTATTTCAGTCATGCTGAACTTTTTGTGATTATATTTCATGGTGGTATTGCTTTATTTATTTATTTATTTTTGACAGAGATACTGGGATGATTTGCCATTTCCTTCTCCACTTATTTTACAAATGAAGAAACTGAGACAAGCATGTGTAAGAGTATTGCTCAGGGTTTCATAGCTAGTTGTTATCTGAGGCCATATTTGAACTCATGAAAGTGAATCTTCCTGACATGAGATTTCAGGTCCAGCGCTCTATTTAATGTACCATTAAACCAAAATAAAATACATGAATACATGAAACAAATTTTCCAGTGAATAAATATAGGGGGGGGGGAGAAGTTAAGATAAATGAAACTAAATTAAAAAAAATAAAATTTTTACACCAAGAATTTATAGGAAAAGTCATCCATAAAAGTCAGAGAGGTCACCCAGCGTTACTTTCTTATTTTACAGATAAGAGTATATTTAGGCTTGAAGCGTTATAGTGATTTGCCCACACATCCAGTTCTAAGCCACAACATGAACCCAGCCTCCTGGGCCTTTTAATTAGCAAGGGGAAAAAAAAAGACCGTACTCATCTGTTTATGTCAACTATTTCAGGCAATGGCCCATATAATGCACAGATGCTAGTGACAGGAAACATAGATTATAGTACCCCATCTGCCACTATCCAGATATATATCTTTGAATAAGTCCCTTCATATTCTCTCATTCCTGTGTCTCTTCATTTGTAAAAAGGTCATGATATATATATATATATATATATATATATATATATATATATAAATCTTTGAGAAAAGTTTAATATCTTTAAAAATAACAAGTGATATTACTTTTGTTACTATATTTATATTGAAATCAATTTTAGAAATAAGTATTTACTATGAAGATAGCCAATATGAATGGATGAACCAAACTTGGGATTTACTATTTATGGACCTGGTCTGAATCAGTCTGTCTTGAAAAGTGATTTTCTTGTTTTGTTCTATTCACTAGCAGATCCATGTTACATTATCTTTCTGATGTCATCTCTGTGATCTTTGCCTAAGAGAACCTTAATTAAAAGACTAAGGAAAAAGAAAGTTTAAAAAATAGTTAAATCAGTAAATAATTACAATTCAGAGCATTCATATAGAGAAAACCAGGACACAAACAGATAACTAAGAACACATATCAATATTTATGAAGCACTTTTCTATAATTAAAAAAGTTCAGCAAATATATTATTATTTTCTTTTTTTGCCATTAAAATGCTGTCAAATCATTAAAATTAAAACAAAATAAAAGTCTTTCCTTTGATGAATCTGGATTCCTACCAGTTGCCATAGTTTTTATCCTATTTGAAGATAAGTAAAGTCCATTAGTACTTTCTGACTAATTATTAGACTGAAAATAAAGGCCAAAAAGGAGAAAGGCAAGCATAAGGAATGTTGGAACTTCACACAATTAAATCTGTATGAGTTTTACTTAGGAATTACTTTATGCAGGTTAATTGCAGGATCCTTTTGATTTGAGCCCATATTTCTCAGAGAATAGTTCTGAGATGAGTTAATTAATTAAAATAATTTAGAATGTAAGCATATTGGTTGTGGAATATGGTATGGATAAATATCTAGTGATGACTCACTAAATTAGGTGGTAAACTATCTTTTTTTGGTTCTGTGTCAATATTTTCTCATGTGTCCTTTTTCTATATAGATGCTATTATCTTCATCTCTTAAAGGAGGATTGTAAGGTTGTTTTTGTTTTTTGAAGATTAAGGATGATGGACTGATGGATCTTTATACTGCTTTGATTCTATAATTAAAGTTTACAAACAGTGTGAAGATATAATCATCCATTGCTTTTTCATACTTACAATGGTCAATCCTGTCTCCTGGGCTTCTAACTCATTCTACCTTACTCTGAATTATATGCATTTTATGCCAAATCTTCATGATGTATATCCTTAGTAGGATATAAGCTTCTTCAGGTTAAGGATTATTTTGATTTTGTGTTTGTATTCCTGTTAGCTAACACAAAGGCTAATATATACTAGGCACTTAATAAATGCTTGCTGATTGAGTATAATGAAAAGCATCATAAACATATAATTTAATTTTTTTTCCTTTTTAGGTCAACAGGATTTTTAAAAATTGATTTGATCAGATTATTTTTCTAAGGGTATATGCATCTAATGTTTTCATTACCTATTGAATCATATTCATGCTTAATATTTTTGCAACAACTTACAAATTATTCATTTTGAAAGTGAATATAGGGGAGCAGGGGACTGACTAACTGAAGAAAGTGAGAGACAGCAGTAAAAAATGTAGCCAGAAATGTCAAGACTTATTGTCTTTTGCCATCTTTTTCAGTCAGTGCTAGAAAGCATATTATGCTATTAATAAATCTTTGTTCCAAATTCTTTGGTAATTTTTTTCATATTCCAAATCTGTTTTAATATATCATTTAGGTTTCTGTATGACACAATTTGGGGTCCGGGAATTTCTGTCAAAATTGGTCAAGTGGAAAGGTCTATGTCAAGTAGTAAGGCAGTGGCCTTGCCATGATTAGAACCTCCTGGTTCTTACCACAGCATAAAGTATAATTTCTCTCAGTTGCCATTAGGCTTGTAATCTCTCCAGACGAGTGTAATGAATGATAATGAGCTGCAATCTTTTTTTCCACATTGTTTTTTGCTGTTGAATGGGTGACACTTGTGGTTATAACAATGATATAAGCATGGTAGAATTGTACTAAGTGATTCACAAATGATGTCTCAGCCAAAGAATGCTAACGGGTCCATGAATAAAATAGATCATAGCTGGACTGCTGTCTGAGTGCTCAAAAAATGCAAGGATTTTTCTGATTGCTATTGGGGTGGAGGATGGGAATATAGAGGAAAATTACATTACAGCCTGTGGGACATTCCCCCTCAAACCTGTTGCAAGTCAGGAAGTCAGGAAGTTGCAGGGTTTGTACTTGACAAGAACAGAGACTGATAACTTTCAGGAAACCAAGGTGTCTGATGATGGTGTAGAAGGGAACATCAGTTATCAATCAGGAAAATATCTCTTGGTTCCATTTTCTATTTTTAACAGACAGTCAATAAGATCTGGAAAAATTATCTTACATCATGTCAAGTCATTTGCCTCCCTTAATCATTCTCAGTCTGATTAGAGTCCCAAGTATAGTAAAGGGATGACAGTATAGGGACTTTTCCATTCTCATTCTCTTGAATCTGTTCACTTCCTTGAGTTCCATTGATCACAGTGTGTCAGCCAATCTAAGCTCTCTGGCAGGGAATGAATAAAAAACTTCATTTTTATTTTCCCTCTCACTGTGAGTTTTCATTCTTTTGTCTGCATCACTCCACCCCCTTTAGCTTATTTTTATTTTTTTAGTGACAAACATTCAACAGAATGAAAAGTAATTTCTCCTTCATAGTATCATAGATTTAGAAGTGGAAAAAAGTCATTAAGTTAAATGCCTCATTTTGCCTCTGAGAAAATTTAGTCCAGAGGGGTAAAATGATTTGGGTAAGATAGGAAGTAGGAGAACCAGTATTTTAACCCAGGTCTTATGATATCAAATCTTGAACTCTTTCTGCTGTATCACTGTTTCAATTCTCTTATGATATTCTGCTGGCATCTCTTTTATCCCATTCTATTGTATGACCTATCCCTCCCCCTCACTTTTCTAGTATTTTTTCATCTTATACCCCTCCCTTATCCCTAATTCACATAATCTTTGGGTCCTTGCTATTCCTTGGAAAAGGCATTCCATCTACCAATTCTGGGCAATTTTTCTGTCTGTTTCCCATGTTTTCTCCCCCTTCATCTCTGCCTTTTAGCTTCCCTGCCTTCCTTCAAGCTCCACAGAGGAAGTCTTTTCTGATCCCTCTTACTATTAATGCCTTCTCTTTATTAATCATTTCCAATTTATCCTGCATAAAATTTGTTTGTACATAGTTGTTTTCATGTTAACTCCTTATTAGATTGTAGGTTCCTTGAGAGCAGAGATTTTTTTTTAATCTTTCTTAAATGCCCAACACTTAACATTTCTGACACATAGTAGATTCTTAATAAATGTGTTATGGACTGATTAACATCTCTCATTCCTCATTATTTTGCACATTCTTTAAAAGCAAGGACTGCGTTGTTTCTTTTATTTGAAGGAACAGATCATAGCATAGTGACTAGCACACAGCAGATCTTAAATAAGTGATTTTATAATTATTTCTAGTTGAAGAAATGTCCACAGTAGGATTTATATTCTAACTATTTTAAGGAGTCTTGAAACATAACCAAAGGAGACAGATAAAATATTTGATCTGGACAGGATCCTGGTAATCACTTCATCAAAACTTTGCATTTTACAGATGAGGAAGTAGAGTTCCAGACAGAACTTGTCCAAAATCACAGAACTATTCAATGATTTCAAGGACTGGAAACAAAACAGTTTTCTTTTCACTATGAAATAATGCCTCACTTGCTTCCATCTTCTAAAACAACAAAATAAAGTATTGAAGAATAGAACTGAATAGAGACCATCTAAAGGAAACAGTGGGAGTAATTTTTAAAATATAAGCTTAAGGATAAAGCTTAGCTTGGAAAGCATCTTCCTCAATAAAATCCCAAATCTATCCTTCTTCCTTCTGGCTTGGATAATTAAGAACATTTTCCTCTATCTATAGTCTAGCCATAGACTATGGCAAAACAGAAATGAGCATAATCTAGAGTCAGTACTTCCATTTTTAATCATTCATAAATCATTGAGAAATCAGAGTTACCTCAAACATGCTTTTTGAAATGGGGGAAGAGATTGATGTGTATAATCATAGAGAGATAGTATAGAATAATAGAAATAGCCATGAGATCTGAATTTGAATATGTTTTGTTTATTGATTGTATGATTATGGGAAATTCATTTTAACTTTCTGAGTTCCAGTTATTTTATATGTAAAATGGATATAATAATACTTGCATTACCTATTTGACATAGTTATCATGAAAATAGTATTTTGTACAACCCTTAAGCATTATATAATACTAATTCACATTTATAACATACCAGGAATATCCTGGAGTCAGCACAGACCAACTCACAAAAATTGTCAACTTTCCAGTGTGAACATTTATATCTTGGAAATAGATGAACACAACAAACGAAGGCTTGCTTTATTGCTTTGTTAATTGTTTAGCTTTAATAAAGTGAAGAATGTGTTAATAATGCCAATTAACCTTAAACTTTGTCATATACACATTCATTACTACTATTTTGGAGAGGCAGTTATTAAACCCTCATTAGCACATCCCTGTCTACCACTTAGCTCTTAGAGATTTTGTGAGCATAGAATAATAGAAATTCAGAGTTAGAAGAAAACTCAGTGGCCATCTAGTCTAGTCCATTTCTAACAACCTTCAGTACAAAATAGTTGATATGTGACCATATAAACTTTGCTTAAAGATTTTCAATGAGATTGAATCCACTCCCTCCAGAAATAGCCCATTCTTCTTTGGTCATTGATAATTATTAGGGATTTTTTTCCTGGCATCAAATGTAAGTTTGCCTTTTTGTAGCTCTTACCCATTGATCTTACTTCTGACTTCTGTGGTCAAACAAGAAGTTTAGTCACTTTTCCTCAGGAGAGTCTTTCAGACATTTCTCTAAGATATAAAGGAGGCTAAACATCTTCATTTTCCTCAACTGATCGGATGTAGAACTAAAATCTATTACTCTTCTATTTGCCTTCCTCTGAATATTTGACTATTTATCAATGTCTTTTCCTAAATGGCAGCATCCTGAACTAAACAAAATGTTCCCAAATGAAATTTAACTAAGAATAAGTTCAGCAAGACTAAGAATGGTGCATTGGCAAATGTTTCTCCTAAATAATTAACTCTAGGAAGGGAAGAATTATTCATAATCAACGTTTAACTTTATTCTTCATTACTAACATTTTCTCCAACACTTTGTTTAATCTAGATAATCAACAAAGCAGTAAATCAAGCACTGTTTTGTCCATTTCTGAAGTGTAAATGCTCATACTGAAAATTTAACAATTGGCTCTTGTGAGCCAGTTTAAATTGGTTTATTCCTGACTATAGCCTTTTCATTCCTGAAAGTTATGTCTCTCTTTATGCAGATCAGAATCCCACTAGCTTCTTACATATTGCTATTTCACATTTTTGATTCATATTGACATATTATTACATGACATCCTCCAGGTATTAGCAAACAAACTGCTGTCTAACAATGACTCTTCTTGTATTGATGAAATAGTTTTTGGAACTCAGGTGAAAATTACATTTTTATGTTTATTAAAACAGGTTTTTATCCTGTCTTTTTAAAAAATTCTGTCATCCAGTGTATCAATTTATACCAAACCTCCTCCCTCACTCCCTCCTTCCTCCTCCTCCTCCTCCTCCTCCTCCTCCTCCTCCTCCTCCTTCTCTCTCTCTCTCTCTCTCTCTCTCTCTCTCTCTCTCTCTCTCTCTCTCTCTCTCTCTCTCTGTCTCTCTCTCTGTCTCTCTCTGTCTCTCTCTCTCATCTTTTCATCCTGTTTGCCAAGCATAACAGAATATTTACAGCATCTCTGTGGAGAGTTAAGAAGGACCGTGGAAGGGTTATTGTCCTTCTTCCTTTTCCTGACCCTGTACTACCAGCACATGAAAGTTAAAGTATATGACTTTGCTTAGGTGAGCCAGGAGTGAACCAACCCAGTGGAAGAAGCAAGTCCAGAATGTGACTGTATGCCTGACATTAAAATTTCCTTTCACAGATTTTTTTCCCCATTCCACGGATCTAAGATAGAAGCAAGGAACCAAGTCAAGTCAACCAGTATCTATCAAACACCTCCTCTGGCCAGACACTCTGTTAAATGCTAGGGGTGCAAAGAAAGGTTGAAAAAATCCCTTTTTTCTTGAAGTTTACAGTTTAATATGTAATATATATTTTATTATTTAATACATAGTTTAAGGGATGTAGCATGTATATAATTGTATGGAAATAGGATCTAGGCAGGATAAATTGGAGATAATCTCAGTGGGAGAGCATTAAGATTAAGGAAAACAAGTTAAAGGGTTCCTGAAGAAGGTGAGTCTCAAAGGAAGTCAGCAGAAAAAGATTAGACATAAGAGAGTTCCAGACATGGAAGACAGTTACTAAAAAAAATGTTCAGATTTGGAGATGGAATATAATATGAGAGAAAAAGTAAGGAAGCTAAGTATCTTTCACCATTTCATTTAGTCATTGTGTCAGCAAGGAGGACATAGAGTACAGGACTTCTCAGTCTAAGCAGTGTAGTTAGTGTAATATTCCTTGAAGAAGACAACCATTTTCAGGAAGTTTTGGGGAGAAACTATATATATTAATGGGCCTAAGTTTTTTAAAGTTTTCTTAAGGATCTCAGGTGTGGATTTTAATAACCAGAGGCAATGAGTGGAAAAAACCTAATAACCCTTCTTTTTGTAAGTCAGGATCCCTCAAAAACCAAACCATTTTGCATGTATGGGTGGCTTTAGAGTTGGGAGATATTCTTGGGGAAGAGAAAGAGAAGACAAATTATCCCAGCTCTCTTAGATGAAATAGTGTGGTTCTTAATATTATATTATCATCCAATTCATATCAATGCATCTTTTCCACAAAACAAAAGAAAACATGATGTACTTTTTGAAATATTTCTTTAGTAATTCTATAAAGTGTTTTCTTAAACCTGTAGAGTGCTATATAAATATAAGTGACTTGGCTTCAACACAAAAGAAATAAGGAACTACAAAGAAGAATCAAGTAGTAAAAGATTTTGTCAAAGAAATGCATGACAGAAAAAGAAAATTGCTTGGCCATATGGTAAGAATGAGGGATAACATATGGGTAGCCATGTTTTGCTCCCACTGTGGTAAGCATCATCAAGAGAATTTCAGGGTGTACCAAGGAGAGTAACAGGTCACACTTAGGTGAGAGTTAAGCTGAACTTTTAAGGTAACTATGGATATTAAGAGGCAGGGGTGACTAGGCACTGATTCTAGGTATCGGGACAACCTGTGAAAAATCATGGAAATAGTTACTTGGGAATAATATTTAGAAGACCAAGAATCTGATTTATCTGGAATATAGAATATATGAATATTAGTAATAGGGGATAAACTTGGAAAGGTAGGCTGAAGATTGAGTGTGAAAAGCTTTAAATAGCATACACAGGAATTTGTGTTTTATCCTAGAGGCAATAGTCACTGGAGTTTTATGAACTGAAGAGTCAGATGATCAAACATGTGTTTTAAGAAAATCATTTAGGCAACTATGAAGAGGATGGATTGGAAAAGAGAGATAGGAGATAGAGAAACTAATTTGAGTCCTTTTGCAATATTCCAGGTGAGAGTTAATGAACACCTGACCTAAGGTGATAGCTGTTTGAGCAGAGAGAAGGGGAGGGATGTGAGAGATGTTATAAAGGTAGAAATGAGACGACTTGGAAAGTGATTGGCTTTGGGAGGGAGTGAGGAAGATGTTGAGAATGATGTCATGAACCTGGATGACTGGAAGGAGTGTGGTGTTCTAGAAAGAAACATCTAAGCTAAGAAGCAGAATGAGCTTTGAGGAAAAGATATTTTTTTTATTTTTCAATTTTTACAACCCTCTTTTCTTTTACTGTGTTTTTAGTTGTTATATCTTGGAAAATATAACCATACTTTCAAAAATAATGTTTTAATTTTCCTCAATTACCTCCCAAAACAATTTTTAATATTTTTGAGTTCCAAATTCTGTCCTTCCTATCCTCTTTCTCTTTCCCCCTCTCTTTAAGAGGTGGGAATTTGATATAGGTTAAATGTATACAGTCATGTAACATATCTCGATGTTATTCATTTTGTATAAGAAATCTCAAACAACAACAAAAAGAAAAAGTGAAAAAATAGTCTGGATTCAGACAATATCCTTCCTCCTTCCTCCTCCCTCCCTTCCTCCCTTCCTTTCTTCCCTCCCTTCCTTCCTTCTTTCCTTTCCAGAACTCAGGCTCAGAGAAATTAATTTTTTTTTTACCTAAGACAAAACTATGAATTAGTGATTATTAGTGAAGGAAGTGAATCATGCAAATATAATTAGTCCATTCAATTTTAACAAATGGAATAAATGAAATTCCTAGAGCTTAGGTGACTTATTCAAGGTCACACAGCTATTTCATATCAGAGCAGCAATATGAATTAAGGTTGTCCTGATTATAAATCCAAGCTTCTTTCTATTACATTGTACTGGATCCTTCAGATTTGACGCCTTTGCTACTAAACGACTGGAAGCTATCTCTAACATGACAATTTGAAATAGAAATAACTAATATCACATCATTAGCAATCAACAACTCAGAAGATCCAGAATAAGCATTTGCTTCTATTCAGACCTCCCTTTCAATTTCTACAGACAGGTTCAAGGATTGCTCTCCGTTCTTTTTTTCATTTTAATTTCCTTTAAAGCACTGCCATTTGGGCTTTTCCTTGATCCTTTTTTGCCCTGTAGTTTCTGCTTTCCTAGCATTATGCAAACATTTTAGTGATGGAAAAGAGAGCTTGCTCAGACTGGGAGGCTTTCAAAAGGTGGTCGTGTAATTGTTAAGTCTCCCCCCACACCTTGTCAGCTATATTAATCATAAGTGACCTAGTTCTAATGGGGACTGTGTCTGTCACATTTAGAGTCTAATATATGAATATGTAACTAAAGACTTAAGGGAAGACTTATCTAAATAATTTCCATTCCATTCCTGTTAATTTTGGCCCCAGCCACCTGGGCTACAGTCATTTTGCTATTTGACATTTTCTTGTTCTAATGCTTTGGTCCTGATACTGCTTGTCCTGGCCTTTGAGAATGTCCATTTCCCTTTATTATTTTAAGTACAAAGGCTTGATGGAGCTTAGCAGCTTGCCTCTTTCTCCTCAGTAAATGGTACCAGATTTTTGGAGTTAGAAATCCCAGTTCTGAGTTTGAATCCCAGTTCTGTTTTTACAAGCTGTGTAACACTGGATAAATCACTTAATGTTTTTGAACCTCATTTCTATAGCTTTATAAAGGAGGTAATGATACTTGGAAAATGGACTTCATAGGGTCATCATAGGGTTCAAATGCTATATATGAAAAATTACTTAAAATATAAAAAGACAATATTATTAAACTATTGTTATCATTTGGCTTTATGAGTTCTTTTAAGAATGCCATCCCATCTCAAAGCTTTTTAGATTCCTTTCTGACCTACATCCCAGATACTCATAGTTTTGGGTGCTCTTGGGTAGCAGGTCATTCAGACTAAACCCCAGGTGGTCATTGTTTGGGTCCTGATTGACTCAGAGTGAATGTAAATAGCTGTCATTTCTGTTTTGGCTAGAAACCCTGAAGGACCCTCCCCTTCCAGATTTAGTAATTTATTAAGATTTTTTAAAATTAGGTTAAAGAGGCCACTCTTTGCCTCCATTTCTACCTAGTATGTTTTTTTTTTTCTTTTTACTTCTCTTTTAAATTTTTTTTCTAAGTCTTAATCACTAAATGGGTGTGGTTTCACTCAAACTGAGAAATCTTAAATACCTTAGCTTTAAAAGTACACTGCATTTGGGGCCATCTCCAATCATCCTGATCCATATCTATGTCCTGAAATGATTCCTTCATTTAAATCTCATTCACTTGTATGTCATGGAATCACCTCTCTGATGTCATAGTATTCCTTTGAGAAGGAAGAACAAACAATAATTACAACCTATTAAAGTGTAAAGTATACAGCACCACCAGAACTGCAACCTTGATGGGATTATTACTATCTTTCTTTATCAGTAGTTCTAGGACAGATATCATAGTTCCTATGTGCAGGGAAAGAAGAGAACTATAAAGAGATGTGCTTGGGGATATTGGGATAATAAGCACCATAAGAGCATCCTCATGGTGAGTGCTGGAAAATATGGAAATGGCAATTTAAATTCCTTACAGAGAAGCATTTTTCTTCTTTTCTTTTATCTTAATGAAGAGAAGATAAACCTAAATAAAGAAAAGTATAAATTGTCCCCAGGCCATTCTGGATGCCTTTCAGATCTTTGCCAATTTGCTAGTTGTGAATTTTGGTACAAATCCAGCCAGCACAGCTCCTGATCCATTGTGTCATTTAATTACAGATTTACCCACACTTCCTAACCAATAAAAACCTTAATATATGGTCTCTTAATCTAATACCAATCTATTAAAAACTACACCAGGCATCTTAAAGTATTAGACAACAGATGGAATTGACAGTTTTAATAGGCAGCAACTAACATCATCTCCCATTCTACACTTCTGTATTGGATTTCAAGCAACTGATATCAGTGTGGACATGTGTAGATATGGGGCCTGCATTTAAAGTCAGAAATCCAATCAATAGGCTGCCTTTCAACAGTTTACTAGATTACATCGGTTAGAAGTGACCATCTGGCCTAATCTTGGGAGTTCTGAGGTATCATGTAGATCTTTTTTCACTAATGTCATTTTTATTTGGTTAACATTAATAAACTGGAGCAAACATCGTGAATCTCACATTCTGAATCTGAAACTCGATTTTTTTTTTTAACATGAGACATCTGTTTCTCAGGAGGGAATAAGAGAAAGAAAGAGGAAAAAGAGAGACAAAAGAGAGGAGAATAAAGAGGCCAAAAAGAGCATAAGGAGGGGAAAAGCGAGGAAAAAACACAATTGTCCTGGGGATTTCACTGACTTGTGATATGGCAAACTGATAGACAGTGGCAGTTTGTTCCTTTATGAAAAGTGACTAAGAGATGTGTCACCACTAACTTCCCTACTTTTGATCTGAAAGGCAATTGAATTAGTCAGGGTATTATCATAGATAGCATTCTGAAGGTGATCATTTTGCAAACAAATGTCATGCCGTCATTCATTAGATATACTACAGACAAACCACTTAGTTATAAAATTATATTTTTAGCAAGTTGGTACATAGTATCCTGACTTTGAATCATTAGAATAGTCAAATGACTTTGGAAGGTTGACATTTTTAACCCTATATTTTTCTTGTAATGCATGGGAAGCAGTGAGCATAATGGATAGAATCCTGGGCTTAGGTTCAGGAAGATTTCAAATGGAATTGAGACACTGACACTTATTGGCTATATGATCCTAGGCAAGCCAAATAAATTGTAATTAATCTCAGTTTTCTCATCTATAAAATGGGGGAAAAGCAGTATCAATTTTATAAGATTGTTTTGAGAACAAAAATGTTACTTATGTGAAGGGGTTTACAAACCTGAAGATAAGACATAAATATAGATGGCAGTTTGTTCATTTGTAAAATGATAATATTAGATTTTTATTGTTGTGGTTCTTGAGTCATTTTCCTCATTTGTAAAATGACAATATTAGATTTTTATTGTTGTTGTTGAGTCATTTCATTCTTCTATGCATCTTCTATGATTGAATTTGAGGTTTTCCTGGGAAAGATATTAGAATGGTTTGCCATTTCCTTCTCTAGCTCATTTTATAGATGAGCAAACTGAGAAAAATAGGGTTAAATGACTTGGCCAGGGACACAGAATTAGTAAGTGTCTGATCCCAGATTTGAACCCTGGAAAATGAATCTTTCTGACTTCAAGCCTTGTACTCTATCCATTGAACCACGTAGCTGCCTAGATGACTAGATGTCATCAGAACTGCCCTCAGACACTTGCCAGCCGTGTGAATTTGGGCAAGTCATGTAAACTTTTGTTTGTCTCAGTTTTCTGAATTTAAAACAAGGAAAATGATAGCACAGCATTGGTCTCTCATTGACAATAGGGTCACTATGAGGATAAAATGAGATAATTTTTGTGAAGCACTCAGCACAGTACCTGATACATAATAGGCACTAAATAAATGTTAGTTATTATCTTAGATCCTCTCCAGTTATTGATCTATGATTCCAAATGAATTACTGCTGTCACAAAAATAATGAGTGACAGAGCCAGGATTAGAATCCAGTTTCTCTGTCCCAAATCCAGCATCCTTTCTATTGTATCACACAACCTCCTGGGTAAAAGATAATCACATTTATAGTTGTTCATGTGAGATAGAGCTTGGGGTTTTAGGTGAACACTGGCTAGAAGGGACTCAATGGTGAGATATGATAGCTTTAAAAATTAAAGAAATCTTGTTGCCACATTTCAAGATATTATGATGTCATCTAACTGAGTTTTAACTCAACTGACTAATATGGAGCTTTATGACAGAGATACTCTTCCTGAATTGCTGTATTAAAAATAAATAAATAAAGGAATGATTTCAGGATAATATGATTTAGAATTAGATCTCATGGCCAACTTTCTGGTGACAAATCTCTCCAAGTCTGGTTTGGTCCCCAGATAACAGATATTATTCCATTGTTCAGTCCAGACTTAAAATATTTCCAACATAGGAGGAACTTCCAGAATTTGGACTCTTAGAATATAAACTTAGAAAAGTTAGGGTTCCATTCATCATAGAATAATGCAGTAAAATCAGAATGTGATGAAGATCCTAAGTATCAGGCTGCATTAATAAAAGCATTAATGTGCAGCTAGGTAATACAGTGGATAAAATGTTGAGCCTGAAGTTAGGATACTACTCAAATATGCCTGGGATATTTACTAGCAACTCTAGTGACCCTAGGCAAGTTAATTAACCCTTTTTGCCTCAGTTTGCTCATTTGTAAAATAAGCTGGAGATATGGAGAACCACTTTAGTACTTTTGCCAAGAAAACCCAAATGGGGTCACAAAGAGTTGGACACAACTAAAACAACAGAATAATCACAATAGAAGTATACTTTCCAAATCAAGAGAGAGAATACTGGCATTGAATGTTATGCCATAAATGCATATTTGTAGCATTTTATGTATTTAGTTCTAGACCACATAATCTAAATATGTGATTAATATGGAAATCTAGCTTCTGGTACCAGTTCAGACCTTTATTACTATGACCTCAATTGAAACAAAACAAAACAAAATTTTACTTTAAGGAACTGCTCCATTTAGGATATTGTACATGAGTACTAAGTGACTACAAAAATTAATAAGAAGGGAGGCAGCAAGTATAAGAGAAACCCCCATGTGAATGAGGATGGGTCCTGGATTCAGGAGGGATCTGGACTTCTCTGTTACTTGTTCACTATACAATGAAGGGCAAATCACTGAATCTCATTGGTTTCCTCATCTGAATGCCAATAATAAGAACAAATTAGATGAAGATTAGACTTGGATAAGGAAAGGGATGATGTATATATACATGCATCAAATTTTGATGTTGGAGTCCAAATAATATGACTCCACTGTCATTTTGGTAAACATCTTTACTAACCATTTCTAGGACTTATGCAGTTAAAGGGTATTAGCAGTTTAGACAATTCTACAAAGAATTATAACTATTAAGGACCACATGAAGAAATGGTTATTACTAAAGAGAATGGAAAAAAAAAAAGCTTAAAAAAACCAAACCAAACCTGGGTTTATATACTAAATTTTGTCAAAGATGGTAAATAAAATGGGAACAATAAATGTTAAGGAACTGTAGGAAGACAGAACCACTAAATCATTGTTGGCAGAGCTTTGAACTGGTACAAGTAACAGAGCTGCAAAGCTTGATGAATGTCTTAGTTAATTTACACATGTATATTTAATGAGTAAACGTAGAAAACTGTGTAGTTAGATGGCAAAGTGGATAGAATGCTAAATTTGGAGTCAGGAAGACTTGAGTTCAAACCCAAATACTTATCTGTATAATCCTAGGCAAATTGCAGTCACTTTTAGCCTCATTTTTTATATGTAAAATGGCAATAATAAATGAATTATTTGGTTTAATTTATTAGTTATCTATGATATTATTTCTTTTGCCTTGCTATTAAATAAATGGTTATATTTAAGAACTAAAAGCGTCGCTATTATATTAGTGGTTGGTTGTACAAGTATTATGTACTAGATGTATTACCTTGTGATTAACTATAGATTGAAAACACATTGGATGAGGACTCAAGAGCTAGAATGGTAAGTAGAGATTTGTATTTCCTTTCTGAGCATTACATTTAGGATCTCCAGATGTATGAATGTATTTGTGTGTTGGTGATCTGTATTTAACAATTTAGACCTGCTAGAGTGAAAGCAGCTGAGTGAGCAAGTCAAACTCAGAGACAGAGCTAAGGTATTTATATACCACTTTATATATACCATTTGCCACATTGCATGAAGGGGCATCAGGAGACACTATACATTTTTGGTGGGGCTTTGAAATGATCTGATTGTTCTTTGTATCACTTTAGAATTTTATAGGAAAGATGCTGAAAACATGTTTGTACTCTTTGATCTAGAAACCCTACTCCACTACTGAAAATGTATAATATCCTGGAAGCCAAGGCAGAAATAAAATCAGGTATTTTCTGGATGAGGTGGTTTCTAAGTTCTTTCTGTATTCTTCTGATAAGTGATTTTAATAGACAAAGTATCCACAGAAAATGACAATAATCTGTATTAATGTTTATTATTTTATCAATTTCCCATTTTTAGCATTTATAGTTCAAGTACAGTTGATTCAAATCACTTCAGATTGATGAATTCAGAAATGGAAATCATTCCTCATCCATTAAAATATCATCAATTTCATATTTTAAGATCTTCCTATTTTATATATAGAATGCTTCCTAACTTTCTTTTCAAAGAATATAGTTATGATATGTAGGCACAAGCTTTTCATATATTCCACAACTTATTTTTTGTCATCTTTCTCTAATATTTACCTTGGCATTGAAATTACCTGAGTATTAAAGTATCTGCTTTTTTTCCCCAAGATGATTCCAAAGACAAAAAAGTAAATAGCCTTATCAAAACAAAAGGTAAATTGAAGGCAGTGACAGTCAATAAATCAATGTTAAAGAGAATTTGTGACCATAAAAAAGAATATCTCATTTTCTCCCTTTAACCGATCCCAGGCATTCCAGTTTCAGGGAGCTCAACTATCTTCAAAAAGGTGCTCTTAGGAACTTGATAACTATGTCATTATTAAGTCATCATTACCACCTAGTTAGCTAGAAAGCTATTTCAAGATACTATTGTAGTGTTCATCTTGAATCTAAATAAGCATCAGCTTAATCAGATTGCAAAGAAATTTCCCAACATAATACTCAAGTGCCTACAGTCAACACATAGATCCAGCTTGCATAGTTTTAAGTAAATTCAAACCATTCAAGCCATGTCCAGCTAGCAAATATATGTATGTATGTGTATGTGTGTATATATATATATATATATGTATGTATAATATGAATTGACTAGGTATATATAAATACATGTATGTATATATGTATAAATTGACTAATTTGAGATCTTTGTAGATTTTTTAAATCTCTTTATCTTCATAAGATATGTGTATAGAAGCTTCAGTTATTTTTATGATGATCTTGCAAATATTTATCATAAGCATTACATTATGTTAAAGATGATATTTCTTGTTGACCTTGAGAACATGATAAAATCAACACCCACTCTGCCAAATCTCTTTATTTTCTTTTTCAAGGAGAACTTTAGAGCATATTTTCATTTAGGTACAATTTCTTTTTGTTTTCTAGTTTCATTTATAACAAGAATGTTTAAAAGCATTATAATTTAATTCTTACAATAATATATGTATTCTCTGGTTGCTGGACAAACATATTTAGATTAACCATAGCCAAGTTAAAATTATCCATGATAAAGAAATTGAGAGATTTTCAACATTTTCACCACTTTTCTATTGTCTTATTTTGGTCATTATAGAAGGAGAAGAAGATCATATAAGATTGAAATCAATTTTGCATTTTTCTTAATTTCAGAGGTTTCCATGGCCAAAGAATTCATCACTAAAGGGGACCTAAAAGATTTCAGTTTTATGTGTAATCATCTTTTAAAAAATTAAACTATGTTATAGAAATGCTTGTTTTATTCCATAATTTAAAAAATAAAAGAAAATAACAATAACAACAAAAACCTTTCAGAGACCAAAAACCAAACAAATAACCTCTCCCTCCCCCCAGCAGATAAAGAGAACAGTGGAGTAGACTTATTCTGGAACTCTGAAACAAATGGAAGACATTTTTAGGAATAAAAAGTAAAAAAGAAAAAAAATGTAATGTATTTTTAGGGTAGTGTGAATGTACAGGAAATTATTATTATTATTCCTTAATTTTTAAATACTAAAGAAAATTATATGTCTTTTATTTATGATAATATATCCCAATTTTCATGGCACACTTAGCAAAACTTCCACTCATTCTATGAGAGCCACTGAATCAGAAGAATTGTGTCATTAGGCAAATGTCCTTAAGCACTGTGATTTTGTGGTTAGCTTTAGGGTCCCCTTTAATGTCTTGACCTCTAATATAAAGGGACTTCTTGGGTATATTATCTGGAGACATTTCCATAATTTGGATATTTGAGAAATATGGAAGTAGATGAGGAAGAGTGAATTTGAGTGTGTGCTCCTGGGCAAATGATTTCACTTCTCTTTACTTCCTCTTCTACATCTGTAAAATGGAGTATAATCATTGTTCCTACTGTAGTAGACAGTATTGGGCCTTTGGGTAAAGTATCACCTCCATACCTTGTTATACCACTGTTATAAATATAACTCTTTGGGGAAGCAGTGACACATATCCACGGGATCTTTTCACAGCCAATATTCTCTGGATGTCGAGTCCATTTTCTTAGTTTCTGTTTTTCACTGTAGTTAATAAATCAGAATGCAGATGAGAGATTCATAGTTAATTTTCCACAGCTAGTGCAGTGTGTCTCAGCCTATAAAGTCCTAGAAGTCTTGGGCTGTGAATTCCTTGATACTGACAAGCCAAACAGCTTAGAAATCATAATTATAAGTTACAAGTGTCTTAGGGGTTGTTCTTCTGACATAAAACTAATTTCATGTTTTTATTCATAATGTGAAAGAGACGAGAGGATAGGGCCTTATTTAGATTGAGCTTCTAGAGATATCACAGGCTTGGTCTCCTGACTATAATGAGAAGAGATAGTTCACTTCATTCTTTGTAGCTGCCTGGTTCTTTCAGTGAGTCCCTTTTGACAATCTTATAGAATTTGTCCTGGCTTTTCAGCCTATCTTCAGTGAATCAACCAAGTGGGCAAATAATCAGCAGGTGCTCCTGTTTATTCTCAGTGCCAATCATCTAATCGTATAACGTGTCTTTAGCAAGGAATCTCCTTCAGTGTCAAACCCTGAGGCTTACTTTATGCTTCC
The DNA here is from genome assembly GCF_902635505.1 of Sarcophilus harrisii. Lineage (NCBI taxonomy): Eukaryota > Metazoa > Chordata > Mammalia > Dasyuromorphia > Dasyuridae > Sarcophilus > Sarcophilus harrisii. Next base: position 218,310,803 of record NC_045428.1, on the reverse strand, counting down.
AAAAGTGATGAGAACCCCAGGTTTTGGAATGATTCTCCTTCAATATCAACCATGTTCACCCAAACTAAGATAAATCCTACCTCGGCTAAGCCAAGCCAAGACAATTTGTGGTTTTCCCCTTTTAGGTTCTGCAGAATTTTTTTTTTTAATGCAGTTGACTGAAGTTAGGAAGGAATGGGGGAAAAGAGATGCAGAAAGAAGGGAAAAGTCAACAAGAAATAATTTGTGTTTCTACCATGCACACAATGAGGAAATAACAGTTCAATGACTGAATGAAAAAAGTAGAGTCTGTGTTTATTTCCCTGTTGTCACTTATGATCTATGTGACAATAAAGCAAATTCCCAAACCTTATCCCTCCCCACAGTCTTAGTGTGCTCATCTGCAAAATGAAAAATTGGGAGTAAATTGATTGTGAGGTTCCTTTTAGCTGTAAATTTCTGATTTTATGATTCCCATTGAAATCCCAAGATGTTATATAGTTATCTTAATGTGAGATGGATAGTAGGACTCTGGAAATGATTCAGACTGGATTCAAATTCTGCCCTTGACAGTAGCTATACGACTATGAACAAGCTAAATGATTCCTCAGCATCTCATTTAGTTCTCTAAGACTAGAAATTATATATTATTCTCTCCCACTATTTTCCCTGATAAAGGGAATTTCCATAATGGAAGTGTTCCATGTCAATAAACTCATAGGTCTGACTCAATTAAAAAGATATAGAATAATGATATTTTTATTACCCAGCAAAAAGGATTGTTGTAAGAAAAGTAATTTGTAGTCTATCCAGTGCTATATAAAATATAAAATGCATACTAGGCTCAGTCATGCAATATCTTTAATTCAACTTTAGTGTGTATCATACTTATATTTATAGGCATTGGTGAAAAAACAAAGGTTTGGAAATAATCTTTCTTATGTTCAAGTTCTATTACGTCTCTTACTGCAAAGAATATATTGAGAAGGTTTTGCAGCTATTTTTCTAGAACAGGGTTTCTTAACCTTTTTTGTATCATGGACCTCTTTGGTAGTCTAGCAAAGTCTATGCACCCCTTCTTAGAATAAATTTTTGTTGCCTATAATTATAACTGAAAGAAATGTTAAATTTTTGTTAAGAGTTAGAGAATAGGGTTGTTGTTTGTTTGTTTGTTTGTTTTAGGTTCATGTAGATCCTTGAAATCTTTCCATGGATCACAGGTAAAAATTTGCTCTTTTAGAAGAAAAGGTCACTGGAAGAGCTGATAAATGATAAATGAATAAAGCAAGAGAACATGAGGGAATTTGGATTATTCCATTATAATTTCGGCTTAGGCAACAAGATAATGGCATTATGCACACTTGGCCTAAACCTTAAGCCTCTCTCCTTTTCCCCTTGCTGCTGTTGTTTCATCATTTTATTTATGGTTGACTTTGTCGTTGTCACCCCATTTAGGAATTTTCTTGGCAAAGATACTGAAAGAGTTTGCCATTTCCTTCTTCAGTTCATTTTATAAATAAATAAACTGAAGCAAACAAAGTTCAGTAACATAGCTAAGTGTCACATAACTACTAAGTTTTTAAGACCAAATTTGAATTTAGGAAGATGAGTCTTTCAATTCTAGGCTGAACACTTTCTCTATTGCATCACTTAGTTGTGTCTTCCCTTTACCAAAGGTTTATGCTATGCTCACAAAATGGATAGCCCTTCTCAATTAATCAGTAATTATTGAAAAGCAGGAAACTAGGATTGAGAGTACGCCTGTACTTTGAAATACCTATTATTTCTTATTCCTAAATGTAGTAAAGCACTATAACTTATCAGCTTTACAGCTGGAATAATAATAATAACAATAATAACAGTATTTACATAGTGCTTCGAGGTTTGCAAAATATTTGGCAAGTATTATTTAATTTGATCCTATCAACAACTCAGGGAGGGAGATGCCATTATTACCATAATTTTACAGATGAGGAAATTGAGACAAATTTTAAATGACTTGCCATGATCACCTAGCATGTATGTGCTTGAGGATGGTTTTATTTCAGGTCATTCTGACTTCTCATCCATCACTCTGTTCTCTGTGCTATCTAGATTCCGTTAGAATGAAGCAGTGACTGGTGACCTTCAGATAAAGAAGTGATTGAATTCTTAGATATGGATAAGGAAAATAAAATCTAGTTGTAACTGGTTCTAAAGTAGATATCTCTGAGAAGTTTGGTAAGTAATGAAGAACAAGAGAGTCATGTGGAAAAGTTGGTTTAGAACTAGAAGAAAAAATAGTCAAGATAAGTTACCATCGAGTAAAGGGGTAGACTTGGGAAACCAAGGCCATGTTGGATCTTGGTAGATCCATGACCTACACAGCCTAAGCTAAAGAGGCAACTTTTTCATCAGAGGCTGAGTTATTTCAAATATCAAGTTTGCAAAGACTGATTTAGTGGATCAGTAAGAAGAGGAGAAAGGTAAATTTTCATTTGTTATTTCAAATATTAAATTTGCAAAGACTGATTTAGTATATCAGCAAAAAAGAGAAGTAAAGTGACAGGTGGGATTATTTCCAATGAAGATATAGAGATATATTTAAAATAGCCTAAGAGATGTTCTAAACCTAAAGTATAAGAGGCAACTTTGATGTCAGCAAAGGCAAAGATCATTTGGGTATGGGAGGGAGAAGGTGGAGTAGGTGAGAGTTGTGGAAATCATGGTTAAGAATTCAGGGAAATGGATCCTGAAATGGCATAGCTGAGGAATTTGATGAAAAAATTCTGATGAAGGATAGATATTTTAATATGTTACACTGAGATTGAGAAAAGCCATTTTTGGAGGCTTCTGAATCAGTGTATTTTATGACAATGGAACAACAATTAATATTGGAACCCAAAACAAGATTGGTGCTTATGTTAAGCAAAAAGAAGTGAAAGTTAATATCTGTAGGTGATAGTGGCCCAAAATGAAACTACAGAACTTTTATAAACTTTTAACCATTTCAATTATAGTTACAGTTTTTCTTCTATGGTGCTTCATAGTATCATTGAATCACTTAATGAATTCATCAACAAGATTAATTACTTACTATGTATGGTCTATATACTATTTTAACTAGTGTTTCACACATTACTGTGTGTTCCTCTGGAGAGCTTGATTGTAAATCCCCTTTATATCACCTAAATGATTGGTATGTCAATATTATGGAGATAAGCTCTGAGGAGAAGTTCCCATTTCACTGATTTGATGAATGAATTCAGTGACAATTCCTTCACCTAGGCATCAGGGATGCAGAAAATTGTGGTAAACCAGAAGTGATCATCTTGAAATCTGGTGGAGCACCTGTAACTAGTGCCCTTAGCTTCAGGGTGGAGAAAAAGAATAAGCTTCTAGGTATAAGAAAACTTGTGCTCTATGGTACTAGAGTAATGAAAGGTTTTTTAGGGTCATCTTGCCTTTCTAACTTTCTACAAACTTCCTACAGTTGCATCCTTGTTTTAGGTATGTTCCTATTGAACATTGGGATCCAGGATGTCTAAATGATATTTTCTGAATGTTTTGCTTTTGTCATCTCAGTCATCTTTTTGGAGTCACTTTACTGTCACACCGCATATTCTATTCAACTCTGATCTCTTCTCTCCTTTGGCATCCCTACTGTTCAATCATGAATTTTCTTATATGAAAGGGGGCTTTTCTAAATGAACATTTTTTTTAAAACAGAATCCAGTTACCATAAAGAGAAGAAGACAGTAATCTTGAACCAAGCTAGATTTTAACTATGAAATGAGCTTACAGTTTCTTAGAAAGCTCGTATATGCAGGTAATGTCTTGATGGGACACCTCTCATGTAATTTTCATGGCTCTGAGAAATTCTGCAATTTCCTTAATCTTCAGGCTGGTCCAGGGATAAACAAGGAGGAAAATTATAAATATGCTGTCTATGGAGAACAAGACTTTCTGGCTGACCATGTGTGCTATTTCATGATTGAGGTGCTTGGGAGTTTGAGGATAAGGAAGTCCTTTTCTATTTCTATCTAGTCATATATGATATATCATTGAAAGGCATGTGCTTTGAGACACTGAACAACCCTATCATTGGCCAACCAGTCAGGAAGAGACTGTAATTCAGGGAATCTTTAAAAGAGAATGATGTGACTTCTGAGGCTCTTTCCATTTGAAGAGTATTGCAGGAGACTTCAAGCCCTGTCCTATGAGGGGAGATGGAAGAACAGTTCATCCCTTTCCCCACCTTTTCCCATCCTGGGTTGGGATACATAGAAATGCAAAGCAACTAAAGCACATATCTTTTTAAAACAAATTTAAATCAAGGTTTAAAACAAGGTTTAAATTTAAATCAAGGTTTAAAACAAAACAAATCTCATTTCTTTCTTAGCTACCCTTGATCACTGATTGAACAAACTCAAATTAAGACCTGTTAAAGGCCTTAACTTAAAAAGGCCAAGATCTCTTATTGCATCCAGGGCCATCTCCAGCCATCCTGATCTCGTCTTGTCACTGGATCCAGTTGGTTCCTAAGAATAAAGTGAGGCAGGGGATCTTGTATAACTCCTCCCCCACTTAATCCAATTCCCTTGCATGTCATGGCATCATCTCCCTGATGTCATGGTCCTCTACAAGAATGAAGGACAAACAACAATCTAGGAACAAGAGCTAGGATTTGTCAAGATAGATTCTTCCAATGGGGTTGTGAGTGCTGGTGCAATGAGGGACACAGTTTTGCTTTTTATAAGTACGTTTTAAAACTTCAGACAATCTATTTGCCATGACCCAAAGGAATTTATTTTATGAGAAGTCATTGAAAATGTTCAAATGAAGGCTCAAAGCCTCAGGTGTAAAGTACAGAGGCATAATTTTAAAACCTGGTACCCAGAGTCTTAGGTTATAATACTTAACCTCCACCTAGTTTCCTTTTATAAAGGCTGACAATACTAATACAAAACATTTTAAGGGTTGTCAGGAGTTTTACAAATATTTCATTTTGTCCTCCCAACAACCTAGGGAATAGGAATAGATACTATTATCTATGTAATAAAATGGAGATAACCCATTTTACAGATGATGGGACTGAGTCAGAAAGAAATTAAGTCACTTGCCCAGGGTCACAAAGTTAGTAAATCTCTGGGAAGCTTTAGAAATAATTCCTCAATTTTTTGAGCCACCAGGTTTTCCTCACAGTGGGTCATATTTTTATAGTTCTTTTAAGATTAACAAGTGGCTAATTATGAAGGGGGGACAAGAGCTTTGGATATCAGTTTTAGGTAACAACCATATTAATTAACTGATTTGAATAAAACAAATAACAAAAATATAAAATCCTCAATTATGTTCCTGACTTATCATATAACAGTTCTATTGAACAGTGTATGTGACAGACAGATGTGATTATTTAGAAAAATTTATAGAAACCTGACTTATCAAACTGGCTATTTCTAGTCACTAAAACATTGATAAGTATCTCTGTTTTGGCATTTGTTACACAATTTGATTTGATTTGATTACACGGATACTGATTTGCCTAAACAAGCAAACAAACAAACAAAAAAATAAAAATTTCGGTACAAGTAACACAGATGGGAATTTAGTTTACAATCTAAATTTTCATGTTATTCAGAAGATTAGCAATTAAACTGAAGTAAGGTAATATTGACTGATATATTAGAAAAATCACATTTAGACCACTTAAGGTATGATTTTTCTGTGATCCAGAAAGTTAGTTTTTTTATATGCAAAGTGGATGCCACAAAGTTTCTCACTCATTAGAACATTCTCTGACTTGGGAAATGCAGAAAAATGACAAATTGGATAAGACTGAAAGATTCAGTATGTTTTCTCTTCCTGGGTAACCATTCCCATTAGATGAGATTTCTAATTTTTGCCCCTAGAATCATCTCATTTAATCTGAAAGATACTCCAGAGCATCTCCCCCCTGAAATACCTGTGTTCTGCTATGATGCTATGAGTTAAGTTTGGCTGAAAAGAGAATATCTACATGTCTGCATTTCCTTTTAAGACTGCTCATTTCAGCAGGATGTGGCCATGCCTTTTTGACCTGCATAGCAGGGCTCCAATCAGGAAAGATAAGAGCATGTTTAATTGATTAGTTAACGTCTGTGCAGTGCTTTGAAGGTGAAGAGTGCTATATTATTAAAATGATGAAGAAGATGCTATGATCTGTGTAGAATTTCTTCTCTCTTCTGAACCGTATTTCAATTTGATCTGTTCTGCTTAAGTCTGTCGGGGGTGTGCGTTGAATTATAGAACCCAGTTCTCAGCTCTTTGTAAGGCTTCTTGGTGGGAAACTTATCACCATTCCCAGTATTGAGTAGACAAGACACTGGATCCCTACAAGGGTAACAAGAATCTTCATTTCTCCTAACACACAGAGATACTGTATTAGCAAGAGAATGCATTTCTTTGAATAAAGCTGGCCTGAAATAGTTACCAATTTTTGCCAAGATGAATAGGGATGGTTAGTTCCCTCTCAACCTTGAATTCTGTGTCCCATTGCAAACCACATACTTCTTTTGAGCAATAAATAGAGAAATGTGCCCATCTACAAGTCTTTGGCTTATTTTCATTAAATAACATATCAAAGAAATACTGTACTAAACAGTCAGCTGACTCTTAATTGGAATAAAGTATAATCTATCCCTGCCTGCCTCCCACCCCAAAACAAGTTATTCAACTCTCTCCAGCAATAATGTCTTGGGTTGGGGAAAGGGAGTACTATATTCTGTACTGGTGCAAAGCCCAGGATATTCATGGAGAAAAGATAGTGCATATGGTTCTCCTGTGCCTTTCTATCTTTTTAGGCTCTTCCTTCAGAGAATTTGAAGTCATTTGATTGTAAACTATTTGAGTGTAAGGACTTTCTTTTTTCTTATTTTTAATGTATTACTTAGTGCATTCCCTAGCAGATAGTAAGTACGTAATAAAGGTTGATTGACTGCTATTATTGACATTTTTATCTCTGATTTTCAGCTTTTCAATACTGCTTTGGATTTTTCAGTGCTTTAACTATTGAGGTGATAGTTTTACCTCTAATTCTAGATCTGAACTTTGAGTTTCTTGGAGACCTTGATTATGACTATGGGTTGAGAGAATAAAAAGAAGCTTGACCTGTTATGTGGCAAATTTTGCTTAATTATTTTACTCAGACCATTTTAGAAGAGTGACATTTCGTATGGCATAACAGATGACTGCTTATCTCATAGCTGTTGTTTTGGAGTGGAGGAGACCTAGTATAATCATGTCTCTGAAAGAGTTCAGCAATGCAACATGTATGCAAATGTATTTAATTATATATGTATATATATGCATAATATTTAAAGTTGTATTTAATTAAATGTGTACATATATGCACATTACCTCCTAAGCTTTTAACAGGAAAACAAAGGTATAATAATATAGTTTGAAGCAGTGAGATGGTACAGTGGATAGGGCACTGGGGCTAGAGTCAGGAAGACATATTGCTTGGTGAATTCAAATATGGTCTCAGACACTAGCACACTTTTTAGTTGTGTGATCCTGGGGAAGCCATTTATCCTTGTTGCCTCATCTGCAAAGTGATCTGCAAGCCACTCTAATATCTTTGCCAAGGAAATTCCAAATGGAATCAAGAAGAGTTGAAAATTCCTGAAACAACTAAAAGACAACAAAATGCCATCTCCAGCACAAACTTTTCTATATTTACTTCTCATATGCGTTTGTACACCTTTAGAAATACATTATATTATCTGTATATAATAAATAATTTATTTGAGCTATACTTCTACACACCCTACCTCAAATGTAGCAGCCCCCCAAACAGCTCATTCTACTATGACCAGATCTTTTCACTTTTTCTAACATTTGTGTTTCTCCTTTAGATGTTGGCTAGCCACCAATAAAATGATAATCAGAGGAACTAGGTTCAAGTCCAGACTCCCATATCCTTGCATATGTGGCCTTGGGCAATCTTACAGAATCAAAGAATTCCAGAATGGGGAGGCAAATAAAAATTCAATTCCTCAAGTGAAATACAAATTCCCTCTTGAGATTAGATTAAACATCTATTAAATATGTTAAGTTCTAGAAAAACAAATATAAACTAAGAAATACAGTCCCTTACATTCCAATAGGGAAAGACAGCACATAAAAATGAGTAAGAAAACTCATGTGGTGGAGAAGTAGTCCAGAAACTCAAAGAGACTGTAGCATATTGGAAAGGAGTATGACTGGACAGGTACTGTCTCAAATGGATGAAATCATTTGAAGGAAAATGCCCCAGAAATGGAGACATTGTCAACATGAGACCTCTGAAGTAGGTTCAGGGAGTCAGAATCTGAGTCAGATTAAAGTACTTTCCAAACTGAAATTTCTTTCTGCTACAATGGGTTTTTGCCCAATTGAATAAAAGGTTAGATCTTCTCTCTATAATAATCTCAAGTGATTTCATGGCTTTTAATTAAATAACTCTGGAAATGGAGAATTCATTCCCTATCAATATATTTTATTATATTTTTTGACCTACACTAAGTCAAAATCTCTATAACTTAGATTAAATTCAGCAAATATTAATATTATTCTTAAATAAATTCAATTGAGTTGAATTGAATTCATTTTTTAAACAATAATATAAATTTACATTTATGTACCATTTATGATGCCAAAGTATTTACATGCATTTCTCTTCTTAGGGTTGGGTGCTGGATATGTTGGAGTCATATTCACCCTTCTCTTCCTTTCCATTAGGACTGAGAAAAACCTTGGAGCTCCAATCATCTTTACATACTATTGTTTTATAAACTCCAGGTGCGTTATCTCGAATACTTGCTAGGATAATTCCCCTCCATTTGAATAGGGCCCCTTACCTCACTGTCTCTTGCTCTTGACTTTCTTATCTTGACCCCTATCCTGTCAGGATTAAGTTATGATCCTTTCCTGGAATTATGGCTTGTCTGTCCAGGCAGTGTCATTGCCTCCCTTCTGTCTTAATTCCCTTTATAAGATTGTATATTCAGGTTATGTATTCTGTTTGCAAACTCTAGTTAGCTAAAACCTTATATAAGCTACTTGCCTTGGTTTATCTGCACCAGATGCTTTAGACAAGAGTCCCATTTGGTCTGTTAGCCTAAACTCTCTACATAAAGATTAAAAACCAATTTTTGTCTGCCTCAATTTCTCTGGTATCACATTAGGTCCTCCCAAAAGTCTTTTGGGATCTTTAGACTAAAGATGCTAAGAAAATACAAGGTTTAAAAAACAAGTATTAGATTTTAGTTGTGTATTTTCAGGCAGTTCTTATTTTGGGAATCTTGACTGAGACAAATAAACTAAATTTTGATGTTACAATGAAAACAAAAGGAATGTTCCAGTGGCCCTCTATCCCCTCCTAAATTTCTATAATGATTCTAAAAAAAGAAACAGACTTTATAGGAGTTTAGTTACGATGAGGAGATAGACTGGATTCATGCTGCATTTGGATGAGTAATTCATCACAAATCCATAAAACAATTAGTGATGAACTAATGATATTGCTTAACAACTGTATTTTTGATTAATGTATAAATAATTTAACTTAGTATTTCTTCATTCTTCTCTATTTCTACCATTATTTACTGGCCTTGTCATGGAGGCTCCTGGCTCTTAAGCCATATAAAACATTTCCTAATCCATTGTAAGGACTGGTTTGTTTTAATGCTCTTAGAGTGAATTCCAGCAGAGCTATTAACAAGCTGATTAGCATAATCCATTGTGATATATCATCATATAAAAGTTCAGCTCCACAACTGAATGGGACTAGGAAATGGCTTTGAAGATTTTATGATACAATAACTATCCATTTGATAAGCAATTAAAAAGATATTCTGAGACACTAAAAGTGAAGACAATGGGATAGTGAGACAGAGGAGGGGGAGTATGGAGTCTTGATGGTCACAACCTTTCCTGTAAGCTGCATTTGCTTTATTAAAGCTTGGTGAAGACTTGTGTCCCATTTTTTTTTTTTTTTTGGTCCAATAAATTGGACAGTTATACAAAGAATGTGTAGGCAGAATGAATGTTTCTCAATATGTACTCCTCTTCCATCATTTATAAGGGACACAATGGCATATACTTGGACCTTTGGCATACTTACTACTAATTCTCAATTATCCATGTTAATAAGAGACAGGAATAAAATAGATAATTGAAATCCATAGAGACTCTAGAAAGCTAATTTAAATCCATATTCAAGCATAACAAACCTAAAATTAATCAAAACTGCTAACAAGAGGAAAATGAATTTGTTTGTTTCATGTTCCTTTTTTTCTGCTGTCTACCTTTGACTGGTAGTGCTATTAAATAAGTGAAATGGTGAAATAGCAAGAATAAATGGGAGAAGAAATATTTCCAAGGGCTTGGAAAAGCCATGAACTTAATTCTCACAACCTGAGAATTAACTTTAGTCAGCTCTCAATATGTCAGTAACTTCACTGAAGCAAAAGAGGTTGTCCAAATTAAAGACATCTAGACTTTTTCTTCTTCTCCAGACACTTTTATGGTGCCCCTCACGCTTAGTACTTTGGTGCTTAGATATCAGGTAGGTGGGATTTCATTGTGATTCCTTTTTATGTCTTGAAGATGTCAAGTCCTATTTCTTAGTTATTCATTGTACCCTTTAGTAACTATTTTAAATTGAATTGGTTTTTTTTTTTTGTGTGGCTACTACTACCTAATAAAATTGTGCTCCTCTCAAGTTAGTGAATAAGGGCATCTAACAAAAGGAGAAAAGTTTTCCACCTTACTGGAGACTGTTTGATTTAATTAATTTCTTTCTATGTGGAGACTGCTAAGTTCAAAAGTACATGGGACACCTTTACATTTAAATAAAAATTCAAGTGAATAATATCAATTATGGTGAAAGTTCATTTATATAGCACTTTCTGATTCATAAGCAAAAGTACTATGAAAGAGCAAGTAAAAGTATTATTCCATTTTATAGATGAAGAAACTAAGACAGAAAGGTCAAAAGACCTTTTCATAGTCATTTGACTAGAAGGTAGTGGAGTTAAGACTTGGAACAAGGTCTCAAATATAATTCCAATGAGTCTGCTGTTATATTATGATGCTTCTCTCATGTATTTCTCCATCTCCTGAGAAGTATGAGCAGTCATGTGTCAACTTGAAATATGCTATTCTGAGGTATGATATATCCCTGGGGTATGCATTGGTTCATATACTTAAACTCTAAGTACTTCACTGAGCCATATTTATCTTAAGTTTCTAAGACTTTTCAAAGATGAGGACAGCTACTCACTATGGGGTATCTATGTGGAAAAGATATCTAATATGGTAGTTGACAGAAATAAGATCACCAGTGATACTAAAGAATTGGAATGATGAGCCCAAGTTTCTAACATGAAATTTAATAACAGGAATCTGCCGTGAAAGTGAAAAAAAGAAGTGAAAAAAAATCTGTACAAATGTAGGGTTGAAATTTTCTTTAGTTCCATGAGATATAAGAAGCCATGAATAGAAAGCTATTGTGAAAAAGATATGTCTATGTAAACTCAGTGAGTTAGCAGTTTGATTCTATAACCAAATCAGTGAATATGATCTTAGGTTGCACTTAGAAATGTCTTGCTTTTGGTTTAGCAAAAAAGGTGAGAACTCTTTTGTATTCTGTCCTAAAAGAACTATCTCTACATAATGGTGTCCTGTTCTGTGTTGAAAAGCTAGAGCATATCTAGAAAATGAGAGAATGGAAGAAGAATGGAAAATATGCCATGCAAGAATTATTTCAGAGGAACAGGGGAGGTTTTACTTTGAAAAGACTTAAACAGGGGTTAATTAGCTAATTAGAGTAAGGATAATAAGGGGCCTATGAAAATAATCTTCAAATGTTTAAAAGATGACCATGTAGAAAGAAAAGTAGGCTTAATCTGTTTAGCCCAGAAGACAGATCTAAGATTATCATGTGAAAGTTACAAGGAGTCAGATTTTGGCTCAATTTAAGGGGAAAAAAAAGACAAACTGCTGAAAGTAGAATTAGTTTACTACAAAGGATAGTGTTTCCCATCACTGGAAGTATTTAAATGAACATTAAATGAATGAGATTTATGATGTGGATAGGATGTAACTGAGATGATTTCTGAGATCACTTGTTGCTTTAATATTTTGTGCTTCTTTGAGTTTATTACATGGTTTAAAATGCAAGATCCTTACAGTGTCTCTGTTTTCAGAATTTTGATGGCATTTCAGGTGAGATTTTTGATCTCTTCTCTTGAGTATTTCTTCTGTTTAGCCAAAAATAGCTCAGTGAAGTACTTGGAGTCTTATAGCATGAATAGGCAATAGCTTTAAGGAAATATACATTTTAATAATTTTTAATTTTTTATTTATTTTTTCTTTTTTGCAAGGCAGTTGGAGTTAAGGAACTTGTGCAGGGTCACACAGCCAGGAAGTGTTAAGTGTCTTAGTCTGCATTTGAACTCAGGTCCTCATCTCCAGGGCTGGTGATCTATCCACTGTACCCTCTACCTTCCCCTTAATAATAACTCTTAATATAGTGGCAAGCACAAGGACACAATGATCAGGGTTTCCCAAGTTCTACCATTGTTCTATAAGCTCAGTGACCCCAAATGGGTGTGACCTCACAAAGAACTAAAAGTTATCTCAGGACTAAGAAGGCCACAAACAGGTAGGGAGGCTGCTTTTTATATATTCCTCATTTCCTTATTATGCTATCTTCTTATTAATAGAAGGCCTAAGCCAACTCTTCAGATCATTTCCCTGGGAAACCTCCTTATCTCTTTATTCTTACTGGATGTGCCATGTTTTCTGTCTAACCAAAGCTAATACAACTACTAGGCTACCATGTTCTACAATGTATATCATATCTATCATCATCATTCTGTTATGTAACTTTTATTCATGTTTTCCATAAATTTTCCATATTCTCTTAGTACTAAGATAATATTAAAGATTAAAAGCCTGTCTCTTATTATATCTCATATTCTCAACTTTTACCAATGTCTTCTTCTCCTCATCCTTCTTCTTCCTTTTCTTCCTCCTCTAAACTAAAAGTACTGTCTTTGGACACTTAGAATCTCACTACTGAAGCCTTGACTTGAGGTCTCTAGTAAAGAATGAATCTTTGTTTCAAGTAGAAGTTTAAGGTCAATAAAAGCGCTGTCCAATTTCTCCATCATAATCTACCACACCCCATATGTATACATAAATGTATGTCTTGAATCTTCTGGGTTTTGATTTGTGAACCTCATCATTTCTAACCCAACACAGAACTTTATGTTGCTATTTATGGGACATCTTCATGCCATGTGACTTTGTGCAAACCTTCTTCCTCCCCCTACATCCTTCCATCTCTAGCTCTGGGAGCAAAAATCAAATTAGCACTATTATTCTTGGAAAGGATCTGTGAAACAGTTTCTTCACGACTCCATTCTCCATCCCTTTGCTTTCCCTGACCAAAATTCTTTTCTGTGGTTATCACTTCCTTTTATGTTTTGTATTTAGGTCTTATTTTGCTTTATTTGAATGTAAGCTTCTTTAGGGCAGGGCTCTTTTTTGTTTCTCTTTATACCTCTAGTATGCTTGACATATAGTGAACCACTAATACTTTTTTCATTTATTCATTGAACATTCATATTATAAGTTGCATAATAGGCATTTTTCTTTCAGTTAGGTTTTTCCCAGCAAAATTTAGACTAAAATTTTTTGAGTGATTATGAATCTCATTTAGGAGATTCTGCAGTCTTCTAGAACTTAACAAAATCTGCATAATATTGTTTGCAAATAAGTTAGGATTTAGTAAATGTACTATGTATGATGTGATACCTTTAGTGCTCTAAAAATATACTATTCTTGAAAGTTCTTCAGCGAGGCCAAGGTAATAAATTTAAATTGACTTTTATTCTACTAATCCATGATTTGGGATTAATTGACATGGATGCTTAGCTGGTTTGTTTGTGCTTAATCAAATTTTTTCTTCAATATGCAAATTAATAATCCAAACAATAGTAGGGCTAGGTCATATTTAAAATATTTAAGGAAAAATACATACCTTCAAGCATTTTGCATATGCCTTTTTCATATGAGTAAAAGATATGATAAGTTTGAATCATTCTTATTAATTCATTAAATAATATCCTCTGAGGGATAACTTTTAGCCTGGCCAGAATTACTCAATAGCAGCTAAGCTTCATATTTTAAAAACATATTTTATAATTCAGAATTTTCACTAGGTCAGACTGTCCTTCCTTTCCCTTCAGTCTGAATTGGTAAGCTTTTCCTATCTATATCTTACACATATGGAATGAGGGAGCTCCTTTGCTTTTGAAAAATTCTGAAATTCTCAAGGTACCTCTTCACCAGTGAATTCTCAGAAACTCTTTGGGAGGTGAATAGTTATTACGATCCTTTGTTGAGCTGGCCTGTCATATTTCTATTCTCAAAGTAAGGAAGTTGGGGCTCTGGAGAGCCAAAAAACTTGTCTTAAGAAGAACTATCAGCTAATTTCCTTCATTTTCAGTATTATAGTTAATATTTATATTTTCACTGTTATTGATGACAGTAGTTGATTTTTATATAGTACTTTAAAATCTACAAAGCATACTTGCCACAACAAGCTTATAAGATAGGGACTGTAGTTTTTTTGTTTGTTTTATTTCATTTTGGGTGTGAGGAGAATAGGCAAAGGGGTTTCAGACCTTTAATTTTCATGAACGTCAAAAATTCCATTATGGAAACTCATCCTACTAACACAGGCTAGTAACTCGTGTAAATGAGTGAACACAATGGCTTCCCATGTCACACAGATAATATATAACAAAGGAAGGACTTTCTGTTTGATTTTTCTCATTTCACAGCTGATATTCTTTGCTACATCTTTAGGAATTAACTCAGTACTTCTATGAGAAGTTAGGAGACTGAGTCTCAGAGAGATTCCCATAATCAGAGTGTTCAGAAATGTCAGAGGTAAAATTCTGGGCTAGTCTTCTGAGTTCAAATCTATCCCCTTTTTAATTTACTATAATTAAAGTTTCAGCTTCAAGTCCTTTGAAGAATTCATCCCTTTTGGCCGGCAGTATTTAAATAGGAAAATGCTAAAGAAAAAGTATAATTATGTCCCTGAGTTTGAATTAATCTTTGATTCAGTAGCCCACCGATTGAATTTTTTTCCTAAAAGGGTACAAAAAACAAATGAAATCCATTGTGCTTTAACATACCTGGTGGTGGTTGTTGTTGTTGTTGTTTTTCTAGAGAGACAAAATGGTAACCAACATTAGCTCTAGTTTTGTGTTTAGAGTCAGGAAAATTGAATTTAAATCATTTTTCATGTTCTTACTAACTGTATGACATTGGGCATTTAACATCTAGGATCTTCAATTGTAGAGTGGTGAAACAATAGAAGACACTTGAAGCTGCAAGGTATTATCATTATCGCATGGGGACAAATAGGTAATCTTTTGTGTTAATCTTTCTGATTTCTTTTTTCTTTCTTTCTTTCTTTCTTTCTTTCTTTTTTTTTTTTTTTGGCTTATGATAGTATGTTGTGTGTTCAAGGAAATGGAGCCACTTAATTTAAAAAATCATTAGTAAGTTATGCATGGTATTGGGAACTTTATGGCATTGGGTGATATATAAAGTTCCAGGCATTCAAAGTGGCTTCCAACTCAGGGTTTCCATTTATCAGTATTGAGAGGTATCATATACCTCCAGCTAAAGAACAGAGACTCATTTAGTAGAGAAATTGAGATGATAAAAAATGGCATGATTTAAATAACAGCAACAGAGAATGAAGAAAGAAGGAGAAAGAGAGGCAGATAGGAAAAAGACATATACACCCAGACAGAGAGAGAAATAGAGAGAGAGGGAAAAAAGGAGAGAGGAAGAGAGAGGGAGGGAGAGAGGAAGGGAAGAAGAGAAAGGGAGGGAAGAGAGAGGGAGAGCTGGAGAAAGGGAGAGAAGGGAATCTGGCTCCTTTTATTACTGCCACCTTTAGCACTCTGACAACAGGTAGCACCATTACATATTCCCTTTCCACTTTAGAGCTCTTGTAATTTCCTTCTTCATGTCGGGGCGATTTTATTCATTGTTTCCTTGCAGCTGTGATTGATGTTCTGAGCTGCTAATCTCTCTGAGTGATAACTCTTTTCATGTAAGTCCATGAGACTATGACACGGGCTGCTCGGCCAGGGCTACTGCTGACTACTTATTTTGTGCCTCATTTACATTTCAATCTTGGCCTCATGAATGTAAAACCCAGGCTGCAAATTAATAACAGGGAGAATATTAGACCGCTCTGGAGTGGGTGAACAATGCAAATGCGCCAGAGCACGGGGCTCTGCCATTGTGTTCCGGGAGGGCCTCATTTATTGGTCGGCGGTGAATGACATTACAGAGAATGGCATATCCAGAGTGACACAAATTTATTTCTGTCCCCAGCGCTGCAGTATATTTTCATAGAATCAGGGGGCTATTTGTCTGGGGACAATTTAGTTTCCATGAAAAATTTAAATGGTTTCTGTGGAGATAGTGGAGTGAAATTTAATTTGTTTCTCATTTACTACAGCAGGTATGAAAAGGAGAAAAATTGGATGTCTGATGGGCTGAAATTGGTGCTGTCCCTCCACACTATCCCCCAAAGGCCTGTGGGCCTATATCATAGAGATTGAGCAAGACTCTACTCCCCCACCCACCCTACGTTCCATCCCTACCCCTCCCCCCCCTGGAGAACGGTAACCTTAAACCAACTTACAGAAAACCTTTGGGGAGGCTGCCAATCACCCTGAAAACAACATTTCCATCGATCCCCTGTCTGTGTGATTTATGGCTTCATTTTACGGTAATTGAGAATTAGTGAGAAGATTAGCAAGGCTCAACACTTCGCCTTGATATGCACACTAAGCACCGTAATTTGTCACCATGGGATGTCGGACACTTTTTTAGTTACACGGGGTTCCCATCTAATTGAATTTGGGGATAACATGGAAATTAATTTGACATAGGAAAATTTTGAATACGGGGGCTCCTCCATTGTAATGCACAATGCAAGGAGCTGCATGCAGGGCCGGCAGTATTGATCACAATCACTCTCAATTGTGGCCAGCTGAAGGATGGAATACACTAAATCTTATTTAAGCTCATATGAAAGCAGTTCATCTGCAGCAATCTGTGGCAGATAAAGAATATTACCTTTCATTTTGTCTGACTGCTTCAAGATGAAGTTTTGAAAATTTACTTCTTGCAGCAAATGTACCAAATGTCTAAAGTCAACAGTTACAATTCAATTACCGATCAGCTCTGGTGGGCTGTTTACAGGGTAATTTGCTACTTAGGCAGCAAATAAAAGTACTAACTATACCCACCATGCATAAAGAAGTTGCTGCACATGCAGAAGCCCCAAGGAATGGCTAAAAAAATAGATTCTAGAGTCCTCTGACATGTAAAGGTGTGACTGGTGGAAAAGGGAGTTTTGGGGACAGGAGAGATGTTGGGCTCTTCCTCCTGATCTGAGAGGTGATTTCTTTCTTTTTTTTTTCTTTCTTTCTTTCTTTCTTTTTTTCTTTCTTTCTTTCTTTCTTTCTTTCTTTCTTTCTTTCTTTCTTTCTTTCTTTCTTTCTTTCTTTCTTTCTTTCTTTCTTTCTTTCTTTCTTTCTTTCTTTCTTTCTTTCTTTCTTTCTTTTCTTTCTTTCTTTCTTTCTTTCTTTCTTTCTTTCTTTCTTTCTTTCTTTCTTTCTTTCTTTCTTCCTTTCTTTCTTTCTTCCTTTCTTTCTTTCTTCTTTCTTCCTTCCTTCCTTCCTTCCTTCCTTCCTTCCTTCCTTCCTTCCTTCCTTCCTTCCTTCCTTCCTTCCTTCCTTCCTTCCTTCCTTCCTTCCTTCCTTCCTTTCTTCCTTCCTTCCTTCTCTTCCTTTGTTTTTTTGCAATCATAATATCTGGAGGCTTAAATCCTGCTGCATACAGTGAGGGACTATTTCCAGGATTTGCATCATTTAATTCTTCTCTGGCAGAGATGGGATTATCAGGACAAATCTTTTCACCTGTGGTCAGAGAAATGCAAAGGAAGTATTGCATTCAATATCTAATGTGCTTTTGTGACTTCATTTTATTAATGGGGCATTTGAGTTTATTGATGAAGTCCCTGGTTTCTGAAAAGAAACCTTTTTGTTTTGTTTTGTTTTGATTTTTTTTCCTAACTGATCAAGTTGTGTTTTATCAGGAGTAAATAGCACTATGGCAGGAGTCTGCTGCTAGTGCTTGGTCCCATTAATGGAAGAAATATGGTATAGTGGACAACAGTGAAGGCAGAGTTCTAATTCTGGTTCTTGTCACCAACTAGCCATGTGATCTAGGGTATGTGGTTATTTAATTTCTCTGGGTTTCACTTTTTTCCTATGGACACGAAGATCTTTGCAGTTACTTGTTACCTTATACTATGCCTTCTCTATAGGCCTCTATTAGGCCTCTATAGGCCTAAACTATGCATTCTCATTTTGGCTAACTCCATTTTGACTAATTATTTGTTACCATGCAAAGAATTTTATAATAATATGATCTCACCTCACCATAAAGAACTTTCATTTATATCACTGATTATCAATCAGTAAAAGAAATATCATGGATATCTTTCCCCACCAATATCAAATAAGGAATGCTCCAGGAATTCAAACTACTTAAGAAATTAACACAAGTATAATGCAATTATGAATTTTAAAAAATCAATTATAAAGTTAAATAACCATGTTCTATGGATTGTTGGGTCTTCAGTGCTATTCATATTACTATAATTGAGATTTGACTGTCTGGAAGAGGTATAATTCCTTCTAAAGCTGAGAGGCAACATGGAATAATAGATAAAGATCATATTTCAGAATCAGAAAACTCTTAAGTTCAAGTCCTGGCTGTGGCATATACCAGCTATGTGTGATTTTGGGTAAGATGCCAAAAGAGTAATTCTCCATAACAATAATTTTCAGAGCAAGTGCTGATCAGCATTTAGGAAATGAATTTCTTCAGTGAGTTTACATATTGATAGAATCATGAGTTTCATCCCATTTCATCTCTCTTTCCTCCTCCCTCCTCTACAACCCAAAGAGTCATTAAAAGAGTATATCCTGTTCACAGTGGACCCTAGAATTTTTCTTGAATTATCAGGATATAATATAATATTCTCTTATAAGCACTAAAAATCTTAAAGTACAAGGTGCACATGGCAGAGGCTCATGTGATTCAAGATTTCTGCTCTGATATTCCCTGGTTTATAGTTTGCACTATGCATGTCTTTCTCTTATCTAGATCAATGGATAGGTTGTAGGACATTTTGCAAGATCATCTGTTCCAGGTTACTTATTTTACAGGTGAGGAAACTAAGGTTCAAAAAGAATCCTACAGTCATACAGCTGGCAAGTAGCAAAGCCAGGATTGACTGTATTGACTTCTGACTCTATTTCCAATATCCTTTTCAGTACTTCATAAAAGATCAGCAAGTACAAGAGACATATCTGCCTCAAAAATAAAGCAAATTAAAAGAGATAAGGAAGGAAACTACATCCTGCTAAAGGGTAGCATAAACAATGAAGCAATATCAATATTAAACATATATGCACCAAGTGGTATGGCATCCAACTTCCTAAAGGAGAAGTTAAGAGAGTTGCAAGAAGAAATAGACAACAAAACTGTAATAGTAGGAGATCTCAACCTTGCATTCTCAGAATTAGACAAATCAAACCACAAAACAAATAAGAAAGAAATTAAAGAAGTAAATAGAATATTAGAAAAATTAGATATGTTGGATCTTTGGAGAAAATTGAATGGAGATAGAAAGGAATATACTTTCTTCTCAGCAGTTCATGGAACCTATTCAAAAATTGACCATATATTAGGACATAAAGACCTCAAAATTAAATGCAAGAAAGCAGAAATAGTAAATGCTTTCTTTTCAGATCATGATGCAATAAAAACTACATTCAACAAAAAGTTAGGGGGAAATAGACCAAAAAGTAATTGGAAACTAAACAATCTCATCTTAAAGAATGATTGGGTGAAGCAGCAAATTATAGATACAATTAATAATTTCACTCAAGATAATGACAATGATGAGACTTCATACCAAAATTTGTGGGATGCAGCCAAAGCGGTAATAAGAGGGAATTTTATATCCTTAGAGGCTTACTTGAATAAAACAGAGAAAGAAAAGATTAATGAATTGGGCTTGCAACTAAAAAAACTAAAAAAAGACCAAATTAAAAACCCCCAATCAAATACTAAATTGGAAATTCTAAAATTAAAAGGAGAAATTAAAAATATTGAAAGTAAAAAAACTATTGAACTAATTAATAAAACTAAGAGTTGGTTCTATGAAAAAGCCAATAAAATAGATAAGCCTTTGGTAAATCTGATTAGAAAAAGGAGAGAGGAAAATGAAATTAGTAGTCTTAAAAATGAAAAGGGAGAACTTTCCACCAATGAAGAGGAAATTAGAGAAATAATGAGTTATTTTGCTCAACTTTATGCCAATAAATTTGATAACCTAAGTGAAATGGATGACTACCTCCAAAAATATAGACTTCCCAGACTAACAGAGGAGGAAGTAAATTGCTTGAATAGTCCCATTTCAGAAAAAGAAATAGAACAGGCAATTAAACAACTCCCTAAGAAAAAATCCCCAGGACCAGATGGATTTACATGTGAATTTTACCAAACATTTAAAGAACAATTGGCCCCAATGCTATATAAATTATTTGATAAAATAGGGAATGAAGGAGTCCTACCAAATTCCTTCTATGACACAGACATGGTACTGATACCTAAACCAGGTAGGCTGAAAACAGAGAAAGAAAATTATAGACCAATCTCCCTAATGAATATTGATGCTAAAATCTTAAATAAGATATTAGCAAAAAGACTACAGAAAATCATCTCCAAGATAATACACTATGATCAAGTAGGATTTATACCAGGAATGCAGGGCTGGTTCAATATTAGGAAAACTATCAATATAATTGGCCATGTTAATAACCAAATTAACAAAAACCATATGATCATCTCAATAGATGCAGAAAAAGCATTTGATAAAATCCAACATCCATTCCTATTAAAAACACTTGAGAGTATAGGAATAAATGGACTTTTCCTTAAAATAATCAGCAGCATCTATTTAAAACCATCAGTAAGCATCATATGTAATGGAGACAAACTGCAACCATTCCAATAAGATCTGAGTGAAACAAGGTTGCCCACTATCACCGTTACTATTTAATATTGTATTAGAAACGCTAGCTTTAGAATAAGAGCTGAGAAAGAGATTAAAGGAATAAGAATAGGCAATGAGAAAACCAAATTATCACTCTTTGCGATGACATGATGGTATACTTAGAGAACCCCAGAGATTCTGCTAAAAGTTATTAGAAATAATCCACAACTTTAGCAAAGTTGCTGGTTATAAATAAACCCACATAAGTCATCAGCATTCTTATATATCACTAACAAAATCCAACAGTCAGAGTTACAAAGAGAAATTCCATTTAAAGTAACTACTGATAATATAAAATATTTAGGAATCTATCTGCAAAGGGAAAAGCAGAAACTTTATGTGCAAAATTACAGACCACTTTTCACACAAATTAAGTCTGATCTAACCAATTGAAAATATTAAATGCTCTTGGATAGGGCGAGCAAATATAATAAAGATGACAATATTACCTAAACTAATCTATTTATTTAGCGCTATACCAATCAGACTCCCAAAAACTATTTTAATGACCTAGAAAAATAACAACAAATTTCATATGGAAAACAAAAGGTCAAGAATTTCAAGGGAATTAATGAAAAAAAAATCAAATGATGGTGGCTTAGCTGTACCAGATCTAAAATTATATTATAGAGCAGCAGTTACCAAAACTATTTGGTATTGGCTAAGGAATAGATTAGTTGATCAGTGGAATAGATTAGGTTCAAGGATAAAACAGTCAACAAATATAGCAACCTAGTCTTTGACAAACCCAAAGATCCCAGCTTTTGGGATAAGAACTTACTGTTTGATAAAATTGCTGGGAAAATTGGAAACTAATATGGCAGAAACAAGGCATTGATCCATACTTAACGCCTACACCAAGATAAGGTCAAAATGGGTTCATGACCTAGGCATAAAGAATGAAATTATTAATAAATTAGAGGAACACAGGATAGTTTACCTCTCAGACCTGTGGAAGGGAAGGTCTTTATGACTAAGCAGAACTAGAGATCATTACTGATCACAAAATAGAAAATTTCGATTATACTAAACTGAAAAGTTTTTGTACAAACAAAACTAATGCAGACAAGATTAGAAGGGAAGCAATAAACTGGGAAAATATTTTTACAGTCAAAGGTTCTGATAAAGGCCTCATTTCCAAAATATATAGAGAATTAACTCTAATTTATAAAAATCAAGCCATTCTCCAATTGAAAATGGTCAAAGGATATGAACAGACAATTCTCAGATGAAGAAATTGAAACTATTTCTAGTCATATGAAAAGATGCTCCAAGTCATTATTAATCAGAGAAATGCAAATTAAGACAACTCTAAGATACCACTACACACCTGTCAGATTGGCTAAGATGACAGGAAAAATAATGATGATTGTTGGAGGGATGCAGGAAAACTGGGACATTGATGCATTGTTGGTGGAGTTGTGAACGAATCCAACCATTTTGGAGAGTAGTTTGGAACTATGCTCAAAAGTTATCAAACTGTGCATACCCTTTGATCCAGCAGTGTTACTACTGGATTATATCCCAAAGAGATTATAAAGAAGGAAAGGGACCTGTATGTGCACGAATGTTTGTGGCAGCCCTTTTGTAGTGGCTAAAACTGAAACTGAATGGATGTCCATCAGTTGGAGAATGGCTGAATAAATTGTGGTATATGAATATTATGGAATATTAGTGTTCTGTAAGAAATGACCAACAGGATAATTTCAGAAAGGCCTGGAGAGATTTACACGAACTGATGCTGAGTGAAATGAGCAGGACCAGGAGATCATTATATACTTCAACAACAATACTATATGATGACCAGTTCTGATGGACCAGGCCATCCTCAGCAACGAGATCAACCAAATCATTTCCAATGGAGCAGTAATGAACTGAACAAGCTATGCCCAGAAAAGAACTCTGGGAGATGACTAAAAACCATTACATTGAATTCCCAATCCCTATATTTATGCACACCTGCATTTTTGATTTCCTTCACAAGCTAATTGTACAATATTTCAGAGTCTGATTCTTTTTGTACAGCAAAATAACGTTTTGGTCAGGTATACTTATTGTGTATCTAATTTATATTTTAATATATTTAACATCTACTGGTCATCCTGCCATCTAGGGATGGGGGTGGGAGGGTAAGAGGTGAAAAATTGGAACAAGAGGTTTGGCAATTGTTAATGCTGTAAAGTTACCCATGCATATATCCTGTAAATAAAAGGCTATTAAATAAAAAAAAAATGTAAATAAAAGTAAATAAAAATAAAAAGGAAAAAAAAATAAAGCAAATAATTCAAGGAAATTCCTTCCAAACAAATTTGACAACAGCCTGGTCTCATCAGATTGCCACTGATTTTGTCAGTAAGGAAAAGGATACAAGAAAAGAATATTTCTCTTCTCAATGAAGTATGAGCTTTGATTCTTTGTGGATCACTGGGGTTCCAAAAATGGTATGAAAAATGTTGGCGTAGCTGGAATAAGTGTATAGCCTATACAGTGACTACTGTGAAGAGCATTTAAATATACATTCTTCATATATTTTGGAAACCTCGAGAATTATAACAGTTAAATATAAGTTTACATATATTGGACTTTCCTAGCTAAATATGACCATACAGTAGATAGAGAATCCAAGATTCTGAAAGTCTCTTTTGCAACTAGCAAATTCTCAGCAGTTAAAAGATGCCCTTGTTTATTCTCCCTCAGCCAGGTGATTGCTTCTGCTGCTGTGGTGGCTGCCACTCATGTCATTTCTCATCATGTGCATCTCAGCACTGTCCCAATGAATGTCAAAAGTCAGCTAGCACCCTCGGATGCAGCATTGCTAGTGATCAAATATTGAATGTGATTCCACACTGGCAAGCATGGCACCCTGGTATTTATTGATTTTATCACCAGAAAACCTGTTTGGAGAGCTAGTAATATAATTTGAGAAATCTTATTAGCAATGTACATATTGCATAGTCAAGTCTCTTATTGCATTTACAGGGGCTGCCTTTGCTAATATGATACAAAAGGGGTGCTAACATGACAGGGAAGTCACTAATACAATAATCCTAAAAGAATTTGGATCACGTTAACAACTTTTCTATCACATCAGCATGCCTTATGGGTTATATTACCAAAACTAACTGCTCTAACACACTGAAAAATGCAATAAGGAAGTTACTAATGGATTTTAAAAACAAAATATATCTTCGTTTCATATCAAGCAAGTTCTGGATTTGGACTTTTTGTTTTGCTTTCTTTTTTCTTGGTATTCTAAGACCTAATAAGACCTCAATCCATTCATAATTTTTCCCTGAGAAATTGTTCTGTTGACTAAGCAGTCTAATATAATTACTTTAATGGTCATCCTGTGGTTTTATATGCAAAGATAGATCTGATTCCTAACAAATCCTTAGGGGAGTATAGATTGACTTCAGATCAGTCCCTAAATTGAGAATAATTGGGAGGAAAGAATGGTTCTAGGATCTGGTTCAAAATTTGGATTGATCTTTGAGGAAATATGCTCAATATGTAGCCAGACATAATCTTTACAGCTTGAATCATGGCACTACCACTTGGTAAGACCTTGGGGAAATCACTGTATCTGCTTGCACTTCAGTTTACTTATGTGTAAAATGAAAGAGTTGGATTAGATAACCTCAAAGGTTCTGTTGGTCTATGATTCTAGAACCAAATAATTGTCCTTACATCCCTGAAGACAGCCCATCCTTAATCACTTATCTAAGTCCACAATGAGACTTAGAATTGATTTCAGTCTCTCTTGGGAATCATAGAATTTGTTCTTATACTGGGCCACATCAGGTTTCTTGGAACCTGATCTTGATTGATACACAAAAGACAAGCCCCGCTTCATTACTCTTCATTGCACTTTAAAGACAGGCTTCTTCTTCTTCTTTTTTACTTTGTTTTATTGATTTTAGATTTACTCATGTTCATGGAAAAATAATGTTAAGTACTCTGTCTTATTTCACTATTAGCACAATAAAAACAAAACAAAATTTGCCTAAGATTCTTCAATATTTATTAATATTTTTAGATTTAATTTAATATCTTTAGAGTTTTAATATTGATTCCCAAAATTCAGTAATATATCAACTCTTTCTTTGCTCATAGATTATTGGATGAGAAACACATATTGAGCATCAACTATTAAATAAATGCATGATGATTTAGGAATGGGATTCTTATATTTTCTCTTTATCACATGCTCTACTGTCCCCCTTTATTGTCTCACTTGTTGTTCCTTTAACACTACATTACATCTTTGACCTTCATCCCTTTTCACTGACTGGCTTTCCTACTATGTCTGGAATGCTTTCACTTTACCTCTATCTTCTGAAATTCCTAGCTCCCGCAAAAGTCAGTTCAAATGCACTATCAGAAGAAAACTACTAGAAGCTTCCCCACTAAGGTTACATTCTATCTACTCTGTATCGTGGGTACAACTATTCATTTATATCCTGTTTTTGCCTAGCCTTTCTTTCTTTAGACTCTGTGGTCCATATAGGAAAGAATTGTTTTCATATTTTTAAGTATATGGCTTCTAAATTATTTTATTTTAATGGATATTATTTTTCCAGTTACAAGTAAAGATTGTTTTCAACATTCATTTTATAATATTGCTAGTTCCAATTTTTTCTTCCTTCTTCTCTTACAACCCTCTTCTCCAAGACAGCAAGAAAACTGATATAGATTATATATGTACAATTCAGTTTTAACATATGTTCATGTGAGTCATTTTTGGAAAGAAAAATCAGAACAAAAAAATTATAAGAAAACAACAAGAACCATGAAACACAACAGCAACAAAAAATGTAAAAATAGTATGATTTGATCCATTTTGAATCTTCATTGTTCTTTCTTTGGATGTGCATGTCATTTTCCATCCCAAGTCTATTACAATTGTCTTGTATCACCGTATTGCTGAGAAGAGCTAAGTCTATCATAGTTGATCATCATACAGTCTTGCTGTTATTGTGTACAGTGTTTTCTTGGTTCTGCTCACTTCACTCAGCATCAATTCATATGTTTTTCCAAGCTTTTGTGAAATCAGCTTGTTTATCATTTCTTATAGAACTATATTCCATTATATTCATATACCATAACTTATTTGGCCATTCCCCAATTGATGGGCACCCCCTCAATTTCTAATTCCTTGTCACCACAAAAAGAACTGCTACAAACATTTTTGCACATGTGTATTTTTTCCCTTTTTTATGATCTTTTTGGGATACAGATCCAGTAATGGCACTGCTAGATCAAAGGGTATGCATGGCTTTTATTGCCTTTTAGGCATAGTTCTAAATTGCTCTCCCAAATCACTGAATCAGTTCACAACTTCATCAACAATGCATTAGTGTCTCTATTTTTCCACATTCCTTTCAACATTTATCATTATCTTTTCTTGTCATTTTAGCCAATCTGATAGGTGTGAGATGGTACCTCAGATTGTTTTGTATTTCCACTCATTTCATAAGTAAAATAAATCATCCTATGGCACACAAACTTGTGATAGCATGCTGCTTCAAAATTAGGCTTATTCTCAGATAATCTGCTGCCTATCACCAGTATCTATAATCAAAGTCTTTTCTAGCTTAATAGGACCAGTGAGAGCACTAATTTCATGTATAATTTGCTCAAGCTTCAAAATCTTAAAATTCCTACTTTTAAAAAGTAAAAGAAAAACTCAAAACCTTCTGTAGAATCTGAAACTTGGGGAAGGATAAGTGCAACACTGAGTAAGAGACAGGACAAAATGAAGGATAAGAAAGTATGAGAGTTGTTTGGATGGTTTGCTAAAGAATTAGATCATAGATTGAGTTCCCCTCATATGATTTTCCCAGTTTTCTTTCTTTCCCTCCTTCTCTTGTGCAGTGTATGACACATAGAAGGGGGTTAACAGTACCTGTTGATTAATTAATTGGCTATTTCAAACCATCTGCTACTAAATAAATGTCTGCCTCTATTAAAAGGCTGCATAGGAGTCCATGTAAACTAGGTACTTAAAATGTGTTCATTAAAAACATGCATGAATGAATTTGAACGTTTTTTTTTTTTAAATCTCCATATATTTCATTACTGTCAAATTTGAGGGCCGGGCAAGATAAGTGCAGAAGTCTTTTCCATGAGCATTTGAACCCAGTTTTCAATGCCAAAGGATTGGCTGCAAAGGTCTTTTTTATTCCCTTTGCTATTGCATTTGGATTTATTGTGAGTGTGTGTTTGTGTATGTGTGTGTGTGTAGATATTCAAATATTTAGATATGTAGATATAGGTAGACAGTATATACATGTGTGTATATTATATAGTTAGTACACCTTTGTTTTCATGTTTTCTCCCCAATTAGACACTGAGTTCACTGAGAGAAGGGATTATTTTTGCCTCTTTGTATCCTTAGCACTTAGTATGGTGCCTGACACATTATAGATAGGTATTTAATACATGCCTATTGGCTAACTCAGTATAATAATGGACTTGGTGAAGAGGGGGAAAAAAAATTTACATGATAACTTTGTTGTATATTTGGAGAAACAGCAAGTTGTACGTGGCAGATTTGTAGTTATATATGCAACCATCCTTTTCTTTTATTGTACTGTTAGGGAAATGTTTGTTTTAGTCCTTGAATTGAAAATAAAATAAATTTGAAAAAGTTTTTAAAAGAAGTCATTGTTCTATCACTAGTTAATTATGTGTGGTTCTTTTCAAGAATGAAAGACAAGCAAGAATGAATTAGTTGTGTGACTGTGAACAGTCTGTTTCCTCATCTGTAAAATGTGGTTAAATAGTCAATTTTATCTTTATCATAGGATTATGGTGAACATGGAATAAGATAATGAAATAAAATAAGCATTTTTAAAAATATTATTAATGTTGGGAAGTACCATGATGATTAGAACCTACATTTTAAGTGAATATTTGTATGTCCCATTTTGTTAAAAACTGTGAATTCTTCTGGGAAAAATTGAATATTATACTGCATTACTAATGGAACAGAAGATGTTGGGACAAAGCTTTTTCCCTTGAAAACTTTTTTTTGTTCTTTACATTCTCCCTTTCATATTTCCAAGGGTCATAAAACTTAGAACTGGGAATGACCTTTGAGGCCACCTTATTTAACCCCCTCATTTTATACATGAGAAAAAAATGAAGGCTTTTCCAAGATCACAAGGTAATAAAAAATTTGTGCAAATGTGGGCATTTTAAAATACAAAACTAGTTTGTTCAGTATCAATGTTGATTTGTTAATATTGCCTGCCCCTCGCCCCTAATTCCATTTGAGAAATCCAACCTTCAGATGTTGTGCTATCAGTGAAGCAACAAATATTTGTAAGGACTTTGTTCAAGAGCAAGGCATTTTGAAAAGAGAAGGGAAGATTGAAAACTTGGAAGATACATTCTTCATTCTGAAATATATCTATTCCTTGTCCAATAACATCACTACTGACAGTGGATGTCTTAGAACTTTCGAGGAAGAAGTTACAAATTTAGAGTTAGTAGAGACCTCAGAATCAACCTGTCCATTTTTCAAATGGGGAAACCAAGACTAAAACATTGAGTTGTTTCAGTAAGTGGCAGAGTAATGAATTGAATAGATCAACTTTCATTGCCCCTTTTCATTGTATTATATTATTATTTTTCATTGACTAACTTGGAGTGAAGGTAACATGCTATGGAGATTTCCAGGTGATGGTAGAAAAACAGAAGACATTCAAATGCTGTAAAAAATAGTTAAACAATCCATTCTAATACACAAGTTCTTTTTTTTTTTTTTTTTTCTGATCAAGCCTCATTTTAATGGGTGCAATAGTACAGATATATATATAGCAGTAGAAAAGAAGGCAGGGTTGTACAAACACAGTACAGGGTGGGGGTCCATGACAAAGGGTTGGTATCCCGCCCAAGGATGAGCTGCTCAGATGTTTCTGGTGGCAGGAAGCTCTATGATGTGATTAGGGGATGCCAAGATATCTGCCTATTCAAAGTTAGGATGTGATTAGGAGATTCCTATTCAGGAAGTCTTTGGTATGATGCGATTAGGAGATTCAACCTATTCAAGGTTGGCCTTATGTGGCTGTAGATTAGTGCCGGCTCCCAACAGGTCCCCCTTTTTTCATTTATATTAAAAAAAAAAAAATCAAATGTAGAATTTCTCATTTCTCGACCTGTGCCTGGCTTAGGTTGTTCCTATGGGGAAAAGCCTTACCCGTCATAGGAAGGATGTACAGAAACATCTCTTCCTGCTTAGGTCGGCTAGTCTGAGGATCTTATTGTCATTGGCTAACCAGGTCTCGATGTTTTTTCTATTTCTCATATTTTTTTCTATTGCTCATATAAGCATCAAGGGGTCATCACCAGTCTCAAAAGTGAGAGTGTACATGAATGGTTTGGCTAGCACATCTACTTGGGACAAAAGCAAAAGAAAGCCAATTAAAGGCCCTTTGAACTTTAAATACTAATTAATAAATTTAAGCTTAAAAAATAATCCCCAAAACTGAGGTCTCCAGGAATTTAACAAAATAAAGGATTCTAAAGCTAAAACATCTAAATTGAATCTGAACTAGTGAGATGGGGTGGGGCAGAAGTAGCTTAAGGCAAAGTGAATAGGGGTTCCCATTATTTCAGGTATTTTGAAAAAATCTAAGTTGTACCAAATATCTTCTTCCTCCCTTTTTTTTTCTCAGAAAAGGAATTATCAAATGACTATTCCCCATATAAATCCCAAGAGTGAATTAAATCCTATACATAACAGACTAGTAAGTGGCATTTCCTAAAAATCCTCAAACATAACAGCAATAATTACACAGTTTTAACAAACCCATCCCAAATCTTAAACAGAGTGATAGATGATACAAGAATTCAAAGTCAGTCAAACATTCAAAACCTCATATCAGTCCAAAGTACAGTAGATGCAGGTCCAGTTCATGGTCCATTTAAAACTACTGCTTCAGGCTGTAGTGATAGAAGGCTTCATTCCATGAGACTGGTATGCCATACTGACAATCAAAGCTGATCAAGGTTCAAAAGCAAGCCAATTTAGATCAGTCTCAGATGTAAGACTCAAAATATAGGAGGCCAAAAATAAATTGTTTCCTATGTGAAGAGATAGTTTGCTTTACAGACCAGGCAAACGGCTGCGTCTTATAGTCCCTTTAATTGTCCTTATCATTAGAAACCTTAAAGAAACACAAATATCCAGTAACAGAGAATGACCAGGCAAATACTTGTTCTAAGCATTCGATACAATGATTACATATAACCAGACTGAAAATAGCAAGGTATGACATAAGTATTAACAGTTTCTATTGATCATTGCTCTGATCATGAGATCAATTACAGGAGGAAAAAGTATAACATAACATAAGCATTAAAACTCAACCTTCAGCACATATAGGATAAATAGCTTAACCAAGTTTATTCAATCAATTGTCCCAGTAATTGTCAAGAGGTGGAGCTTTAAAACTTCCCAAATAGCATTAACTAAATTATAAGTCCGAGAAATTTTACTTCCAATAACAAATTTCATTAATCAAATTTCTGATAAATCTTAAAAGACTTATCATAACCTTATAGTAATAACAGGAAGAAATTTTGTCTAAGTTCACAACTTCAAACAATTATCAATCTAGGTAGATGTTACATAAGTGCGTGTTATACCAAACATTTTTTCTTTTAAATGCCAATACATAGAATATCCCAAATTGCATATTGTCCATAACAGAAACATTTCCCAAAAGGACAAAGAAAAATTATTTTGAGGCCCTTTTAAAACCTCAGGATGACCCAATACATTCAATTTAACATACAGACTACCCAATTCCATTATAAAACAAGTTTTTTTAAAATATTAACTTTTAGAAATACTTACCAAAGTATATAATTTATGACCATATTCCCAAACAAAAAACTTGTATCAAGAAACAAAATTCAACGAACCTAAAAGTAAGCATGTTCTTTAAATCAAGTTTGCTGCACTGTGGGGAGAGAGGAGAATTACCCCCTCCTGTCCCCTAGAAAAAACTTCCAGGTTCTTTGCCAGTGTCCAATAGGGATCCCTTTCAAGATTTAGCCCATCAGTTTTATTTATTTCTTCCCAAATCTATCCATTTCAGTTTTTTTTCTCCCTAGCTATATACCTGAACATAGATGCTCCTTTGGGGGCTTGTTTCAAGGGAAAAAACTTTCGTCCGTTTAAAATATCTAAATTCCATTTATTACAAAATTAGTACATCAGGTTAAAAAGAAAATCGCAGATTTTCAAATAATAATTCCCAAATTCCTTTATCATTGTTCTTTAAAAATAACAAATCTTTACATCAGCAAACAAGACTTTGTGTTTTTCTCCTTCACAGAGAAGGCCTAGATTTCCATTTAAAACTTCTTTTCTTTAAAGTTAGCACACTATACCCTTATCCAGAAACCACCACTGGATCACATCCCAAAGAGATTACAAAAAGGGAAAGGACCTTGCAGAATGCCGGCAGCCCCTAGTGGCTGAAACTGGGAAACCGAGGATGTCCATCAGCTGAGAATGGCTAACAAACTTGTAATGAAAACTGGAAATTACCCTCTGCAAGAAATGACCAACAGGATGACCCCAGAAAGGCCTGGAGAGACCTACACGAACCGATGCTAAGTGAAATGAGCAGGACCAGGAGATCACTACATACTTCAACAACAACGAGATCAACCAAATCATTTCCAATGGAGCAGCAATGAACCGAACTAGCTACACCCAGAAAAAGAACTCTGGGAGATGACCAAAAACCACCACATTGAATTCCCAGTCCCTATATCCATGCACACCTGCATCCCCGATTTCCTTCACAAGCCAACTGTACAACAATTCAGAGTCTGATTCCCTCTGCACAGCAAAACAATGTTTTGGTCATGTACACTCACCGTGTATCCAAGCTACATTCCAATATATCTAACATCTACTGGTCATCCCGCCACCTAGGGGAGGGGGTGGGGGGGGCAAGAGGTGAAAAACTGGAACAAGAGGTTTGGCAATTGCCAATGCTGTAAAGTTACCCATGCATACATCCTGTAAATCAAAGGCTATCAAATAAAAAAAAAATAAATAAATAAATGTTAGCACACTGCTCTTATAGATTTTTTTAACTTTCCAAACTTTTAAATCCCTTTTTGTTTATTTTATTTATTTATTATTTTATTCATTTTTTTATTTTATTCATTCATTCATTCATTCATTTTAATTTCTTCCCTTCTCTCCCTTTTTCTGCTACTGTAGTCAGCCAGAGAAACACACACACACACACACACACACTAGAGAGAGAGATTTTTTCTAAGCTTCTTGATATTTTCTAACCCTGCAACATAGAGGCTTGAATTCTTATCTTTACAAACTTGCTAACTTTCAACACAAGAACATACAGACACACATGGAGCTCCATTTTACTAAGACAGTTGCAACGGTGTACTTAAAAATTTTTCAACCAACAAAACAGACAAATCACACAGAACATAGAACACAGTTACAACATTAAACATATAAACATACTCTCAAAGGATATTTTCCAGCGCCCAGAAAATACCTGCTTTCAGAACTTTACCTAGAAAAGAACCAGAATAACAGAAACAGAACTAGATGGGTACGCCTAAAAGGCACTGCAGACAGACTTACTCTCCCAAATGCCTAATCAATATCATTGCCCACTGTAGGCCTGACTGAAGTTGAAGAACCGCTTCTCTTTTCAAGTCATCGGAGCTAAAGGCTCTCATTTGGGGAAGTTGAAGAAAAGCTATTGAAGCTTTGGGAGGAGGGTCATACAGAATCTTTTCATTGTTTTTGGGAGCCTAATTTGAGCTCTAGAATTGGTGTGCTTAGGGCACCTTTTAAGAAAGAGGCATTGTCCTGAATTATCATAAAAATCATTAAAGCAATCTCCAACTCTTTTTCACCTTTTTCTCATCAATGGTTCCTTCTCATGGAACCATGGGCAGACATCTTCTAAAAACTTAAAAATTTTACAAATTCATTTTTTCTTAACCTTTACTCTACGCGTCTCTTAATAAATCCTTTGAAATCCTCAACAAATCTATTTTTACACTAATTTCTTCTCTCTTGGTATCGAAACCTCTTACCACACCCAGGTCTCTGTTCCTCGGGGCAGGTGGACCGTGGCTGACCTTTATTCTCTAAATTCTCCAAATTCTCCGGGACTGCACAGTCTTCTTATTGAGAGGTTCTGATCTAGCAATGGCTACTCCTTTCTCCAAAATCTTCCGGCCCCTAATGATATGCCCATTTGCCTCGGCCCGCGAGGCAGAGTGTGTGGACCCTGGAAGAAAAGAGATAAGGGCAAGAGAGAGGGGACGCGCAAAATGGAGGCAAGTCAAATCATTCTGATCAAGCCTCCCTAATACACAAGTTCTTAATGCTAAAATTAGAACCCAATAACCACACTGAGCCAGAAAGTAATAACTTCTGGTTAGCTTTTTTATGAGTACAGACCTTCAGGAATCAACCTGAATTCAGGGATGGGGCTATGGCAAAGTCCCAGTGACAGATCATTCTTGGGCATAACCCTCAGTTCAATGGACTATTCTGTTTCCAAAGATGGTGCAACTGTTTTGAGTTGATCTATGCTCAACATATATTCCCTACCAACTGGATAAAGAAGAGAGAATCATTGGGGAAAACACATTTTTGCACTTGTGACAAGCACTCTGCAAAATTAAAAGGCATGATTATGTGACTTTGAGGAACCTCTAGCACTCACTCCGTGAGCTCACAAATCATGTCATCAAGGGGATTATGAAACAAAACCAGGCTAACATCTGCTCTTTTCTCTTTATCCCAGACCACAGTCTACATTCTAGACATATTTATTTGGTGTATATTTTTCAATATGCATCACCCCTGATAAAATAAAAACTCTTATTAAAAGGAAACTTTCCTAAGTGTGATAAGGTAGGTAGGAAACCTTTGATCTCAGAGTAATATAAATTAATGCTAAAAAGATGTGGAATGAGAGCTTGTGTTATAGTCTCTCATTCATGAAAAAAAAAGATAAATCCTATCACATAAATAACAATTTTATTTCTCAAATCTATTATTTTCAGTCCTTAAGGAAATGAACATTTTAATATACACAAACCTAGAGGAAGACCTACACAAACTAATGTCCATAGAGAATTAAAAAGTATAATTCAGTTTAGCCCTCCATTATCCTGACCAGTTGCTTGTAGGATCCTGAAGATGGGCAGGGATTAGAGGAGCAGGAGAACATTCTAGATATGGTACATATCATGACTAATGTTATTGAGATAGTCAGATTCAAGGTTCATTCAAAGAACGATGGGTAAGTTGAGGTTAAATAGTAGAAAGTTTGCACAAGGGAGTAAAGTAATAAAACTAGAATGTATGTCGAGACCTAATTAAGGAGGATTTTGAATACTGGATCAAGCAAAGTATCAACAAAATTTTTTTTAAAAACTGCTCTTTTTACTTTTTCTGCCTTTAAAAGTCTTCATTTTGTTGGTCATCCCTAGAGAGGCCTTTGTGGGAATTGGGAATGTGGGGAAACTCAAGAGAAGTGGTGTTTCTGATTGCTGCTTATCTATGTCTGACTTCCTACATGTCACTTATCCTCTCAAAGCTTATATTTCCTTCCTGGTTTATTAAGGGGGAAAAAAAAAGAACACTAATTCTGACCTGTCTCACTGAACTGCTGAGAGGATTTAACAAGACAGAACTTGTAAAGGATTCTGAGACATTTGGGGAAATATTTTCTGTATAAGATATATATATATATATATATATATATATATATATATATTCTGTATAAGATACACACATATGTGTGTAAGTGTGTGTGTGTGTGTGTGTGTGTAGTGAGTATGATTCACAAGTTCTGCAATGCAGTTCAAGTTTTCAGAAATAGAAGGGTTCTTTTTTATAAGCAGGAATTCAAAGTGACTACAAGACCCTGTGATCCTCAGCGTCATCATTCATTTTCCCACATTGATTCAAATCCCTTCCTGAGCCACTGGACTGAAATAGAACAGAAGTTCTGTGTATTAAGAAGATTCTATGGGGTTAGGTCAAATTCAAAGAGAAAACTATTTTTTGTTTGTTTGTTTGAGAATGGTATAGGGAGTGGAGTAGGAATTGTCTTTGGGGAAAATTTTTTTTTTTTTTTAAAGCCCAAATGGTCCTGTTCATTATGTCGGTGGCTTTTTGAAACACACAAGATCATTTTATTGATGATTACTGAATTTCCATTTTAATAAAATAAATTGACATACCTGCAGATAATAGCACTGCTCAATATTTATGAAGTGGCTTTTTAGAATAAATTTAGAAATTCAGTATTAATCATTACGACGATTACATTCTGCAAGTACATAAATAACAAATGGAAACACTATTTATTTTTTAAATCTCATAATGAAAAACAGCTGAGTACCCAATTTCATTTTTGAGGAATTCATCCTGCTGGGTTGAATTTATCGTGACTCTTAAAGAGACATTCCCAGCTTAACATAAAGTTCAAATGTAGGTATATTAATAATACCTTTCCCCAGACTGATGTGGACAACTCTTTGTAAATAAAAAAACAAAACAAAACACAAAGCAAGCCAAAACCAAGAATACTCTTGCTAGTTTGATGTTTTTGTTTTTGTTATTTGCTTTTGGTGGAGAATTAAAACACTTTTTTTATCATGCTCTAGAAATGAATGCAGCAGTTTTGGCTTAGGATGCAAAACTTAGAGAAGCATCAATTCTAAATAGAAACGGAAATGAATTCACTTGAGGGTGGTATGTTAAAGAAACACAAGAAAGAAACCACTCAGATGGTGACAAGTGAATTTGATTGCTTTTAAAACTTGCTTTGGCCACCTAACATGCGTTTATCCTAAAAGGTAAAAACCACTCTTACGGAGCATGGGACTAATTTTTTGCTCCCTTTCTTCCTTCTGCATGTGTTGCCCATGTGTAAAGCCCTTCAGAGTTCAAAAGGAACCATGTTTATGGAAAATCTATAAAGGACTGTGAAAGTCCAACTGATGATTTTCGGCATGAAGGTCCCAACAGGGCAGCTTTGTGTAGATGTGCTTCCGAACAAAAGTTGAAATTCACAAATGAGGCACCTATTTTGTGGTCCCTGATCTAATTATTGAAGGTCAAACCAAACCAAATTTGTCCTTATCACTTTATATACATTGCAAAGGTCTAAAATACAAAAGGTAAATGTTTTGAAATCTCTCGCAAAACTCAGGCCAAGGTAAATAAATTATTTTTATTTATTTATTTTTTGTTTAATTCTTCATTTTAAATCTTAGCTCAAAATGCTTTACAGCTAGAGAACAAGTTTAAGATTTCGAACTTCTTGGACTGGTCCTCCCCTTGCTTTCATAAGACCAGTTGTAAATGAGCACCATTTGATTCATCACAATTCACATATTCCATTGTTTTTATTTGGCAGATGATCACTAGGGACTTAGAAATAATGATCTTGTTGCTCCTAGGGCCATCTAAATGTGTCATAAAGAATTGAAACAAATGAAACTTGTGACTTAGCTATGTAAGAGAATTTAATGTTCCAGCCTGTTAATTTATAACTACTATTCCATTGACCGTGTAGACCTTGACTGAAGTTTTAAATTTTTTAATAATTTCTGTCAGTTATCAAGAATACATTTTTTACTCTAACATGTACCCATCCAATAAACGAAACAAAGAACCATCGTATCATATATAGTTAAGCAAAACATATTACCAATTGTTCATGTCCAAAAATACATTTTTATCTTAACTTATAATAGTTCATCATTTTTCTATCAAAAAGTGGGTAGCATTTTTCTTTACTGGTCATCTGGAATCATGGAACAAGTAGTACACTGGAAAAACTGAATTGTTTGTTTAAAATAATTTTGATTAAGAGGTTTTATTTGAAACAATAAATAATACTGTTCAGATGCATTAATGGCTCCTTGTGGATTCATTCTTTAATTGGTTTTATCTCAAATGAGAGTTAACATGGAATTCATTTTACCATTAGTTTCCTTTTTAAATACCTTAGTTATTTTTTTAAAATTTCAATTCCCATCCCCCTATACACACACCACATACACACCACACACACATTTGGATAAGGTCAGACTATATATATATGAAGCTTTAATTTTGGAAATGTAGATTTTTATCATAAAGTTTCTTTTTTATGAAAGACGTGGAAAATATACAGTTAGGCATTTAATAAATAGTTTTAATGACAATGATTTAGGATTAAAATGGAGATCAAAAGCTTTGAGGCTACTTTTTCTAGGTTAACTTGGACAATCCTATTTTACATTGACTTTTCTTGTTTCCTGTTCTGTAAAATGAAGACATTTTACTCTCTCCCTCTCTCACACATCAATCTTTAAAAGTATGGAGAAGGAACTCTTGGAAACATGAGATAAGATGGTATCCAGTCAGAAGTGGGCAAAGGAAAAGTGGAAAATTATATAGGAGGTGATACATATTGAATGGTGTCTAAGGATACTTAAATGAAGCCACCGTAATTGGTTTTGTAATAACTTTGTGTTATTATGATTGCCTCCAAATAAAAATTATTTTACCCCAGCCAGAATGATGAAAGCCTTGAGATAAATTATATGAAGTTTGGTGAAAGGGAATTGGGAATTTTAGTATAGGGAAGGCTATGATAATTGCCTTTACATATAAGAAAGTCTATTCTGTGGAATGGGGATCAGACTTGTTCTGTTTGTTTCTAGAGAGTAGAAAAAGGAAACAGTGGGATAATGATTAAAAAGGGATAATTTTATCCTCTTTCTAATAATTAGAAGTATTAAAAATAGAATAGGTTACCTTAAGAAGTAGTGAATTCTCCTTCATTGGAGGTACTCAAATAAAGACTGAACTGCCATTTGCCAGTTATGTAGTACTTGGAAGTTCTAGTCAAATATGGATTGGGTGAGATGATCTCCAACATTATTAACAACTCTGAGTTTTCTGTAATTTCAAGACCTTATATAGGTCTGTCTAAAATATACTGATTAAAGAATTAAAAATACACCAATTAAAGGAATAATTAAAAAAAAAACAAAAGTGACCGTTTAAAGAGTTAAGAGGGGGATTCAGATGAGAATAATAATTTGCTTTTAGATTTTGAAAATTGGCTTCTTTGGAGTAAGTTAATCAAAGATTTTTAAGTTGGTGCTGAAAGACATGGGAAGAAGATGGTCTTTATGAACCCCTTCCACTGTATGTGGGTAAGAAGAGAAATAGAAAAATAAAAGAGGAACAAAGGTGATAAACTGGTTTTTTTTTTTTATGTGCTGAGCAGTCTAGGACACTGACTCTCTCTTTAGTTTTCAATGATATTAGAAAGAGAAGATAAGGTAAAGATTAGCAAATAAAAATGTTATTGATTCTTTGGTAAGGATAGGAGTGGGGAAAGATTTACAGGACATAGTCAGATTTTAGGGAAACATCAAGCACATGATACTCCATGATACCTGTTCAGTTATTGAAACTCAAAGAAGATTTTCAGTTATAAGCTTCATAAATGGAACAATGATATTCTGAAGAGACATTTGAAAGGTAGAGGAAAAAGCAATGCTCAAGGTCATTGAATCACTTCTCAGGCATACCACTAAGTAGATCAAATAGTCAAACTATTTATAATAAATTCTCTTCTTAAATAGCATAATGAGAGGGGAAGTTGTTATGTAGTGATTACAATACCAACCTAAGGTGATGAAGCTTTGAATA
This sequence comes from Sarcophilus harrisii, assembly GCF_902635505.1. Classification (NCBI taxonomy): domain Eukaryota; kingdom Metazoa; phylum Chordata; class Mammalia; order Dasyuromorphia; family Dasyuridae; genus Sarcophilus; species Sarcophilus harrisii. Next base: position 218,271,834 of record NC_045428.1, on the reverse strand, counting down.
AGATTATGAATAAATACCTGGTATGATTGAAAGATTGGGGTGGGGGGCATTAAGTTATTGCTATGTCATTATGGCATGTCACTTTTAAGGACTCAAATAGGGAAAATCAGATTATAGAATGCAGAATACCTATTAACATTTGAGTTCTTGAGAGCTAAGTACATGCTATGATGAGAATAACCCTATATCCCTTTCTGTGTTGAGAGGCGGCATGGCATAGTGTTCAGTGTGCTGGCCCTAGAGTGAGAATAATTTGGGTTCACACCCTGCCTCTGATACCAGTTGCATAATCATGAGCAAATCAATCTTATCTGAGCTTTAGTTTTCTCATCTGTAAAATGTAAGGGATAATACCTACACCCTGATTCTCAGGGGTGTTGTGAAGTTTAAATCAGACAATCCTTTTGTGGTGCTATGTGAATGGTTTTTTTGAGAAAGTATTATCATTTGTTTCCCGAATGTTTCTTCAAGTCATCCAAAAAGTTTTCAAAGGACCAAAAAAGTTCATTTCCTTCTTTCTACAATGTGTACCAATTTATGGTGATTTTTGTTTATTAATATTTAACAAATGCAAATGTTTACTATACTGCATAACATGGTGATACTCTAGGTTGGTTTATGGGCATATGTGTCTATATGTTTTAATGTAGTTAGAGCCGTTTCTTCTCATTCTCATCATTTCAACATCACCCATAAACCAAAAAACTTTTGAGTTAGAAGGAACCTTAGAAATGTTCTCCTCCTAAACCCTCATTTTTGTAGATGAGGAAATAGAAATTCAGAGAATTTTGTTCAGTTGACCAATGTCATACAGCTAGATAATAATAAAATCAAGAGTAGAACACATTTCTATTCCTAGATACGTCTATAGTTTTATATATATAGAGAGATAGAAATATATATATATATAAATAAATTTCTATCTCCATATTTAGATCTATAGAGAGATATAGATTTCTCTATGTATATTTATAACAATATCTATATGTACATATGTACATACATAAGTCTAATGTACATATACACACATTTATGTATATTTTCCCCATTATACTATGAAGACTGCTTCTGAAAAAAATGTGAGATGTTTTATTTAGGATCATAATATTAAGAGAATGTATTTGACATCCCACAGAGAACATACTATAATGAATAGAGCATTGGACTAGGAATAAGGAAAACTTTTATTCAAATCCCACTTCACTTACTGTGAGACCCTGAGTCATTCAACTTCACAGACCTCAGTAGTTAAGATAAAAAGAATTAGACTAGATGATCTCTATGATCTTTTCATCTCTAAAACCATGATCTGCTTGATCACTTCACTAGGAATTCAGAGGCCTGAGTGTATAACATGAATCAAGTCACTTCCCATTTCTGGTTCTCAGTTTCCTCATCTGTAAAATAAGAGAATTGAAAAGAGGTTCTTTAAGTTCCTTTCAGATCTAAAATTTGATAAATCTAATAGTTGCTGTTCATCTCCTGAAGTATTGGGTGACTATGGAATAAACACATGTTGTGCAGCTGTGATCCAGGGGTTGGGGGAAGGGGTGGACAGGGAAGCAGGAAGCAACCCAAGGAAGAGACTGATAGAGACATCCTGACAGCTGCAGTAGGTCGTCAATAGATCCATCATGCCAGTAATTTGCAACAAATTTAACATACATCACTTCAGTCAGGCCGCGCTATATCTGTCTTGTCATGGCATCAGAGTGAATAACACTTAAATCGGGTGTCACTGCTGACCCTTCTGACCCTCGAATTGACACTGCTGCTTGAGCTTGGCCGAGCTGGCAGCAGTCCTAGGGAAGATTAGCACAAAAGGGAGAATAGGGTGTAACAACAAAGCTTAACTGAGCGAATGAACGCGATTTGGAAACTCTTTTTCATGATCCTTTTCACAGTGGTGGAAACTTTTGACATTGCCCAGAGTGGCTCTAGGAAGCTTCCTTTTTTGGTTATGATTATTTAAAATGCCATGAGGTTTAATTTTTTTAATATGAAAGTTAAAAAAGTGTGTTTCTGTAAGGCATCTAGTCCTTGGGGTTACACATAGTTTATCTCCAGGACAGTCAGAGGCTGTTTTCATAAATAGCCCTTTCTATCCATTCAGTAATTTCATTCTTAGTCTCTTTGAATGTTCTAATCTTGTGAGAAGACACAAAGAACCTGGTCCCTGCTTGAGACATTTTTAGTGTGTATGTAGGATCCCAAAAAGGCTGCAAGGGAGCTCCTATTATTGTTGTTATCCCTGGCCATCCTATCAGATGAGGAGGAGGAGGAAATTGGGATAAAGAGGCTGATTTAATAATGAGTTCATAGATGTAAAGCTAGAAGGAATTGTAGAGGACATCCACTTAAACTTAAGTTATGGATATGGAAACTGAGGCCTGGAGAGGTTCAAATAATTTCTCCAAGGTCTCACAGATAAATAAAAGGGACTGTCAGAATAATTAAGGGGATGAGAGTAAGGGAGTGAGCTGTGTGACATGGGGAATGGGATTTTTACAATGACAGCTAGGGAATCCTGAATCATGAGGCTGGAGAGACTATGATCTGCTAGGAATAGGTTAGCTCTTAAGTCCAGGCAGAGTATCAGTGACTGGAAAAGACCAGATGAGGGAAGTAAGTGAATGGACTGTTCAAAGCCTTCTCTCAAAGTCCAAACCTGTAGCAGGTGGAGATGTTGACTCAAATGAGGCTCAGGAACTTTTGTTTTTCCCATTTTGATCTGATTTTTATTGTGCAACATGATGAATATGAAAATATGTTTAGAAGAATTGCATATATTTTATCTATAGTGAACTGATCGCTGTTCTAGGGTACAGGGGAGCAAAGGTGAATATTGAAAACTATCTTTTCATGTATTTTGAAAAACAAAAGGCTACTATTAAAAAAGAAATCATCATTACATTGTATTATAAAAATGAAATTAAATATAGATACCTACCAGAAATTCTAAAAGGGGAGATTCTGTGTATACTAATAATTTAGTATTATATATAATACACATATGCATATATATACATAATTATATACATATATATGTGTATATATATGTGTGTATATAAAGTGGGATATAAGAAGTGCAAAGGAGGGACCTATATAGGCTGGTAAAAATGCTCTTCTGCTATGAATAACACATCTAGCATAACAAGAAACAAATTTTGCATGTATTAATCAGCACCATATGGTCAATGAAAAAGAATTATGGAGTAATGGATCTTAGACTGGCTTTGGAGTCAGGAAAACTGAGGTTCAAGTCTCTCTTCAGGTAATCATTAGTTTTCTTATGCTGGGCAAATCACTTAATCTCTCTGTGCCTTAGTTTCTTCAGCTATAAAATGAGGGGATCAACCTGAATGGCCTCTAAAGTCCCTTCAAGCTCTAAATTTGTAATCTCTTTCTGATTGAGTTTCATTCTGTTCAATTTTGCAAAATATAAATCTTTGGAAAACTATCTAGTAGAACATATAACTAACAGACTTACAAGGAACCCCATAGGAGTTGTAATTAGATGAGAAGTAATGATTTTTTACACTGGTTAAAAAGGATCTTAAAATCAGAAGCATTGATGTAGTAAATACTGCTTAAAAGACCTCTTAAGAAATCATTACTAGGGGAATTCTGGGAATAGGGTGAAATGAAAGGCAATACATGGAACAGCTTCCTACACATCATCTCAAATATACCAAAAAAGTACCTAGAATTATCACAAAATAGTAAAAATAAAAAAGAAATAACACAAGTTAATTTTCACAGAACAATTCAATACCATTTTGCTTTTGTTGCCACTTTTACCCTCATGTAGATTTTTTTTTATTTCCAGCTATAGGATTCCACACCCCCACTGGAAATAAAAAACCTTGTTCCAAGGGCACTTTGAAGTCCATTGTACCTGAACTGGACTAGGGCTGGGGCTCAAGAGGAAGGAAAAGTGGGAGTTGTAAAGTAATGGTGTAATGTTTAAATAGAATTAGATATCTGGAACTGTATATTTACATTATCTGTATTATATCATATTTTTATTTATTTTGTTAAGCATTTCCCAATTATACTTGTAATCCAGAGAAAGAAGACTGGAGGTAGAAGTTCTCAGAAATATAATGTATGTTACAACTATTTAATAATATAAGGAGAAACAGAGAGTAAAAAGATGAGTGAGTGAAAGATGGAGAGAAGTTGTGATTGAAAAGGCTTTTAAGAATATCTACTTATGAATAGAACCAAGAGAATTTATACAGAAAAATAACAAGATTATGTAATCATTTGTTATGGATTTGGCTCTTTTCAACAATGAGGTGATTCAGGGCAATTCCAATAGACTTGTGATGAAGAGAGCCATCTGCATCCAGAAAATGGACTATGGAGATTGAATGAGGATCACAATACAGTACTTTCACTTTTGTTATTGTTGTATTGGTTACTTGTTTTTTTCTTTCTCATATTTTTCCTTTTTGATCTGATTTTTTGTGTGCAACATGATAAATGTGGAAATACGTTTAGAAAAAAAAATCTATTTATAAGTTTTTTCATGTATTCTTCTCCAAAGCTGTGTTTGCTTTGGAACTTTGAATTAAATCCATACTCTGATGTTAACCAAGAAATCTGGAGAAAATTGGTTGCTAAGAAGAGGGTAGAACGAAGAAGAAAAGACTGGGAAAGATAATGAATAGGTCCAGCTACAGTGATTTCTTTGGATATCCCTGTGACAATGTTTCCATTGGTCATTCTTAGTAATTGAAGACCATAGATTTTAAATGTTCCTAATAGTCTGAGAAAATGAGAATACAGAAAGCTATGTCTTGAGGAAGATCATCACAACATCACTGGTCTGCTTGAAAGGAAGGTTTTGATGATAAGAAGCTACTTAGAAAAAGGATGCCATCAGAATATCAACAGAGTGACTGATAAAAACCCAAACTGAAGAAATAAAAGTGATCACAATACAAAAGTCCACCAAAGTAAAGTGCTTCTGACCTTGTTCTTCTTCACTTAGAGCCAGAGGTCCTAAGTTTGAAGCTGCCCCTCTCCCTTTGTTGAAATGTCACTCCTGGGTGAATGGGGCACCGTTCCACTTCTGCAGCCCACCTAGGACTGTGTCTCAGAAGTAGTAAGACGCAATAAGACTCCCAGTTAGAACTTGTTTTCACACTTTGCAATGATATGATTTGGGTTTGGGCTCTCATTTTGCCTTGGTGAACAGTTTCTCATCACATGTGAATATTCTGGACATGTGAAAATTACTGAACAGATTCCACTCATAGTGCCAATAGAAAGAATAAAGAAAAAAATTCTTCCTCATAAAAATGTGTTAAAATGTAAGATGCTTTTTGGAGATCTTTTGTTGAGAAATAGATATCCATATATTGCTGTTAGCCAAAAATTTATAAGGCCATTACATTTGAATGGTGTTTGTAGTCCAAAATCCATCAATATGTCAACTATTTTTCTGTCCATTGTCAATTCATCAGTTAGAGATGAAAAAAACATCTACAGTGAGTTATGAATCCAATTAAATTTATTGAAAATTTCTGGAATTTATTCACTGAAAATCACTTGTAAAAATTTCAAATGATTATTGATGTCTTTCTTGACATCCTGATCCAAAGACACATTATTTTCTATTAAGAAATACACATAAAGTATTCAGAATGAAGCTAAGTATACCAGTCATATGGTCCTTTCCTCCCTCCCTCTTTCCTTTTGTTCCTCCCTCCCTCTCTCTCTCCCTCCACTCTTCCTCCCTCCCTCCCTCTAGGCCTCTCTCCCTCTTTTACTCTCTTTCTTCCTTACTTCTTCTTATTTTCTTCCCTCTCTCCCTCCTTCCTTCCCTCTTTCTTTCTTTCTTTCTTCCTCCCTCCCTCTCTCCCTCCTTCCTTCCCTCTTTCTTTCTTTCTTTTTTCTTTCTTTCTTTCTTTTCTCTTTTTCTTTCTTTCTTTCTTTTTCTTCCTCCCTTTCTCCCTCCCTCCCTTCTTTCCTTCCTTTTCTTCCTTCCTTCTTTTCTTCCTTTCTTTCTTCCTTCTTCTCCTCTCTTATTTAACCTGATTGTTTTATTCTTAGTAACTTGTATCTGACTTTCTTAATCTTTCACCCCTTCTTTTTCAGTTTCTGTGATATATGTCTTTTCTCCTGCATATAGTCCTAAGGCCAAGCATTTTCATTATCTTCATTTCAAAAGAGTCTAAAGTTCCAATTGAAGACTTTCCCAGAACAAACTTTGAGAAGGGGAATGACCCTAGTTATATTTCTAATCTTATATCCCATAGGAATGGAAACCCCTTCTCTTCTGTCCCTGGCTCCATACTAACTAATTTTCCATTGCTTACCCCTGAATTACACTTGTTTTACATACATATATTTCTGCCTCTTGAGTGATGTGAAAAATTTCAGACAACTTAGTCTCCTAAGGAACCAGGGAAGGATCACTTCAGCTGACCTTAAACACAAGACTGTTATATGGCTTGTGCTGGCTTTGATTGGCTCAAGAAGTGGTCAGTAATGGAAAGTAGAAAATGGGAAGGATTTTTATGTATTGAAGTTCTCTAATGTTATTGTATAAGGGATTTTTGTTCTGTGGTATTTCTTATTACTGTCTTGTGGATTCATATTTAATTAGTATGGATTTGGCACACATTTTCTTTGTTATGTTGTTAGAATGAAGGATTACAAATTAATACTCTATTATCTTGGGTTTATGTAAACTTTTCACTCCGCTATAAGGTAACACTGTTAATGATTTTCCACTCTCCTTCTACATAAAATTTTACAAAATTTTTTAGGTTGTTGATGTTCTTTGTGCTTTATCATCATCATCATCATCATCTTCCTCCCTTCTTTCCTCCTCCTCCTCCTTCTCCTCCTCCTCCTCCTCCTCCTCCCTTCCTCCTCCTCCTCCTCCTCGTCCTTCTTCTTTTTCTTCTTCTTCTTCTTCTTCTCTCTCTCTCTTTTCTTTCTTCTTTCCTGCTCCTCTTCCTTCCCTCTCCTCTTCTTCCTCCATACTTCCTTTCCTTTTCCCTTCCTTCCTTCCTTCCTTCCTTCTTCCCTCCCTCCCTTCCTTCCTTCTTTCCTTCCTTCCTTCCTTTTTTCCTTCCTTCCTTCCTTCCTTCCTTCCTTCCTTCCTTCCTTCCTTCTTTCCTTCCTTCCTTCCTTCCTTCCTCCCTTCTTTCCTTCTTTCCTTCCTTCCTTCCTTCTTTCCTTCCTTTCTTCCTCCCTCCTTTATACCATTATCTGCAGGTGCTCTACCCAAAGGAATATAATTTTTAAAATTTTTTAATTGCTGAAACCTCCTAAGTTACCTTGGAATTCATGGGCTAGGTGTCTTTCTTAAGGACCATATGTTAAACTCAAAATCTCATTGATTGGCCAACAATAGGTCCTAGGCCAAGCTCAGATAACTCAGAGTGAATCTAAATAATGAATATTTCTGTTTTGGCCTCCATTCCAAAGGGTCTTTCTTCCCCTCCCAAATTGGATTTTTTTTGGGACTAGATAGAGACCATTTTTTTAGTCTCATTTCTTTCTTATTTAGCCTTAATCATTGAATGAATGATTTCCTCAGTCAAATTAAGATCTGTTAAAGACCTTAGCTTAAAAATGTCAAAGTCTCTCATTGCATCCAGTATTCTCTCCAATCACTCTAATCTATATATTGCCACTGGACCCAGATGGCTCTGCAGGAGAAAGTGGAGTAGGTGACTCTGCAAAGCCTACTCTCACTTAATCCAACTCACTTGCAATTCATGGCATCATCTCCCTAATATTATGGACCTCTTTAAGAATGAAGGGCTAATTATGATGACAATAACATCTAAAAAATTATTTTCCTGAAATTCTTGACCCTTTATTCTTTGAAATGAATGCCATTATTTCCCCTCATTCTCTAAATTAATTGTTTGATTAATTCATTAATTTGATTGCTACAGCACCCTCAGCATAATTTAGGTTTATTATCATTTTTATCTTGAATGATACATCTATGAAAATGAACATTTGTCAAATTATTTTAGACTTTCTGTTTTTAGAATTTTTCATAATTATATCAGTCTATCTTGAAAATATACTGGTAACAGTTTCCAGGTTTGGATTTCTTTCTTTTCTTCTTCTTCTTTTTTTCATTTTGCAATTATTTTAATTGCAATTTTTATTTCTTTTTGCATAATTTTGTTGTAATACAAAATAATATAAGACTTTTTTGGACTTTTTATGTGAGTATCACAATGAAGCTACTAAGAAATTCAACTAATTTTTCTTATTGAATCGCTTGAATTTTCTAAGAAAACTATCATAATTGGCAAGAAGAGGTAATTTTGCATCTTTTTTTTTGCCTCTGCAAGTTTGTTTTCCTTTGCTTAAGGCAAGCATTTTTCATTCTCTATCAGTTAATGGGAATCACGAATGTACTTCTATTCTTACTGGAAAGAGTTCCTCCACTTTAAATAAGGCTTACTATTAGGTTTGCATAAATAATGTTTATTATATTGATGAGAGATCCCTTTTTTAAAAAATCAGGGCTGCATGTTTGTTGATGGTACTAACAGCGTGTCCTTAAACAAGTTATTTAACTTGCTTGGGCCTCTGTTTTCTCACTTATAAGATAGTTGGAATAAAAAAATCTCTGAAGTACCTTACAGCTCTTTATATATTATACAATCATGAAATTTTTGCCATTAATAACTTTGTCTATTGTTTTCATTATTTTGAATCATCCCCAAATTCCTGATATGCATTTAATTTGGCAATATTGAATATATATACATTAAATATATGCAAAATAGAATTTTATATATAATATATATTATTCAGGTAATACATATAATATACAATTTATAATTATATAGCATATGACACATAATTTATATAAATATACATATATAATTTATTACTGTGGTCTGTGCTTTATTCATATACTTTTCCTTTAATATTTATTAGTGATATTTTTCTATCTAGATGAGGAAGAATACTTATTCAGATTATAATATATAATCAAATAGACAAGGAGTTCAGTGCATTCCTCAATGCATATAGCTTGGGTAGAAGGATAGACAATGGGTTAAATTCTTAGGAAAATATAGTTCTTTTTAATAACCTCTAAGCTATCTCCTGAAACAAAGATTTATTCTTTTAATGTCAATGTTTTTCCAGAGCCATTATATGATTGCAAGTCATGGAATGCTATAGTTTCTGAGGGATTCCAGATGAGTCCATGGAAAGATCCATAACAGGCATGATTAGGCTGCAACATATTACAAATGAGAAATTATGCAGGGTTAAGTATATCATCAAAGATATGCATGACTGAGTAAAAAGATGAGACTGTCAGAGAGTGAGAATTAAGTATAACTGATGGCAAGCCCATACATATTCCACTGATATTAATAAAATTTCTAGAAAATGTATGGAAAATGTGAGGGGGACCCCTAGCTACTTGACCAGAACTTCTATGCTAGTAGTAGATTTGAGAATTTATACTTCCTTAAAAAATCTTCCTTAAAATCTCAGCTTAAATCACACCTGGCAAACCTTACCTAGTCTCTTTCTAGTTTGGAAACATTTGTGTCATAGAACGTATTTGGTGGAATGCCTTTTTTTTTGTGTGTGAATAGCTTATGTAGTGCAACAGTCAGCTGTTTCTTAATTGTTTAATATGTCACTTGTAAATCCATCTAGATCTAGTCTTTTGTCCTTTCAGAGTTGATTATTATGATTTGCTACCTTTCTGAGATTGGTTGCTTATATTTTCCATTTATTTTTCTGATACTTGAAGTATATTTTGGTAAATAGTCACTCATTTAATTTAAATGTTTTATTTAGGTGATTTATACTTTAATATAATACTTCCATTAGAATTCAAAATAAAATCATATGGCTTTTAAATTTTTTCCTAATCTTACCTGATTATCACTCCCTAATATTTCTATTCTCCTATATTACTTCTCTCCATGTGCTTTATGATTCAGGGACATGGACCTCTTTGCTGTTCATTGAACTTGACATTCCATTGCCACATTTCAGTCTTTTCATTACCTGTCCCCCATGTCTAGAATTCACTCTTTATCTTCACCTCCAAGTTCCTCAAGCTTACTTCATGTTACAGCTGAATTCCATGTTTTACAAGACTTTCTATCTCCTTTAAGGCCAGTGCCTTCCCTTTGTTTATTATTCTTGATTTTTCTTATATGTAGCTTTTTAATATTTATATATATTTATTTATATTTATATATATATATTGTTTCCCCAATTATGGGGACTTTGGGAACTATATATACATATATTTGTGTGTGTGTGTGTATATGTATATATATATATATATATATATACATGTATATATCCTATTTATATTGCATAGTTCTTGTATGTATATAATAGCTTACATGTTGTCTTCTTCATTTAAATGTGAGTTTTCTGAGAGCAGGGAGTATCTCTCTATGTGCATCTCTCTTTCTCTGTCTTTGTCTCTCTATTTGGTTTTCTTCATAACTCCAGTGTTTAGTACAGTGCCTGGTACATAGTAGGTACAGTATAAAGGTTTATTCCCTTTCCTTAATCTATTAAGTATGATAAGATCAGATTAACATTTTAGGAAAATTATGTCAGCAATTCTATGGAGAAGGGATTTGAGGGAAAAGAGATTTCAGTCAGGGGAAATATCTAGAAGGCTATTACAATATTATAGGTGTGCGGTGATTAGGTCTTTTACTAGGGGGTTGATTATGTAGATAGAATGGAATTTACATGAGATATTTTATAAGAACAAATGACATTATTGGATATATAGGGTGAATGGAAGTGAGGAATTGAGAATGATATTGAGCTTATTAGGTTGGGTAACTGAGATGATGACCTCAACAGTAATAAGAAAGTTGGCAAGAGAAATGCATTTTAGCAGAAAGATAATGAATTCTCTTTCAGATGTGTTGATAAAATAGAAAGAGAAGAGAGAGAGAGAGAGAGAGAGAGAGAGAGAGAGAGAGAGGTTATTAGGTAGGAGGAGAATCAGAGAACATGTCATGAAAACCTAGAATGGAAAGTATCCAGGAACAGGGGAATGATTGATGTCAGTGACAGTGAAATGATTAAGAAATATGAGGATTGAGAAAAAAACAAACCATTAAATTTATCAACTAAGAGATGATTAGTAACATTGGAAAGAGCAATTCTTTTTGAATCTTATTTAATCAATAAGTTTGTAGCCAGTTGGCAAAAAAATTGGAGTAAAAGAAGAGAAAAGTAGAGGTCCCTGGGCAGATAAAACAACTTTTTTGATGAGTTTTTTTCTGAGAAAAGGAAGAAATGTTTTAAATCAACTTAGATAATGATTTTTCTGTTTTCTTTTTTTTTGGTCTTTAAAAATAGTTCTCAGTTTTATTTATCAACATTATGTTTTCATTTTTAAATCTCATTTCTCAGATTTATGTTTTTATGCTTTTTAGGGTGTTATTAATTTTTTATTTTCTAGGGTTTTTATTTTATTTTCATGCTCAATTCATTGATTTTTTTCACTATTTTGTTGATGTAAGATTTTAGAAATATACTGTTCCCCCTAAGGATTGCTTTGGCTTTATTAAGCAAATTTTGATGTTAGATTTCAGTGTTAAAGTTTTCTTTATCATTTATAATTATTTATAATCTACTCCTCTTCTTTAAATTAATCTATTTTATGGTATATATCACTGGTGTGTGTATATATATATATATATATGTATATGTATGTATATATATATATATATATATATATATATATGTGGTATAATCACACTGGTCTAATTGCTGTTCCGCACACATGATGCTCCATCTCTTATGTTGTCATATATTTGCTCTGGATGAGCCCTTTAATGATGAGACCTCAATAGCTGTAGTTTTTTTTCTTTCTTGAAACTATTCTAAATCTGACTTTACATTTCCTCTCATTATCCCTGGTCTCTCTCTTCTGCCCAGTATAATACTTATTTACTTGAATTTCTACTGCCATATCATGTTTATTTGGTATTTTTAAAAATTTAGATAAGAATTAAGTTCATCAATCTCCACCACCTGGTTCCAACATTGTGTCTGAATAATCATTTTTTCTGGAATGCACAAATACAAACCATTACTTTTTCTTTCCCTAGAAAATTTTTGTTTCTGTATTTGAAAATCCAAGTCCATAGTTATTCTTTGTTCCTTCACTTTCCCATCTAGTGGGATTCTGAAGTAATTCTCTTCCATGTAGGATGTAAGCACTTGGTTGTTCTCATATGGTTCTTTCACTTTGTTCAAACTTATTTACATTTCTTAAACTTATTTTCTAATGTATTATTTGACTTTTAATGACAGTTTAGCTTTGGTTTTGACTATGAAATTATGGTTAATTTTTCTGCATAAATTATTCTGACAAACAAGCCCTTTGTTTTCCTCTTTCCTCTCAGAGTTGATATGTAGTCTTATGCAGTCCTGATTGGGATTCCTTAATATATGATTTATTTCTTTCTTTTACTATTTCTTGAAATATTGTATTCAGTTTTTTTTGTATTTGTTTTCATTTACTGTTGTACTTGTTGAGAATTTTGATGACTTTTAAATTATTTCCCCATGTCCTCTTTTCTAGGTCAGTTGTTTTAAATAGTGTGTATGTGTATGTATGTATGTGTGTGTGTATATATATATACATATATATGTATATATATATATATATATATATGTCTGCAAAATTGAAAGTGTGTGTATATATATACACACACTTTCAATTTTGCAGTCATATTGATTTGTACTAATTGTTTTTTGTGCTATCAATGACTGAATTCTATTTCCTTTTATTTTTTTCAGGATATCCATTGCTCTGCAGTCTTTTGAGATTTGCCCTAAATTGTTTGTTCTATCTGCTCTCTTTACCATCAGGGCAAATAGTGGTACAGTAGACAGTGTGCTGGGCCTGGAATCAGGAAGACCTGAGTTCAAATCCAGGTCAAAGCACTTGCTAACTCTGTCATCCCTGGGCTTCGTTTTCTTCATCTATAAAATGAGCTAGAGAACAAAATAGCAAACTACTCCAATATCTTTGCCAAGAAAATCCTAAATGAGGTCACAAAAAGTTGAACATGACTGAAAAATAAGAAAAATATCTTTCTTGAATTCTAGTCTTTTTGGTAGGTAGAGCGGGGAGTTTTTAAATATTCTGATAGGGCTGATCAAAGTATTTCCCATTGATTACTGGTCTTTATTTCATCTTGTACTTTTTTTACTGTGTTGTTGAGAGAGCTGAGTTTGGCTATAGTTTTTCACTAGCCATTTTCCTGAATCTGCCAAGTTTACTTGTATGGTACAGAACTAGTCACAATCAATGATTGGTCATAGAACAAATTTTAATCACATGATCTTTTCTGTCCTCTTTAAGTGTTCATTGCACCCTATACATGTTTATATTCCTCCCTGCCCCCACACTCTTTTTTATTCTTAAGAAGTACTTGACCTATTGCAAAAACATACATTTAAGAAACATAAAATTAAGACCTCTGATGCCTAAGGAACTCAGATCACCTCCTACCCAAGTTCTTTTTTATTCTTCCTAATTTAAATCAGAAACAAAAGTCAGATTACAAAGTGTGCCACAGTTTCTGTAGCCTCATAGACCACCAGTAGTCTCTGCTAGGCCACTCTTAAAGAGTTCTACTGTACTTGCCTGTGGTTAAAAATCCAGAGGGATATGGCTTATTTCCTGTATTGGAAGTAATTTTTCACAAAACTCACAAAATCTCTTGTTCTCCACTTCACTGAATGTCATTAACTTTAGTATGTGTGAGAGACATTTTCTTTAATAAGAATAATATCTTAGCAACACCAGTATGTGCTGGTGACGTGGGATTAAAAATAGGAACAAATAAGGATGGAATAGAGATAAAATCAGACCATCATCTATTTACTCCAGAAATCTGGTCAGTTATTCCTTTATGGACTGGGATGGCCTCTTATGCCTCCCACAGCCATCCTTAACGCCAGTCTTGTAAGTTGATCGTCAGAATGTCTCAGAGGCTGTAAGCTGTGACAGAATGAAAGTCAAAATCTTTACCACACCATAAAATTCAAAAGTGTGTTTTCTTTTGTATGTTGTTATTGCTTCTCAAGCCCTAGAGTTGCACAGCCTCCAGAACTAATGTTTTTTTCCTTCAAGCTTTCACATTTCTTAATTGCCCAAATAAGATTTTTTCCTGTGAGCTTGAAACCATTACTCTTGCAGACAGTTTCCTTTTCCAGATTATTGTTGACACACCAGTAGCATAAACATTTACTTTTAACCAGTAACTCCCACAGCTGCTGAGTCCCCTCTCCCTGCAAGCTGTTCACCTGCTGAATGGTGCTTGCTACAGAATCCATGCAGAGAACATCTTCATGATTTTCTGAAGTTTCCAACCCTGTAATAGAGACCACCTGGAAGGGCTGAGCTCAAAGCTCAGGAGGAGGCCTGTGTTTGATTCCTCAAACAATTACTGATTGATTACCTGGAACAAGTGATTTCATTTCCTAGTGCCTCAGTCTTGAAACAACATCATAAGCATAATTTTTAGAATAAACCATATAGGAGTTTTAAAAACGCAAAGCACTGTATAAAGGTCAGATTTGGATCTATAGTTAGTATTAAGGAGTCAGTCCAACTTAGTCCTACTAAGTGCAGAGCACTCGGCTAATTGGCAAAAGATTTGATCCCTGTGCTCAAGATATATGTGTTTGTATGTTATGTATATGTATGTGTGTATATATATGCACATATATGCCTATATATGTCCTCAAGGCCTCTATACATATACACACATATATGTGTGTGTGTGTGTATACACATGTGTGTATGTATATACAGAGACCTTGAAGATATATCTATGTATTTGCACACATATATAGAGGGCCTTCATGACAGGAACCAATGACAGACATAATTATATATATGTAAATTCACACACACATATATGTGATTGTATGTATGTGTGTATATATATATATATATAAAATTTCCAATCTAAAAATATACTCTTATTGTATCTCTATACGACTACTGAATGAAGCTCTACTGTATTTAAGCTTGATTAATTAAAAATTTTGGATGTGCAATTTCACTGGAGTGAAGATTTCCATTATGGAAACTCCTTTCTCTGGAGCAGTTTGCCAGTATCTATAACTTGTCATCTTAAACAACGAATAACATTAGAAAACTTAGGCTGATAATATAAAATGTTATAACTATGATTTGTAGAAGTACAAAATGCTAGGCTTTTCTTTATGACTATTTTTGATCTCTGAAGCAATTATGTTCTTAGTAAATATTTATGATTTCTTAAGTACCTTTGAGGATAGCTGCATTCACTGTCAAGCTTATTCTTCTTTTATCTAAGTTTTACCATATAATTCTTCCATCCCTATATTGCTTTGATACCACTGACTTCAAGGGTAACATCACAGTGAGAGAATCCCAATCTTGCGGGTTACCTAGTCTAACCCCTTTCTACCTCAAGCCATGAACAAGACATGCACAGCATCTAAATACTTTGGGTTAACTCTTTTAGTCTTTATGAGGATTTGGGAAAAGTGCTTAACTTCTCTGGGCCTCCCATTTCCCCATCTATGAAATGAGGGGGACCTGTTCTAAACCACAGCCCAAGTCTAATCCTGAAGACTAGAAATGTATTGTCAAATTAGAAGAGAACCTGATTCCTGCAGGCTGTATATTGACTTAAAACACAAATTGACTTTATGTTGTATTTTATTTATTTTGTTAAATATTTTCAAATTAAATTTTAATCTGGGCCATGATCCATAGGTCTCATGTTGACAATTCAATCAATCAACGTTTATTAAGCTGTTAGAATGTGCCAGTCACTATACTAAGCACTAAAGATACAAAAGGGGACAGAAGATAGTACCTGCCTTTAAGGCGCTCACAATCTAATGAAAATTTCTGGATTAGCAAAATTCTGAGGGTTCCTTCTAGTTCTAAATTTAGGATCCTGTGATTGAGTGAGAATGTTATTTTGTCATACTGGCTTTATTTGGTATTTCACAGTCAAAAGATAACCCATGTAGAATCTTCCTTTGAACAGAATCTTTCTTGGAGAGTTTTGAAACACAGACCTGTCCCTGTCTTACTCTCATTCTTTTTGATATAATCCTTCTCTATAACTTACTCCATTCTTCAAGACAATGAAAAGATAAATGAATTGATAATTAGTCTACAGAGGATAGGATAAATTGTATTAGAGTCAAATTTCATTTACTTATTTGTTTATTTTGTTGAGGCAATTGAGGTTAAGTGACTTGCCCAGGGTCACACAGCTAGGAGGTATTAAGTGTCTGAGGCCAGATTTGAACTCAGGTCCTCCTAACCTTCAGGACTAATACTTTATCCACTGCACCACTTAGCTGCCCCTAGAATCAAATTTTAAAGCAAGAATTTATACCTTGTGAGAAATTGTAATTTTCTTGCCATGGAACTTTCATCAATTTCTTCTTCCACTGATTCCTCCTCCTCTTACACTCCTCCTTCTCCTCCTTCTCCTTCCCAACTCAGTCTGTCATCTGAAGATCAAGTTGTATTTGCCTGCAATTTTGCATCTGATAGGCTGGAATATTGTAATGAAAACTATTTTCCATTTTCCTCAAAACATAGGGAAAGCCAGATCTTTAAAGAAGCTTAACTTAAAAATTCACATAGCACATTGTGTCTTCTCTCTATCTGTTTTGTAGTACATGGAAAAAAATTGTCACTGGTAATTCAAATTTCAAGTGTCAGCATATGAACTATAATTTCTATTAAAGTTTGGAATTCCTTTTACTTGGAAAGAGTCTTTTTTCTCTCATGTACTCAAATAGGAATTGGGTTTAAATAACAGCTTCTTCCAACAGTTCTATTAGATATTGCCTTGAATTCCTTTTAACACACTATCCACTGATAGATCTGAACTTAAAATTCCCTTTCTTATACCAGATGTAAAACTATATTATAAAGCAATAGTTATTAAAACCACTTGGTACTAGCTAAGAAATAGAGTAGTGGATGAGTGGAATAGGTTAGATATACATGACACAGTAATATTTGATAAACCCCCAAAATCCAGCTTCTGGGATAAGAACTCACTATTTGACAAAAATTGCAGGGAAAACTGTAAAATAATATTTCAGAAACTCAGCATACACCTATATCTCACATCACATACCAAAATAAGGTCAAAATGAGTACTTGATTTGGGTATTAAGGGTGATACCATAAGCAAATTAGGAGAGTAAGGGATAATTTACTTCTCAGATCTTTGAAGAAGGGAGGAATTTATGGCTAAAGAAGAACTAGAGAACATCATGAAAGGCAAAATGGACAATTTTGATTATATTAAATTAAAAAGTTTTGCACAAACTAAACCAACAGAAATAAGATTAAAAGGGAAATACAAAGATGAAAAACTATTTTTACAGGTGGTGCTTCTGCTAAAGATCTCATTTCTAAAATATGTAAAAATCTCTGTCAAATTTATAAGAATATAAATAATTCCCCAATTGATAAATGGTCAAAAGATATGAACAGATAATTTTTAGATGATGAAATTAAAGCCATCTATAGTCATATAAAAATGCTCTAAATCACTATGGATTAGAGAAATGCAAATTAAAACAACTCTGAGGTGCCATCTCATACCTCTTAATGTGTCTTAGATGACAGGAAAGAAAATAAATGTTTGTGGGAATGTGGAAACTGGGACACTAATGCATTGTGGGTGGAGTTGTGAAATGATCCAACTATTTTGGAGAGAAATTTGGAATTATGCCCAAAGGGGTATGGGTCTGTATCCCAAGGGAATCACAAAATAGGGGAAAGGATCCACACGTATAAAAATGTTTGTAGCAGCTCTTTTGGAGCTAGATTCTAGAATTGGAAAATGAATAGATGCCCATCAATTGGGGAATGGCTGAATAAGTTGAGGTATGTGAAGGTTCTATAAAAATGTTCTATAATGTTCTAATATTGTTCTATAAAATTGTTCTACAAAATTATGAACAAGCTGATTTTAGAAAAGCCTGTGAAGTTTTACACAAACTGATAGTGAACGAAACAAACAGAACCCAGTATACATTGTATAAAAAAACAGCAAGAATGTGCAATGATCAGTTATAAAGACTTGGTTCTTCTCAGTGATTCAGTGATTCAGATCCAAGGCAATCCCAACAGACTGGATAGAAAATGCCATCTGCATCCAGAAAAAGAAGTTTGGAGATTGAATGCAAATCAACAATGCTATGTTCTCTTTTTTTTAAAAAGCTGTTTTTTTCCTCTCCCATCATTTTTTCCTTTTTTTCTGATTTTTTCTCTCCCAACATGATTTATAAAGCAAGGTGTATTAGAAATAAATACATTTTAAAGAATAAATTAAAATTCCCTTTCTTTTTGGTTCCAAGTCAATTCCATTTTTCTATTTTTTTTCATGCAAAGAACATACTGTATTTTCCACATTGTGTGGATGAATTGAAATTGGGTCTCACCCTTTTCTGTTTAACCTTTAACATTTTTATGAATGTTATTATGATTCCTTTTTTTCTGGAGTGCACTGTTAGAAATATCAAGCAATATGGTACATGTGGTACTTAGGACTTTTAAAAATAGCACAGGAACATCTGCCTCACTTTTCCACTCCCTATTTTTAAGGTGTTCAGTGAAGAGATGCCAATTCAAATCCAGTCCAGGTGCAGAACCTCTTTTGACCTTTCTTAGCCATCTACCACAATCCATTCTTCACCATGATTCAATAACATTGTTATTAAAATTCTACAATTTCCTCCTTCCTCTCCAACCAAACTCGTCCATTCCATTCTATTTTAAAATTGTAGGGAAGTTTAATTTTGGTGCTTAAAAATAGAGAGAAAACTGATGCAGTGAGATAAAAAGAAAGGATATAGGAAAAAAGAGATGTCACTTATACTTTGCTGTTGTTTTCCAATTTTTTTTTTTGCTTCCATCAATGAAACTTTTGCTTTATAAAGTTGCATTAGCTATATTCATGACTTTTAAAAGAAAAGAAAAGACACCTTAGAATTAGATAAAGAGCACTGGATATGGAATTAAGAGGATCTACATTTGAATCCTACTTCTGTTGCATTTCATCTCTTTGGGCCTTAATTTCTTTATCTGTAGAATTAGAAGTTTGATATCTAGTAGTGTCTCTTTCTAAATCCGAATTCTAGAGTCCTAAGAAAAGTTCCATTTTTTTCCCCATCAGAAGAGATTTGTTCCTGATATGGAACCTTTTTCGTCCCAATGCAGATCAATCATTTACTTGCAATTTAGAGATTTGGCTATGGTACTGGGAGATTGAGTGACTTATTCATAGTCTTAAATCTAAGATAAGCAATAGGTGACTAGGTTTTCTTGACTCCATTTTAGCTCTCTTGCTATTATGCAGTGTTGTTTCTAATTAAATACTTATTTTACATAACTAGTCATAGATAGATTCCCAGTCCAGCCCCCAAACAGAGTTGAATCTAGGGAAAGCAAAAGAAAGCAAAACAATAAAATGCCATCATATGTGCTAAAATGCTTCATATACTTCCTGGATCTGTGTGGATAAATCCTCCATTGACAGCCCATTGACATGTATCTTCTCTTATATGTCTGTCTTTCTATAAATATTTTCCCCATTAACACCCATTTTTTAAAAAATTCATTTTATTCTGAGCCTAAGAAATAAAACAAGCATTTCCATAACATAGTAGAAAAGAAAAAAAAAAGATCGTTTTACATGAAATTGCATGTCTTTTATGTGCAATTTGCTATTCCTTTTAAATATATAATAATACAATAAATATATTAAAAATAATAATAAATCATATAACTTAAAATTTTTTTCTACCCTCACTTCCCCCAGGATGATATGTGTATTTGGCTTTTAAAGTCATTCAGACTCTTTTCCCTTTCTACTCTCCAATACTCTTATACCTTACTCCTCCACGTTCTCATTGATCCAGGAACACTTTCCTCTTTCTTTTTTCTTTCATAAGACACTTTCTCAATTCCACATTTTTTCTTGATTATTCCCTATACCTCCAGATAGATCCTCCACCCCCATCTGTGCCTTCTGACTTCCTTAAAATCTCAACTAATATTCTACCTTTTGCAAGAGGTCTTTCTTGGTCCTTCTTAGTTTTTACTGCCTTCTCTCTGAGATTTTTCTTGTTTTATTCTGCATATATCTTGTTTGTAAATAGTTGTTTGCACATCATCTCCTACATCAGACTGAACTTTTTGAGACCTGGGACTGTTTTTTCCTCTTTTTCTCCACCACTTAGCAGTGTCTATTTCTAGGCATAGAGTCTAAAATCCTAGCTAGAGAAGCAGTAGGAAACTGAGTCCTGTGCACATGAATCCTGGGTCTTCTTCTGAATCCCTGCATATGAGGGACCGGGAATAACAATAGGAGTTGGGCATCAGTAGTATGGTGTGGCAGGCTACTGGTGAGCAGGATAGTCTGTTACTTCAGGTTTGATTTTGATATAAAATGAAACACTTGAAGGAGATCTGACAGTTAACAGGACTTTCATTTAGCCATGGCAGAAGGAGTATATTCAACAATCATCTTCAGCAATGGCATTGTGTTGATTTAAGTGAATCCAATTACCTTGTCTATTATGGACTAGATTCCAGGAATCTCAGAACTTTAGTGTCTCACTCTCCTGATCTTTCAAAATTTACAAGGTGATTGCCTCTAATGTCCTTCATTAAAAATTAAAGAATAAATTCTAATACAAAGAACCATGACCTGTACTCATGGACATCCCAGCCCAAGACCTCCCTTCTTATAGCATTTTCTCTCACCAGGTGTTGGCAGGCAAGAAATCACACAAAAAGAAGTCAAACCAATGTATGTGAGGAGGCTAACTAGTACCTTTAGAATACCTTCCTCCTTTAGTTATGTAACTGTAATCTATTAAAGAGGTTTCTTTTCATATAGTCTATAGAACAATACCAATTGCAGAATATCTACACATGTTCCAAAGTCTTTCTAAGGCACTTGGATTATACATTATCAAAATTCTCCTAGAAATAGGCTCTTCAACTTATTCCACATGGAGAATCACACAAAAAGCATATAATATTTGTGCTTATAACGACCAGGTGTTTCCTAGTTACACATATGCAAATATACTATATATATATATATATATATATATGCACATGCTTTGTGTATATTTAAATAATTGAATGCATGCACATGCATTGTTATTGCTCTTCATACTTATAAAGCATCAGTACATCAGGTTTAAGTTACAGTGTGTCTGACTATGGCAGATCAGACCTATATGAGCTTGGAAGGTTCTATTATAGGCTAGACATGAATAATCCATGTATATGGAGTGGAGATGTCTCTAAATATGGGCCTTTCATATTTCTTTTGAGCTTGAAATTCTGCTTTGCAGAGTGCCTTCTCTGATGAGGGTAAGTATGCCATCATGGGTGTTTGCCACTGTCCCCATGTTTCACCACTGACTCCTAAGCTCTTCATAGAGACCTTGAAAGTGTCCTTGTATCATTTTTTCTGACTTCTGTGTGTGCCCTTGTGTTATATAAGTTCTTTTAGGAAAATGTATATTTGGATTCAAACAACATGGTTATCCCATCAAGGATGCTCTCTTTGCAGTACAGTTTGGAAGCTCAGCAGATCAGCTTGAGAAAGCACATCAGCATCAGGTACTTTATCTTGCCAGGTGATCTTCAGAATATTCTGAAGATATACAATGAAAGAAATTCATTTTCCTGGCATAGTGTTGGCATAATTTTCAAGTTTCACAGGTATATAAAAATGAAGTTAGCCAAATGGCTTTTTAGAACTTTAGTTTACTAGCCAATCAAATACTCCTTCTCTCTTTGCTTCAGAGTTTCCCAAACAGAACTGTCTCTGATAAAGTATATATTGATCTCCTCATCTATGTGTACATACATGGAAAATATACTGCCAAAGTAAGTGAACATATCCATAGCATTCAAAATATCTCTAATGGTTGCAACTGCTGGCTGGTGGAGAAACTTTTTTTTTGGTGTTAGACCAAAATTAGTACAAGTGAGAGAATTAATCTGTTCTATCTCAACCCCAAAGACTTCATTCAATATATAATCATCTGTGAATGAAAACTTATATACTATCTCTTCTACCACTTTAGTTTTGGCTTGTAGCATTTTCAAATTAAATAATTTTCCATCAATGTGAAAGCTGTCCTTGATGCCGTTTATATCCTAGTTTAAGGTGTCTGACAACATTACAGAAAACAACATATTAAAAAGCACAGGAACAAATATATAGCTCTGCTATACTCCATTTATGACTGAAAAAGTGTGAGAGCACTATCCATTATCCAGGATCTGTGCAAGTGTGCTATCATGGAACTGCATTCAGTGATGATGAAGTTCTCTGGGCAACCAAATTTTGCCATGATCTTCCAGAGGCCCTCATGACTGACAGTATCAAAAGTGTAGTCATATTGATGAATGTTGTATACAGACCTCTGTTCTGCTCCTGCCATTTCTCCTTGGAGTTGTTGGGCAGTAAACACAATATTGATCA